>NC_082607.1:24735028-25042528 GCF_030936135.1 Gavia stellata
TGGCGGGTGCCCCTGGCCCCGGCCTTTCAGAGGCGTGGGGCCAGGATGCGTGGGGCCGGGCGTGTGCCCTCCCTGTTCTCGGGGCTGGGGCCCCGGCCTTTGGCCGTGAAGCTCCACTGCCTGGCTGTTGAGTCTCGTTCCTGTTGCTGCGGGGGAAGGCCGAGCTCTCTGGCTCCCTGGGTGTCGACCCGCCTGTAATTGGGGTCTGGGTCTGGGAGCCTTTGTGCTCAGCTGGCAGCCTGTGTGGGGGTGACCGCCCCGTTAGCGGGGTGCGGGTCAGGGTGCCCCTGAATCCGGAGAGAAGGAGCCTCCGTGGGCCTTTGGGACCAGGGCTGCCCTGTAAGTCAGGGCCCGGCCAGCGCCCTGGAGTCCCGGGCGCTTTGCAGTCCAGGCAGCGGCTCGAGCCCCCTGTAAGCAGGGGTGCAGCCTCTTTGGCCGCTGCCTTGCATGCCCAGCTCCATTTGCCCCAGGGTGCCCGCCTCTGAGGCCAGCTCCAGCACCGGCTGGGACTCTCTGCTGTGCGTCGCTTGGGTGAGACAAGCTGAAGTAGGAGGGGTGTTGTGGAGGTGGGGGCTCTGTGGGCGGGCGGGGGGGGTGGGTGGCGGCTGGGTTTGTGCCTTGAGGAGCTCCCTCCAGGGGTAGGGGACCCCGTGTCCTTTGGGCGGAGGAGTTGGCGCTTCTCAGGCCTAACTGTGTCCTCCTTCCTTGGCAGCAGCTGGCGGAGAAGAAAGAAGAGGCGTCGTGTGGAACGGCGAGGCAAGAGTGAGCGAGAAGAGGAGCGGCGTCGGGCTGAAGAGGGGGCACGAGAAAGGCGCTCTGGGCAAAGGGACCTCCCCTGTCAGCAGGGCGCGGTCACGTGAGAGCCTCGCGGGCACCTTTGGGGTGCCCTTGGCTGGCGTTGCGCTGGGCGACCCGCCCTGTAACCAGGGCTCGGTCTTTGCTTTTGGTGTGTTGTTGGCCTTTTGCCACCTTGCTCCTTTGGCTGCCCGGAGAGAGTGGCAACCCTGTAAGGAGGGTGAGAGCCACCGTCTCCGCACCCGAGGGGGAAATGGAGCTCTCTGGACCCCAAGCCCACCCTGTAAGCAGGGGAGGGCCCTTTCCCTGTCCCCCCTCCTCTGGCCCCGCGGCTTTCTGCCTGCTGGCGGCCTGGCCCGCGTGACCCCCTGGAGTCGGGGCGTGTCACAGCGTTTGCCCCTTGGCCACCCGTGAAGCCCCTTGGCGTGTTGAGGCCCCTCTGGCCTCCACACAGCAGCCCGGGGGGCAGGTCTGAGGCTCTCCTCTCCTGCTCGGCGGTAGGGATGGCTCCCCAGCCATTGGCTGCACAGAGCTCGCGCTCCCTTCTGGGAAGTTCTGTCTGTGTGTCCTTGTCCTTGTTGGTGTGAGTGAGCTTGTCCTTTAGGCCCCTGTTAAAGTCGCTGCAGCTTAGCTTAAACTTCCCAGGAGGGAAAGAAGGGCTCTGTGCAGCTACGGGGGAGTCCCCTCTGAGCCCGCGAGCGGAGGGAGAGTGCGGGCTTGCCCCTTCTTTCGAAGGACGGAGCGAAGCCGCTTAGTCGTAGCGCGGGGCAACGCGACCCGCCTGTAGTCAGGGCCTGGGTCTCTGCCTGCGTGGCTGCCTGTCCTGCTGGCGACCTGCCAGCGTGACCCCCTGGAGTCGGGGCGTGTGTCACGAGCTGTGGAGCCCTCTGTCCCCAGGAGCAGCCCGACCTCCCTGTAAGCAGGGCCGGGGAGGCTCCTTTAGCCAGCCTACAGGAACGAGCCCTCCCTCGCCCTTTAGAGGGTGCAGGTTGAGGAAGCGCTGTGCCGGAGGGCGCAGTCCCGCCTTTGGCGCTGCTTTTGGCTGGGGCGACCTCCCCGCGGTTGGGGTCGAGGTCGCTCCCTGGGCTCCTGAAGATGTGGTGGTGTGCTGCAGCCAGGATGGCCAGCCCGTAACTCGGGCGCGGGTCGGAGCCTCGGGCTCCGTGGGGCTTGTTGGGAGTGTGTGACGAGCCGAGGGGGACCGCCCTGTAAGCAGGGCTGCGCGTGCCCCCCGTGCTTGGAGGGACCCCCTGTAAGCAGGCGGGTGCCCCTGGCCCCGGCCTTTCAGAGGTGTGGGGCCGGGCGTGTGCCCCCCCTGTTCTCGGGGCTGGGGCCCCGGCCCCCCGGCCTTTGGCCGTGAAGCTCCACTGCCTGGCTGTTGAGTCTCGTTCCTGTTGCTGCGGGGGAAGGCCGAGCTCTCTGGCTCCCTGGGTGTCGACCCGCCTGTAATCGGGGTCTGGGTCTGGGAGCCTTTGTGCTCAGCTGGCAGCCTGTGTGGGGTGACCGCCCCGTTAGCGGGGTGCGGGTCAGGGTGCCCCTGAATCCGGAGAGAAGGAGCCTCCGTGGGCCTTTGGGACCAGGGCTGCCCTGTAAGTCAGGGCCCGGCCAGCGCCCTGGAGTCCCGGGCGCTTTGCAGTCCAGGCAGCGGCTCGAGCCCCCTGTAAGCAGGGGTGCAGCCTCTTTGGCCGCTGCCTTGCATGCCCAGCTCCATTTGCCCAGGGTGCCCGCCTCGGAGGCCAGCTCCAGCACCGGCTGGGACTCTCTGCTGTGCGTCGCTTGGGTGAGACAAGCTGAAGTAGGAGGGGTGTTGTGGAGGTGGGGGCTCTGTGGGCGGGCGGGGGGGGTGGGTGGCGGCTGGGTTTGTGCCTTGAGGAGCTCCCTCCAGGGGTAGGGGACCCCGTGTCCTTTGGGCGGAGGAGTTGGCGCTTCTCAGGCCTAACTGTGTCCTCCTTCCTTGGCAGCAGCTGGCGGAGAAGAAAGAAGAGGCGTCGTGTGGAACGGCGAGGCAAGAGTGAGCGAGAAGAGGAGCGGCGTCGGGCTGAAGAGGGGGCACGAGAAAGGCGCTCTGGGCAAAGGGACCTCCCTGTCAGCAGGGCGCGGTCACGTGAGAGCCTCGCGGGCACCTTTGGGGTGCCCTTGGCTGGCGTTGCGCTGGGCGACCGCCCTGTAACCAGGGCTCGGTCTTTGCTTTTGGTGTGTTGTTGGCCTTTTGCCACCTTGCTCCTTTGGCTGCCCGGAGAGAGTGGCAACCCTGTAAGGAGGGTGAGAGCCACCGTCTCCGCACCCGAGGGGGAAATGGAGCTCTCTGGACCCCAAGCCCACCCTGTAAGCAGGGGAGGGCCCTTTCCCTGTCCCCCTCCTCTGGCCCCGCGGCTTTCTGCCTGCTGGCGGCCTGGCCCGCGTGACCCCCTGGAGTCGGGGCGTGTCACAGCGTTTGCCCCTTGGCCACCCGTGAAGCCCCTTGGCGTGTTGAGGCCCCTCTGGCCTCCACACAGCAGCCCGGGGGGCAGGTCTGAGGCTCTCCTCTCCTGCTCGGCGGTAGGGATGGCTCCCCAGCCATTGGCTGCACAGAGCTCGCGCTCCCTTCTGGGAAGTTCTGTCTGTGTGTCCTTGTCCTTGTTGGTGTGAGTGAGCTTGTCCTTTAGGCCCCTGTTAAAGTCGCTGCAGCTTAGCTTAAACTTCCCAGGAGGGAAAGAAGGGCTCTGTGCAGCTACGGGGAGTCCCCTCTGAGCCCGCGAGCGGAGGGAGAGTGCGGGCTTGCCCCTTCTTTCGAAGGACGGAGCGAAGCCGCTTAGTCGTAGCGCGGGCAACGCGACCCGCCTGTAGTCAGGGCCTGGGTCTCTGCCTGCGTGGCTGCCTGTCCTGCTGGCGACCTGCCAGCGTGACCCCCTGGAGTCGGGGCGTGTGTCACGAGCTGTGGAGCCCTCTGTCCCCAGGAGCAGCCCGACCTCCCTGTAAGCAGGGCCGGGGAGGCTCCTTTAGCCAGCCTACAGGAACGAGCCCTCCCTCGCCCTTTAGAGGGTGCAGGTTGAGGAAGCGCTGTGCCGGAGGGCGCAGTCCCGCCTTTGGCGCTGCTTTTGGCTGGGGCGACCTCCCCGCGGTTGGGGTCGAGGTCGCTCCCTGGGCTCCTGAAGATGTGGTGGTGTGCTGCAGCCAGGATGGCCAGCCCGTAACTCGGGCGCGGGTCGGAGCCTTGGGCTCCGTGGGGCTTGTTGGGAGTGTGTGACGAGCCGAGGGGGACCGCCCTGTAAGCAGGGCTGCGCGTGCCCCCCGTGCTTGGAGGGACCCCCTGTAAGCAGGCGGGTGCCCCTGGCCCCGGCCTTTCAGAGGCGTGGGGCCAGGATGCGTGGGGCCGGGCGTGTGCCCTCCCTGTTCTCGGGGCTGGGGCCCCGGCCTTTGGCCGTGAAGCTCTACTGCCTGGCTGTTGAGTCTCGTTCCTGTTGCTGCGGGGGAAGGCCGAGCTCTCTGGCTCCCTGGGTGTCGACCCGCCTGTAATTGGGGTCTGGGTCTGGGAGCCTTTGTGCTCAGCTGGCAGCCTGTGTGGGGTGACCGCCCCGTTAGCGGGGTGCGGGTCAGGGTGCCCCTGAATCCGGAGAGAAGGAGCCTCCGTGGGCCTTTGGGACCAGGGCTGCCCTGTAAGTCAGGGCCCGGCCAGCGCCCTGGAGTCCCGGGCGCTTTGCAGTCCAGGCAGCGGCTCGAGCCCCCTGTAAGCAGGGTTGCAGCCTCTTTGGCCGCTGCCTTGCATGCCCAGCTCCATTTGCCCAGGGTGCCCGCCTCTGAGGCCAGCTCCAGCACCGGCTGGGACTCTCTGCTGTGCGTCGCTTGGGTGAGACAAGCTGAAGTAGGAGGGGTGTTGTGGAGGTGGGGGCTCTGTGGGCGGGCGGGGGGGTGGGTGGCGGCTGGGTTTGTGCCTTGAGGAGCTCCCTCCAGGGGTAGGGGACCCCGTGTCCTTTGGGCGGAGGAGTTGGCGCTTCTCAGGCCTAACTGTGTCCTCCTTCCTTGGCAGCAGCTGGCGGAGAAGAAAGAATTGGCGTCGTGTGGAACGGCGAGGCAAGAGCGAGCGAGAAGAGGAGCGGCGTCGGGCTGAAGAGGGGGCACGAGAAAGGCGCTCTGGGCAAAGGGACCTCCCTGTCAGCAGGGCGCGGTCACGTGAGAGCCTCGCGGGCACCTTTGGGGTGCCCTTGGCTGGCGTTGCGCTGGGCGACCGCCCTGTAACCAGGGCTCGGTCTTTGCTTTTGGTGTGTTGTTGGCCTTTTGCCACCTTGCTCCTTTGGCTGCCCGGAGAGAGTGGCAACCCTGTAAGGAGGGTGAGAGCCACCGTCTCCGCACCCGAGGGGGAAATGGAGCTCTCTGGACCCCAAGCCCACCCTGTAAGCAGGGGAGGGCCCTTTCCCTGTCCCCCTCCTCTGGCCCCGCGGCTTTCTGCCTGCTGGCGGCCTGGCCCGCGTGACCCCCTGGAGTCGGGGCGTGTCACAGCGTTTGCCCCTTGGCCACCCGTGAAGCCCCTTGGCGTGTTGAGGCCCCTCTGGCCTCCACACAGCAGCCCGGGGGGCAGGTCTGAGGCTCTCCTCTCCTGCTCGGCGGTAGGGATGGCTCCCCAGCCATTGGCTGCACAGAGCTCGCGCTCCCTTCTGGGAAGTTCTGTCTGTGTGTCCTTGTCCTTGTTGGTGTGAGTGAGCTTGTCCTTTAGGCCCCTGTTAAAGTCGCTGCAGCTTAGCTTAAACTTCCCAGGAGGGAAAGAAGGGCTCTGTGCAGCTACGGGGAGTCCCCTCTGAGCCCGCGAGCGGAGGGAGAGTGCGGGCTTGCCCCTTCTTTCGAAGGACGGAGCGAAGCCGCTTAGTCGTAGCGCGGGCAACGCGACCCGCCTGTAGTCAGGGCCTGGGTCTCTGCCTGCGTGGCTGCCTGTCCTGCTGGCGACCTGCCAGCGTGACCCCCTGGAGTCGGGGCGTGTGTCACGAGCTGTGGAGCCCTCTGTCCCCAGGAGCAGCCCGACCTCCCTGTAAGCAGGGCCGGGGAGGCTCCTTTAGCCAGCCTACAGGAACGAGCCCTCCCTCGCCCTTTAGAGGGTGCAGGTTGAGGAAGCGCTGTGCCGGAGGGCGCAGTCCCGCCTTTGGCGCTGCTTTTGGCTGGGGCGACCTCCCCGCGGTTGGGGTCGAGGTCGCTCCCTGGGCTCCTGAAGATGTGGTGGTGTGCTGCAGCCAGGATGGCCAGCCCGTAACTCGGGCGCGGGTCGGAGCCTTGGGCTCCGTGGGGCTTGTTGGGAGTGTGTGACGAGCCGAGGGGGACCGCCCTGTAAGCAGGGCTGCGCGTGCCCCCCGTGCTTGGAGGGACCCCCTGTAAGCAGGCGGGTGCCCCTGGCCCCGGCCTTTCAGAGGTGTGGGGCCGGGCGTGTGCCCCCCCTGTTCTCGGGGCTGGGGCCCCGGCCCCCCGGCCTTTGGCCGTGAAGCTCCACTGCCTGGCTGTTGAGTCTCGTTCCTGTTGCTGCGGGGGAAGGCCGAGCTCTCTGGCTCCCTGGGTGTCGACCCGCCTGTAATCGGGGTCTGGGTCTGGGAGCCTTTGTGCTCAGCTGGCAGCCTGTGTGGGGTGACCGCCCCGTTAGCGGGGTGCGGGTCAGGGTGCCCCTGAATCCGGAGAGAAGGAGCCTCTGTGGGCCTTTGGGACCAGGGCTGCCCTGTAAGTCAGGGCCCGGCCAGCGCCCTGGAGTCCCGGGCGCTTTGCAGTCCAGGCAGCGGCTCGAGCCCCCTGTAAGCAGGGGTGCAGCCTCTTTGGCCGCTGCCTTGCATGCCCAGCTCCATTTGCCCAGGGTGCCCGCCTCTGAGGCCAGCTCCAGCACCGGCTGGGACTCTCTGCTGTGCGTCGCTTGGGTGAGACAAGCTGAAGTAGGAGGGGTGTTGCGGAGGTGGGGGCTCTGTGGGCGGGCGGGGGGGTGGGTGGCGGCTGGGTTTGTGCCTTGAGGAGCTCCCTCCAGGGGTAGGGGACCCCGTGTCCTTTGGGCGGAGGAGTTGGCGCTTCTCAGGCCTAACTGTGTCCTCCTTCCTTGGCAGCAGCTGGCGGAGAAGAAAGAAGAGGCGTCGTGTGGAACGGCGAGGCAAGAGTGAGCGAGAAGAGGAGTGGCGTCGGGCTGAAGAGGGGGCACGAGAAAGGCGCTCTGGGCAAAGGGACCTCCCTGTCAGCAGGGCGCGGTCACGTGAGAGCCTCGCGGGCACCTTTGGGGTGCCCTTGGCTGGCGTTGCGCTGGGCGACCGCCCTGTAACCAGGGCTCGGTCTTTGCTTTTGGTGTGTTGTTGGCCTTTTGCCACCTTGCTCCTTTGGCTGCCCGGAGAGAGTGGCAACCCTGTAAGGAGGGTGAGAGCCACCGTCTCCGCACCCGAGGGGGAAATGGAGCTCTCTGGACCCCAAGCCCACCCTGTAAGCAGAGGAGGGCCCTTTCCCTGTCCCCCTCCTCTGGCCCCGCGGCTTTCTGCCTGCTGGCGGCCTGGCCCGCGTGACCCCCTGGAGTCGGGGCGTGTCACAGCGTTTGCCCCTTGGCCACCCGTGAAGCCCCTTGGCGTGTTGAGGCCCCTCTGGCCTCCACACAGCAGCCCGGGGGGCAGGTCTGAGGCTCTCCTCTCCTGCTCGGCGGTAGGGATGGCTCCCCAGCCATTGGCTGCACAGAGCTCGCGCTCCCTTCTGGGAAGTTCTGTCTGTGTGTCCTTGTCCTTGTTGGTGTGAGTGAGCTTGTCCTTTAGGCCCCTGTTAAAGTCGCTGCAGCTTAGCTTAAACTTCCCAGGAGGGAAAGAAGGGCTCTGTGCAGCTACGGGGAGTCCCCTCTGAGCCCGCGAGCGGAGGGAGAGTGCGGGCTTGCCCCTTCTTTCGAAGGACGGAGCGAAGCCGCTTAGTCGTAGCGCGGGCAACGCGACCCGCCTGTAGTCAGGGCCTGGGTCTCTGCCTGCGTGGCTGCCTGTCCTGCTGGCGACCTGCCAGCGTGACCCCCTGGAGTCGGGGCGTGTGTCACGAGCTGTGGAGCCCTCTGTCCCCAGGAGCAGCCCGACCTCCCTGTAAGCAGGGCCGGGGAGGCTCCTTTAGCCAGCCTACAGGAACGAGCCCTCCCTCGCCCTTTAGAGGGTGCAGGTTGAGGAAGCGCTGTGCCGGAGGGCGCAGTCCCGCCTTTGGCGCTGCTTTTGGCTGGGGCGACCTCCCCGCGGTTGGGGTCGAGGTCGCTCCCTGGGCTCCTGAAGATGTGGTGGTGTGCTGCAGCCAGGATGGCCAGCCCGTAACTCGGGCGCGGGTCGGAGCCTCGGGCTCCGTGGGGCTTGTTGGGAGTGTGTGACGAGCCGAGGGGGACCGCCCTGTAAGCAGGGCTGCGCGTGCCCCCCGTGCTTGGAGGGACCCCCTGTAAGCAGGCGGGTGCCCCTGGCCCCGGCCTTTCAGAGGTGTGGGGCCGGGCGTGTGCCCCCCCTGTTCTCGGGGCTGGGGCCCCGGCCCCCCGGCCTTTGGCCGTGAAGCTCCACTGCCTGGCTGTTGAGTCTCGTTCCTGTTGCTGCGGGGGAAGGCCGAGCTCTCTGGCTCCCTGGGTGTCGACCCGCCTGTAATCGGGGTCTGGGTCTGGGAGCCTTTGTGCTCAGCTGGCAGCCTGTGTGGGGTGACCGCCCCGTTAGCGGGGTGCGGGTCAGGGTGCCCCTGAATCCGGAGAGAAGGAGCCTCCGTGGGCCTTTGGGACCAGGGCTGCCCTGTAAGTCAGGGCCCGGCCAGCGCCCTGGAGTCCCGGGCGCTTTGCAGTCCAGGCAGCGGCTCGAGCCCCCTGTAAGCAGGGGTGCAGCCTCTTTGGCCGCTGCCTTGCATGCCCAGCTCCATTTGCCCAGGGTGCCCGCCTCGGAGGCCAGCTCCAGCACCGGCTGGGACTCTCTGCTGTGCGTCGCTTGGGTGAGACAAGCTGAAGTAGGAGGGGTGTTGTGGAGGTGGGGGCTCTGTGGGCGGGCGGGGGGGTGGGTGGCGGCTGGGTTTGTGCCTTGAGGAGCTCCCTCCAGGGGTAGGGGACCCCGTGTCCTTTGGGCGGAGGAGTTGGCGCTTCTCAGGCCTAACTGTGTCCTCCTTCCTTGGCAGCAGCTGGCGGAGAAGAAAGAAGAGGCGTCGTGTGGAACGGCGAGGCAAGAGTGAGCGAGAAGAGGAGCGGCGTCGGGCTGAAGAGGGGGCACGAGAAAGGCGCTCTGGGCAAAGGGACCTCCCTGTCAGCAGGGCGCGGTCACGTGAGAGCCTCGCGGGCACCTTTGGGGTGCCCTTGGCTGGCGTTGCGCTGGGCGACCGCCCTGTAACCAGGGCTCGGTCTTTGCTTTTGGTGTGTTGTTGGCCTTTTGCCACCTTGCTCCTTTGGCTGCCCGGAGAGAGTGGCAACCCTGTAAGGAGGGTGAGAGCCACCGTCTCCGCACCCGAGGGGGAAATGGAGCTCTCTGGACCCCAAGCCCACCCTGTAAGCAGGGGAGGGCCCTTTCCCTGTCCCCCTCCTCTGGCCCCGCGGCTTTCTGCCTGCTGGCGGCCTGGCCCGCGTGACCCCCTGGAGTCGGGGCGTGTCACAGCGTTTGCCCCTTGGCCACCCGTGAAGCCCCTTGGCGTGTTGAGGCCCCTCTGGCCTCCACACAGCAGCCCGGGGGGCAGGTCTGAGGCTCTCCTCTCCTGCTCGGCGGTAGGGATGGCTCCCCAGCCATTGGCTGCACAGAGCTCGCGCTCCCTTCTGGGAAGTTCTGTCTGTGTGTCCTTGTCCTTGTTGGTGTGAGTGAGCTTGTCCTTTAGGCCCCTGTTAAAGTCGCTGCAGCTTAGCTTAAACTTCCCAGGAGGGAAAGAAGGGCTCTGTGCAGCTACGGGGAGTCCCCTCTGAGCCCGCGAGCGGAGGGAGAGTGCGGGCTTGCCCCTTCTTTCGAAGGACGGAGCGAAGCCGCTTAGTCGTAGCGCGGGCAACGCGACCCGCCTGTAGTCAGGGCCTGGGTCTCTGCCTGCGTGGCTGCCTGTCCTGCTGGCGACCTGCCAGCGTGACCCCCTGGAGTCGGGGCGTGTGTCACGAGCTGTGGAGCCCTCTGTCCCCAGGAGCAGCCCGACCTCCCTGTAAGCAGGGCCGGGGAGGCTCCTTTAGCCAGCCTACAGGAACGAGCCCTCCCTCGCCCTTTAGAGGGTGCAGGTTGAGGAAGCGCTGTGCCGGAGGGCGCAGTCCCGCCTTTGGCGCTGCTTTTGGCTGGGGCGACCTCCCCGCGGTTGGGGTCGAGGTCGCTCCCTGGGCTCCTGAAGATGTGGTGGTGTGCTGCAGCCAGGATGGCCAGCCCGTAACTCGGGCGCGGGTCGGAGCCTTGGGCTCCGTGGGGCTTGTTGGGAGTGTGTGACGAGCCGAGGGGGACCGCCCTGTAAGCAGGGCTGCGCGTGCCCCCCGTGCTTGGAGGGACCCCCTGTAAGCAGGCGGGTGCCCCTGGCCCCGGCCTTTCAGAGGCGTGGGGCCAGGATGCGTGGGGCCGGGCGTGTGCCCTCCCTGTTCTCGGGGCTGGGGCCCCGGCCTTTGGCCGTGAAGCTCTACTGCCTGGCTGTTGAGTCTCGTTCCTGTTGCTGCGGGGGAAGGCCGAGCTCTCTGGCTCCCTGGGTGTCGACCCGCCTGTAATTGGGGTCAGGGTCTGGGAGCCTTTGTGCTCAGCTGGCAGCCTGTGTGGGGTGACCGCCCCGTTAGCGGGGTGCGGGTCAGGGTGCCCCTGAATCCGGAGAGAAGGAGCCTCCGTGGGCCTTTGGGACCAGGGCTGCCCTGTAAGTCAGGGCCCGGCCAGCGCCCTGGAGTCCCGGGCGCTTTGCAGTCCAGGCAGCGGCTCGAGCCCCCTGTAAGCAGGGTTGCAGCCTCTTTGGCCGCTGCCTTGCATGCCCAGCTCCATTTGCCCAGGGTGCCCGCCTCTGAGGCCAGCTCCAGCACCGGCTGGGACTCTCTGCTGTGCGTCGCTTGGGTGAGACAAGCTGAAGTAGGAGGGGTGTTGTGGAGGTGGGGGCTCTGTGGGCGGGCGGGGGGGTGGGTGGCGGCTGGGTTTGTGCCTTGAGGAGCTCCCTCCAGGGGTAGGGGACCCCGTGTCCTTTGGGCGGAGGAGTTGGCGCTTCTCAGGCCTAACTGTGTCCTCCTTCCTTGGCAGCAGCTGGCGGAGAAGAAAGAATTGGCGTCGTGTGGAACGGCGAGGCAAGAGCGAGCGAGAAGAGGAGCGGCGTCGGGCTGAAGAGGGGGCACGAGAAAGGCGCTCTGGGCAAAGGGACCTCCCTGTCAGCAGGGCGCGGTCACGTGAGAGCCTCGCGGGCACCTTTGGGGTGCCCTTGGCTGGCGTTGCGCTGGGCGACCGCCCTGTAACCAGGGCTCGGTCTTTGCTTTTGGTGTGTTGTTGGCCTTTTGCCACCTTGCTCCTTTGGCTGCCCGGAGAGAGTGGCAACCCTGTAAGGAGGGTGAGAGCCACCGTCTCCGCACCCGAGGGGGAAATGGAGCTCTCTGGACCCCAAGCCCACCCTGTAAGCAGGGGAGGGCCCTTTCCCTGACCCCCTCCTCTGGCCCCGCGGCTTTCTGCCTGCTGGCGGCCTGGCCCGCGTGACCCCCTGGAGTCGGGGCGTGTCACAGCGTTTGCCCCTTGGCCACCCGTGAAGCCCCTTGGCGTGTTGAGGCCCCTCTGGCCTCCACACAGCAGCCCGGGGGGCAGGTCTGAGGCTCTCCTCTCCTGCTCGGCGGTAGGGATGGCTCCCCAGCCATTGGCTGCACAGAGCTCGCGCTCCCTTCTGGGAAGTTCTGTCTGTGTGTCCTTGTCCTTGTTGGTGTGAGTGAGCTTGTCCTTTAGGCCCCTGTTAAAGTCGCTGCAGCTTAGCTTAAACTTCCCAGGAGGGAAAGAAGGGCTCTGTGCAGCTACGGGGAGTCCCCTCTGAGCCCGCGAGCGGAGGGAGAGTGCGGGCTTGCCCCTTCTTTCGAAGGACGGAGCGAAGCCGCTTAGTCGTAGCGCGGGCAACGCGACCCGCCTGTAGTCAGGGCCTGGGTCTCTGCCTGCGTGGCTGCCTGTCCTGCTGGCGACCTGCCAGCGTGACCCCCTGGAGTCGGGGCGTGTGTCACGAGCTGTGGAGCCCTCTGTCCCCAGGAGCAGCCCGACCTCCCTGTAAGCAGGGCCGGGGAGGCTCCTTTAGCCAGCCTACAGGAACGAGCCCTCCCTCGCCCTTTAGAGGGTGCAGGTTGAGGAAGCGCTGTGCCGGAGGGCGCAGTCCCGCCTTTGGCGCTGCTTTTGGCTGGGGCGACCTCCCCGCGGTTGGGGTCGAGGTCGCTCCCTGGGCTCCTGAAGATGTGGTGGTGTGCTGCAGCCAGGATGGCCAGCCCGTAATTCGGGCGCGGGTCGGAGCCTCGGGCTCCGTGGGGCTTGTTGGGAGTGTGTGACGAGCCGAGGGGGACCGCCCTGTAAGCAGGGCTGCGCGTGCCCCCCGTGCTTGGAGGGACCCCCTGTAAGCAGGCGGGTGCCCCTGGCCCCGGCCTTTCAGAGGTGTGGGGCCGGGCGTGTGCCCCCCCTGTTCTCGGGGCTGGGGCCCCGGCCCCCCGGCCTTTGGCCGTGAAGCTCCACTGCCTGGCTGTTGAGTCTCGTTCCTGTTGCTGCGGGGGAAGGCCGAGCTCTCTGGCTCCCTGGGTGTCGACCCGCCTGTAATCGGGGTCTGGGTCTGGGAGCCTTTGTGCTCAGCTGGCAGCCTGTGTGGGGTGACCGCCCCGTTAGCGGGGTGCGGGTCAGGGTGCCCCTGAATCCGGAGAGAAGGAGCCTCCGTGGGCCTTTGGGACCAGGGCTGCCCTGTAAGTCAGGGCCCGGCCAGCGCCCTGGAGTCCCGGGCGCTTTGCAGTCCAGGCAGCGGCTCGAGCCCCCTGTAAGCAGGGGTGCAGCCTCTTTGGCCGCTGCCTTGCATGCCCAGCTCCATTTGCCCAGGGTGCCCGCCTCTGAGGCCAGCTCCAGCACCGGCTGGGACTCTCTGCTGTGCGTCGCTTGGGTGAGACAAGCTGAAGTAGGAGGGGTGTTGCGGAGGTGGGGGCTCTGTGGGCGGGCGGGGGGGTGGGTGGCGGCTGGGTTTGTGCCTTGAGGAGCTCCCTCCAGGGGTAGGGGACCCCGTGTCCTTTGGGCGGAGGAGTTGGCGCTTCTCAGGCCTAACTGTGTCCTCCTTCCTTGGCAGCAGCTGGCGGAGAAGAAAGAATTGGCGTCGTGTGGAACGGCGAGGCAAGAGCGAGCGAGAAGAGGAGCGGCGTCGGGCTGAAGAGGGGGCACGAGAAAGGCGCTCTGGGCAAAGGGACCTCCCTGTCAGCAGGGCGCGGTCACGTGAGAGCCTCGCGGGCACCTTTGGGGTGCCCTTGGCTGGCGTTGCGCTGGGCGACCGCCCTGTAACCAGGGCTCGGTCTTTGCTTTTGGTGTGTTGTTGGCCTTTTGCCACCTTGCTCCTTTGGCTGCCCGGAGAGAGTGGCAACCCTGTAAGGAGGGTGAGAGCCACCGTCTCCACACCCGAGGGGGAAATGGAGCTCTCTGGACCCCAAGCCCACCCTGTAAGCAGGGGAGGGCCCTTTCCCTGTCCCCCTCCTCTGGCCCCGCGGCTTTCTGCCTGCTGGCGGCCTGGCCCGCGTGACCCCCTGGAGTCGGGGCGTGTCACAGCGTTTGCCCCTTGGCCACCCGTGAAGCCCCTTGGCGTGTTGAGGCCCCTCTGGCCTCCACACAGCAGCCCGGGGGGCAGGTCTGAGGCTCTCCTCTCCTGCTCGGCGGTAGGGATGGCTCCCCAGCCATTGGCTGCACAGAGCTCGCGCTCCCTTCTGGGAAGTTCTGTCTGTGTGTCCTTGTCCTTGTTGGTGTGAGTGAGCTTGTCCTTTAGGCCCCTGTTAAAGTCGCTGCAGCTTAGCTTAAACTTCCCAGGAGGGAAAGAAGGGCTCTGTGCAGCTACGGGGAGTCCCCTCTGAGCCCGCGAGCGGAGGGAGAGTGCGGGCTTGCCCCTTCTTTCGAAGGACGGAGCGAAGCCGCTTAGTCGTAGCGCGGGCAACGCGACCCGCCTGTAGTCAGGGCCTGGGTCTCTGCCTGCGTGGCTGCCTGTCCTGCTGGCGACCTGCCAGCGTGACCCCCTGGAGTCGGGGCGTGTGTCACGAGCTGTGGAGCCCTCTGTCCCCAGGAGCAGCCCGACCTCCCTGTAAGCAGGGCCGGGGAGGCTCCTTTAGCCAGCCTACAGGAACGAGCCCTCCCTCGCCCTTTAGAGGGTGCAGGTTGAGGAAGCGCTGTGCCGGAGGGCGCAGTCCCGCCTTTGGCGCTGCTTTTGGCTGGGGCGACCTCCCCGCGGTTGGGTCGAGGTCGCTCCCTGGGCTCCTGAAGATGTGGTGGTGTGCTGCAGCCAGGATGGCCAGCCCGTAACTCGGGCGCGGGTCGGAGCCTCGGGCTCCGTGGGGCTTGTTGGGAGTGTGTGACGAGCCGAGGGGGACCGCCCTGTAAGCAGGGCTGCGCGTGCCCCCCGTGCTTGGAGGGACCCCCTGTAAGCAGGCGGGTGCCCCTGGCCCCGGCCTTTCAGAGGTGTGGGGCCAGGCGTGTGCCCCCCCTGTTCTCGGGGCTGGGGCCCCGGCCCCCCGGCCTTTGGCCGTGAAGCTCCACTGCCTGGCTGTTGAGTCTCGTTCCTGTTGCTGCGGGGGAAGGCCGAGCTCTCTGGCTCCCTGGGTGTCGACCCGCCTGTAATCGGGGTCTGGGTCTGGGAGCCTTTGTGCTCAGCTGGCAGCCTGTGTGGGGTGACCGCCCCGTTAGCGGGGTGCGGGTCAGGGTGCCCCTGAATCCGGAGAGAAGGAGCCTCCGTGGGCCTTTGGGACCAGGGCTGCCCTGTAAGTCAGGGCCCGGCCAGCGCCCTGGAGTCCCGGGCGCTTTGCAGTCCAGGCAGCGGCTCGAGCCCCCTGTAAGCAGGGGTGCAGCCTCTTTGGCCGCTGCCTTGCATGCCCAGCTCCATTTGCCCAGGGTGCCCGCCTCTGAGGCCAGCTCCAGCACCGGCTGGGACTCTCTGCTGTGCGTCGCTTGGGTGAGACAAGCTGAAGTAGGAGGGGTGTTGCGGAGGTGGGGGCTCTGTGGGCGGGCGGGGGGGTGGGTGGCGGCTGGGTGTGTGCCTTGAGGAGCTCCCTCCAGGGGTAGGGGACCCCGTGTCCTTTGGGCGGAGGAGTTGGCGCTTCTCAGGCCTAACTGTGTCCTCCTTCCTTGGCAGCAGCTGGCGGAGAAGAAAGAAGAGGCGTCGTGTGGAACGGCGAGGCAAGAGTGAGCGAGAAGAGGAGTGGCGTCGGGCTGAAGAGGGGGCACGAGAAAGGCGCTCTGGGCAAAGGGACCTCCCTGTCAGCAGGGCGCGGTCACGTGAGAGCCTCGCGGGCACCTTTGGGGTGCCCTTGGCTGGCGTTGCGCTGGGCGACCGCCCTGTAACCAGGGCTCGGTCTTTGCTTTTGGTGTGTTGTTGGCCTTTTGCCACCTTGCTCCTTTGGCTGCCCGGAGAGAGTGGCAACCCTGTAAGGAGGGTGAGAGCCACCGTCTCCGCACCCGAGGGGGAAATGGAGCTCTCTGGACCCCAAGCCCACCCTGTAAGCAGAGGAGGGCCCTTTCCCTGTCCCCCTCCTCTGGCCCTGCGGCTTTCTGCCTGCTGGCGGCCTGGCCCGCGTGACCCCCTGGAGTCGGGGCGTGTCACAGCGTTTGCCCCTTGGCCACCCGTGAAGCCCCTTGGCGTGTTGAGGCCCCTCTGGCCTCCACACAGCAGCCCGGGGGGCAGGTCTGAGGCTCTCCTCTCCTGCTCGGCGGTAGGGATGGCTCCCCAGCCATTGGCTGCACAGAGCTCGCGCTCCCTTCTGGGAAGTTCTGTCTGTGTGTCCTTGTCCTTGTTGGTGTGAGTGAGCTTGTCCTTTAGGCCCCTGTTAAAGTCGCTGCAGCTTAGCTTAAACTTCCCAGGAGGGAAAGAAGGGCTCTGTGCAGCTACGGGGAGTCCCCTCTGAGCCCGCGAGCGGAGGGAGAGTGCGGGCTTGCCCCTTCTTTCGAAGGACGGAGCGAAGCCGCTTAGTCGTAGCGCGGGCAACGCGACCCGCCTGTAGTCAGGGCCTGGGTCTCTGCCTGCGTGGCTGCCTGTCCTGCTGGCGACCTGCCAGCGTGACCCCCTGGAGTCAGGGCGTGTGTCACGAGCTGTGGAGCCCTCTGTCCCCAGGAGCAGCCCGACCTCCCTGTAAGCAGGGCCGGGGAGGCTCCTTTAGCCAGCCAACAGGAACGAGCCCTCCCTCGCCCTTTAGAGGGTGCAGGTTGAGGAAGCGCTGTGCCGGAGGGCGCAGTCCCGCCTTTGGCGCTGCTTTTGGCTGGGGCGACCTCCCCGCGGTTGGGGTCGAGGTCACTCCCTGGGCTCCTGAAGATGTGGTGGTGTGCTGCAGCCAGGATGGCCAGCCCGTAATTCGGGCGCGGGTCGGAGCCTCGGGCTCCGTGGGGCTTGTTGGGAGTGTGTGACGAGCCGAGGGGGACCGCCCTGTAAGCAGGGCTGCGCGTGCCCCCCGTGCTTGGAGGGACCCCCTGTAAGCAGGCGGGTGCCCCTGGCCCCGGCCTTTCAGAGGTGTGGGGCCGGGCGTGTGCCCCCCCTGTTCTCGGGGCTGGGGCCCCGGCCCCCTGGCCTTTGGCCGTGAAGCTCCACTGCCTGGCTGTTGAGTCTCGTTCCTGTTGCTGCGGGGGAAGGCCGAGCTCTCTGGCTCCCTGGGTGTCGACCCGCCTGTAATCGGGGTCTGGGTCTGGGAGCCTTTGTGCTCAGCTGGCAGCCTGTGTGGGGTGACCGCCCCGTTAGCGGGGTGCGGGTCAGGGTGCCCCTGAATCCGGAGAGAAGGAGCCTCCGTGGGCCTTTGGGACCAGGGCTGCCCTGTAAGTCAGGGCCCGGCCAGTGCCCTGGAGTCCCGGGCGCTTTGCAGTCCAGGCAGCGGCTCGAGCCCCCTGTAAGCAGGGGTGCAGCCTCTTTGGCCGCTGCCTTGCATGCCCAGCTCCATTTGCCCAGGGTGCCCGCCTCTGAGGCCAGCTCCAGCACCGGCTGGGACTCTCTGCTGTGCGTCGCTTGGGTGAGACAAGCTGAAGTAGGAGGGGTGTTGTGGGATGGTGGGGGTTGTTGTCAGACACACTGTAATGCAGGGAGTTCCTTTTGAGAGCTTCTTTTGCATCTCTTTTTCTGTACCATATATGCAGCTCTGGCCACGGGATATGCTGGTGTGATGGACGTTGTTTCTTCTGCAGAATTGTTTCTTTTAGGCCGTTTGCTATCTTTTAGATTAGACTGTGGTGTGTTTTATGTCTGAAATGTATGTTTTTATTGCAGCACCTCTATATCTGAGAATGCAGCTGGACTGTAGCATCCGGAGAAGCTGTTCCTGGACAGAAAGGAAAATGCATCTCTGACTTCCCTTTTCCCCCTTATTCGACCTTCTGGATTCTCAATAAAATGCTTTTTCAAACTCTGTGTTGTACGCATAGCAGTTTCAGTATCCTTTTTTCATTTTACTCATAAGATTATGCTACACCTTTTTTTGCTTTTGCCACAGCAGTTGCAACTCTTGCTCTCACGAGGTGGTTGTGTATTTGACTCAGGTGCTTCCATGTGGACTCTTGGGTAGCTCAAGGTGTTGTCCAGCCGCATTACTTTTCAATACCTCAGTGGACAGTGCGGGGCAGAGCTGGTAGCCGTCTTGAAGTGCTCCACTGGTGGAGCACTGGTACCCCCTGCTCCGGCAGATTTGCTCCAACAGGAGGATGCACAAATTCCTTTCAAAAGCAAAAAAAGAGGCGGCATAGCTGCACTTTTGCACTTAGGCTTATTTATGTATGTGTTTTATTCTGCACTTGCTTTTAATTTGCTCTCAAAGCCTATACTCATAAACGTGCTGGAGCAGATGCAGGAGCAGTGAAATGAGGGACAGTGGGGGAGGCTGCATAGTTGTACTGCACTATTTCAGAGCTCTGGCGAGAGCTTAGCGGAACATGCTCGAAAGCAGGTGTGGTTCTGCAACTTCCACAGTGTCACAGCCTGCTGCTAGGTGCTTTGTTTACAAAAAAATACCAGGCTGTGCATTTAACATGTGGATAGTGGTGTTAGAAGCAATATTCAGATTAATAAATTTATTACTGAAACTGCTGAAGCTTAGTGGTTAGGGTTAGGATTAGGGATCTTAAACCAGCAGTAGAAAATAGCATACTGCCTGGGCGTAACAAAAATAAAAGAAACAAAACTTAAAAAAATAAGAACTCTGGTGCAGCAGTAGAAAATGGTTTGCTCCCTGGGAGAATTTTTTTTTTTCAATTTGTTCTAGAACCCCACCCCTCCCACTACACCTCTCTCCCTGTACTCCCATTTCATGAGAACCTAAACTACACTGTACTCACCCCACTGCTAACCCAAAAGAAAAACACACCACTGTCCAATCAGAATCAAAAATTACATAAACATGCTCCCTAAACAAATTGCCAAATATTCCTAAACAAATAACTACACCTAACAAATTAAAACACTAAAAAAAACTGAAAAAGGAATCACAACACAGAAACAAACAAGCAAACAAAATTTTAAAAACCGCCATAACAGCTACTGCAACCCCCAACAATCCTGAAAACTCTATATGGGGAAGGCCTCCAAGTACCATAGAGATGGGCACTCTAGGATACAGAAGTCCTCCAGGGCCATAGAGATGGACACTCTAGGATACGGAAGTCCTCCAATACCACAGAGTCGGACGCTCTAGGATCCGCACGGCCTCTAGTACCATAGAGACGAACACTCTAGGATCCGGAAGCCCTCCAAGACCATAGAGCTGGACTCTCTAGGATCCGAAGTCCTCTAGTACCATAGAGAGGAACACTCTGGACCCGGAAGTCCTCCAAGGCCATAGAGAGGAACTCTCTAGGACCCGGAAGTTTTCCAGTACCATAGAGACGGCCATTCTAGGACCCGGAAGCCCTCTAATACCATCGAGACGGACACTGTAGGATCTGGAAGTCCTCCAAGATCACTGAGACGGACTCTGTAGGATCCGGAAGTCCTCCAGTACCATAGAGACGGACTCTCTAGGATCCGGAAGTCCTCCGATACCACAGAGTCAGACACTCTAGGATCCGCACGGCCTCCAGTACCATAGAGACGGAGACTATAGGACCCGAAAGGACTCTAATACCATCGAGACGGTCAGTCTAGGATACGGAAGTCCTCCAGAGCCATAGAGAGGAACTCTCTAGGACCCGGAAGGCCTCCAGTACCATAGAGATGAACACTCTAGACCCCGAAGTACTCCAAGACCATAGAGATAGACTCTGTAGGATCCGAAAGTCCTCCAGTGCCATAGAGACGGGCACTCTAGGATCCGGAAGTCCACCAGGACCATAGAGACGGACACTCTAGCATCCGGAAGTCCTCCAGGGCCATAGAGACGGACACTCTAGGACCCAAAAGTCCTTTAATACCATCGAGATGGACACTCTAGGATCTGCACCAGAACCATAGAGATGGACAGTCTAGGATCCGGAAGTCGTCAAAGACCATAGAGACAGACTCTCTAGGATCCAGGCAGCCTCCAGTACCATAGAGATGGACATTCTAGGACCCGGAAGCCCTCTAATACCATAGAGATGGATTCTCTAGGATCCGGAAGGCCTCCAGTACCATAGAGACGGACAATCTAGGACCTCAAAGCCCTCTAATACCATAGAGACAGACACTCTAGGATCCGGAAGTCCTCCAAGACCATGGAGACGGACACACTAGGGCCTTTGTTCTTATTCTGCGGTCCGTCAGACCACCTTCAATAACGGCACGCTCTCCGCGGCAGCAGGTCTGCTGGCGTTGGGTGGGATTCGCCTTTCTCGGAGTGGGAAGAGGCTCGTTGGCTCGTTGGCAGACCTACCTTCAAACTAGACTTGAGGCGGGGGGAGGGATTTAATGTCAGGCTTGCTCGGGACAAGCTGTGGGACCACGCGCGAGGCTAGAGGGAGGGGCTGCTAGCGAGGGCCCTCAGCCGGTTGCTCTGGGACGTGCCGGGGTACACTGGAGCGCGCTTGAAGTCTTACGGAGGTGAGCCGGGGGCTCCTCGGGTAGTAGGAGCCAACAGGGAAACACGGGTGGAGTACCTGAAGGAGTTAAGAGGCGTTCCTCCGAGAAGGCAACACGGCCGACAGCCCAGCTGAAGTGCCTCTACCCTGATGCGCGCAGCACGGGCGGCAAACGGGAGGAGCCGCCAGCCACTGCGCCTCTAGAAAGCTACGACCTCGTGGCTGTTACTGAAACTTGGCGGGACGAATCCCGTGACTGGAGCGCGGCTGTCGATGGCTGCCGGCTGTTCAGAAGGGGCAGGCGAGGAAGGAGGGGCGGAGGGCTTGCCCTCCGCGTCAAGAAATGGATCGACTGTGAAGAGCTGTCTCTGACTAAGAGCCACGAGCAGGGTGAAAGCTTACGGGTAAGAATTAGAGACTGAGGGGACAAAGGGAGCCTCGTCGCTAGTGTTTCCTACAGGCCACCGGATCAAGGGGAGCCCTTCTCGCTCCGGCTGCGGGAGGAGGCGTCACACTCGCGTGCTCTTGCCCCGCCGGGGGACTTCAGCCACCCCGACATCTACTGGAAGAGTAGCACGGCGAGCTGTAGGCAGTGCAGGAGACTCCTGGAGCGCGCGGAGGACAACTTCTTAAGCCAGGTAATAGACGGCCCTACCAGAGGGGACGCGCGAGGCTGGGCCTGACGGTCACCAGCGGCGAACGAGCTAGTCAGCGATGTCACGGTTGGAGGCAGCCTGGGCTGCAGCGATCGTGCACTGGTGGAGTTCTCGGTCCTGAGGGATGTGGGACAGGCGAGGAGTGAAGTCAGGACCCTGCACTGTAGGAAAGCAAACTTCCAACTGTTCAAGCAGTTAGTCAATAGGATCCTCTGGGCAACTGCCCACGGGGACGAGGGAGCGGAACAGGGCTGGCGGACCTTTAAGGACGCTTTCCAAAGAGTGCGAGAGCTCTCGATCCCCAGGGGTAAGCAATCGGGAAAGGAAGGCGAGAGACAGGCGTGGGTGAGTCGAGGCCTGCTGGTCAAACTAAAGGGCAAGAGGGAAGCGATGGTGCCCCTGTACTCGGCCCTGGTGAGGCCGCACCTCAAATGCTGTGTTCCGTTTTGGGCCCCTCACTACAAGAAGGACACTGAGGTGCTGGAGCGTGCCCAGAGAAGGGCCGTGAAGCTGGTGAGGGGTCTGGAGCACGAGCCTCACGAGGAGCGGCTGAGGGAGCTGGGGTTGTTCAGTCTGGAGAAGAGGAGGCTGAGGGGGAGACCTTATCGCTCTCTACAACTGCCTGAAAAGGGGGTTGTGGTGAGGTGGGTGTTGGTCTCTTCTCCCAAGCGACAAGCGGTAGGACGAGAGGAAACGGCCTCGAGTTGCATCAGCAACGCCGGTAGCCCCTCTGGGATGACCTATTTAAGAAGGGCTAAAAAATGCTGCGCAGAAGCTGTGATAGAGAAAACGTGAGTGTGAAACAGCCCTGGAGATGGTGTGTAGCTATGTGGTTTGGTTTGTGTTGTGTCCCTGTCCACCCCCACCCCATCGTTCGTTGTCCCGGCTCCCTGTCCCTGTTGTTTCATTCCTCCCTCCCGGCCCTGTTCTTTGTTGCTTTTTTGTCTTTCTCTTTTTCTCTCTCTCTCTGTCCGGCTCCCTGTCCCTCTTCTTTTTTCCTCCCTCTCTGTCATGCTGCCCATCCCGGGTTTTTTTCTGCATCTCCGTCCTGCTCCCCGTCCTTCTTTGTCGGTCCCTGTCCCGCTCCCTCTCCCTCTTTCTGCTGCCTCTCTTCCTCTCTGCCTGCCGCTTCTTTCTCCATCCCTGTTGGGCTCCCTGTCTTTCTGTCGCTGGCCCAGTCCCTGCCTCACGCTTTCTCGCTACACCCCCGCTGCCCAGCCGGCTGCCGCTTTTCTCACGCCACCCTCCCCCGGCTTCTAGCGTCCCGCACCCCGCTCCTCCTCTTTGGCGGCCTTCACCTCTGCCCAGGAGCTGGTAGACCGACTGACGGTCTCTTCCCTGCCGGGTGATGAGTGTGGCTCTGGAAACGACTGCCGAGGTGTCCCAGGGCAGGGGGAGTCGTGGGGGCCTGGAGCAGACTGGCTCCCGGGACTGGGTATGTGTGTGACCGGATAAACCCTCGCCATCTCCTTTGCACTCCCGGCCGCCTTTGCACTCCCTTTGCACTGGCTGAGGGCCTGCGACAGAGCCCCGGGGACGAGGTGACATGCCGTGAGGGTGGGGCCATGGCCCCTGTTCCCACTGGGCTCCTTCCAGCTGGTGACTGGGGCTGCTGGTGCCCCAGGTGGGGCCAGTGAGGCTGCTGGTGATGGCCCCTCCCTGTAAAGGGGCTGCTGGGGAGGGGTTGCTGCCAGTGCTGCCCTGCCCCGGGTGGCCGTGGCAGGGTCGGTGTGAGCCGCAGGAGGAGTGGAGCGGAGCAGTCGCCGAGCGTGGCCAGGCTGCGGCTGCAGCGCGGGAGAAAAGGTGAGCGGGGCAGGGCGTCCCTTTTGGACCCCGAACGTCCCAGGCGGTGGTGGCCCCGGGGGTGGGGGGGGCGCCTCTGCCGAGTGCTGGGGTCGGGTGCGGGGGGTTCGCTGGGGGCCAGGGAGCCCCTGCGGAGGGAGGGGCACTGGGTCTGGTGGCGGGGCTGTGCAGTGGACCGGCGGTTCCCGGAGAAAGCCCCGAGGAAGGTGGCGGGGCCGGCGGGGGCCATGTCGGATGCAAGGGGAAGCGGCGGGGCCGCGGCGGCTGAAGGGGGGGGTGGGCCGCGCCGTGCCGGAGCCGGAGCCGGAGCCGGGGCGGCTGGGGGGGGCCGCGCCGTGCCGGAGCCGGAGCCGGAGCCGGGGCGGCTGGGGGGGCCGCGCCGTGCCGGAGCCGGAGCCGGAGCCGGGGCGGCTGGGGGGGCCGCGCCGTGCCGGAGCCGGAGCCGGGGCGGCTGGGGGGGCCGCGCCGTGCCGGAGCCGGAGCCGGGGCGGCTGGGGGGGGGCAGCCCGGAGCAGCGCTGGTGAGCGCGGGGCTGCGCTCGCGTCTCGGCGGGTCTTCCTGGTGCGGCGGAGGGCGGGTACGGTGTCCCTGCAGGGTCAGAAAGCATGGCGGGCCGCCTCTGGCGGCATGCCGGAAGCAGCGCGTCGGCTGGGGTGGTTCGCGGAGCACGCCGGGAGGCGTAGTCTTCCGGCAGGGGGCTGCCGGGCGGCCATGCTGTGTTTGCCAGTGCATGCCGGGAGGTGTAGTTTTTGCGGACTCGGCTGCCGGGCAGCCGCGCTGCTCTCGGGCGCGTGTCGGGAGACGCAGTCCTTGCTACCGGCAGGGCCCCCGCTGCGCGGCGCGAGGTGTCGTTTTTGTTGCCGCTTTCGTGTGGTTTTCTGCCGGCTTCCAGCGGTGCCCGCTTCCCGGCAAGCGGCACCGCGGCTTGGGCGCCGCGCATGCGCGGAGGGTGCTGCTGTGCTCCACGTTGCCGTCCGCCGCTACGGGCGACGCGGTGCCTGCGGGGTGATGCCCCCGCGCCCGTTGCTGCCCCCCGGTAAGGAAACGCCGCCGCCCGACGTGCACAGTGCCGGTGGGCGCTCGGGGCGCCCAGCAGGGTCCTGCAGCGGCGGCACTGCAGCCCGGCGTTGGCGCATCAGCAGTGGCCCCTCCGGTGCATGCGTGGTGCCCGAGAGCAGCGTGGTGGCGCGGCGGGTAAGGGCCGGGGCCGGGGCCGCGGCCGCCGGTGAGGCGCGAGGCCTTGGGCGCCTGCGGGGGTGTCTCCTGCCCGCCGGGCGGGAGGCTGCGAACCGGCCGCTGTGGCAGGCTCCCGCTCAGCTGGAGGCGGGCCGGGTCCGGGCAGCCCCCGGGAGCCAGGCGCGGGCTGGCAGAGGGGAAGGAGGCAGACAGCTGCCCAGGCGCAGCCCCCAGCTGTCCCGTAGCCCCAGGCCACCCGCAAGCCCTGTCCCGGCAGTGGCAAGCTGGCCCTCGAATGCGCTTGGCTCTCCCTTAAGGAGGCGGGTGCCGTTAGCAGCCGTGCGGGGAAGGAGCGGGGTCTCCAGAAGTCCCTGTGGAAGGAGGGCCTCCGGCTGTGCGGGGAAGGAGCTACGGTAATAACAGTCGCTGCTGCTTCTTTCCCTCTCCCAGAGGCCGCGCCGAGGGCAGGGTTGTCCGTTCCTCCCCCGGGGGTGCCGTTGACTGTGCCCGCCTCCGGCTTGCGTGGGTTGTCTCTGCCCGGCCTCGCTCTCCTCGCGGCGTGGAAAAGGGACGGGCGGAGCGCTTACTGGTTGTGGGCAGGGGCTGCCGCGGCTGAAGCCGGAGAGGCCGGCGGAAGGTAAAGCGGAAGAAATCGAAGGTCGTCCGGCTGGCAGCTGCCTCTCCCGCTGCAGGCAAGAGAGACCCTTCCTCTCCCTGTGCGGAAGGATCCCTCTTTGTAGTCCACGGGAGACCAGACCGCCGGTGTGCGCCGCAGGGTCTGTACGCGTCACCAAAAGCACGGTACGGCCGCGTATCGCGTGAGTGAGCGAGGCTACGCGTCTAGGAAGCCTCGTCTCGTAAGAGCTGCGAGATGCCCACGTATTCTCTTAGGTGGAGCACAGTCAAGCGACCGGAGGTACAGAAGAAGAAGGGAGGAGAGAAGGAGAAGGAAGCGTCTGAACTGTCCGAGTCTCCGGGCAGCGCCTAGAGCGAGAGCTGCAGTGAGTCCCGGGCCCTCGGGGCCCTGTCGCCCCTCTTCTGTGTCCCGGTCTCTCTCTTTCCCGTGCTGCTCTGATGATTTTTTTTTTCTTTTTCCCTGCTTCCCTGTACTACTTCTCTCTCTCTTTCTGTCCTGCCCCTTCTTCCTCTCTCTTGCTCTGCCGCTCCCTTTTCTTTTTCTCTCTGCACTTCTGTCCTGCTCCCTCTCCCTCCTTTTTTCCTCCTCTGTCGTCTCTGTCCTACAGCCCAGCGCTGTCGTTTCTTTTTCCATCCCTTTGCCCTGATCTGCGTCTGCCTCTTTTTTTCTCCCTAGAATTTCCCTTGCTTGCTCCCTGGCCTTCTTTTCCTCTCTACGCCCGTACGTGCCGCTCTGTGTCCCTGCCCTCCTATCTTTCGCCCTCTTTCCTTTTCTTTCTCTCGCTCTCTCTCCCCCCGGCCTTTGTCTTGCTCCCTGTCACTGTTTTTTTTTTTTTTTCTCATTCTGCATCTCGCTGTCCCTGTCCTCCTTCCTGTTCATCTCTTACTCTCTCTGACCCTTTGGGCTGCTCCCTGGTCCTCTTACTTGTTGCTTCGCTTCTCTGTCCCGCTTGCTGTCCCTGTTTTTTCTCTCGTTCCATTTCTCTGCCATTCTCTCTGTGGCTCTCGTGGGCTCTCTATCCCCGCATCCTGCTCCCTGTCCCTCTCCCTTCCGCAGTATCCTGCTTCCTGGCTCCCTGTCCCTCACCTGTTTTCGATATCCCTCTGTCCTTCCCACTGTCTTTCCTTGTCCCTCTGGCCTGCTACCGTCGGGTTTTTTTATGGGGTTTTTTCCTTTCGTTTCTTTCTCCATCTCTCTGCCTTGGTCCTGCCACTCTCCTTCTCTCTCTGTCTCTAATGTTTCTTTCTCCACGTCTGCCCCGCTCCCTGTCTCTCTTCTCTTACTCTGTCCATTCTCCGTCCTGCCCGTGTTATCTCCGTACCGCTGCCTATCCCATCGTTCCTCACTCTGTCGCCTTGTCCAGCTCGCTGTCCCGTTATTCCCCTCTGTCCTGCTCCCGGGCCTTTGTTCTCATTCTGCGGTCCGTCAGACCACCTTCAATAACGGCACGCTCTCCGCGGCAGCAGGTCTGCTGGCGTCGGGTGGGATTCGCCTTTCTCGGAGTGGGAAGAGGGTCTTTGCTCGTGGGCTAGCGGGGCTCGTTGGCAGACCTACCTTCAAACTAGGCTTGAGGCGGGGGGAGGGATTTAATGTCAGGCTTGCTCGGGACAAGCTGTGGGACCACGCGCCGAGGCTAGAGGGAGGGGCTGCTAGCGAGGGCCCTCAGCCGGTTGCTCTGGGACGTGCCGGGTACACTGGAGCGCGCTTGAAGTCTTACGGAGGTGAGCCGGGGGCTCCTCGGGTAGTAGGAGCCAACAGGGAAACACGGGTGGAGTACCTGAAGGGAGTTAAGAGGCGTTCCTCCGAGAAGGCGACACGGCCGACAGCCCAGCTGAAGTGCTTCTACCCTGATGCGCGCAGCACGGGTGGCAAACGGGAGGAGCCGCCAGCCACCGTGCTGCTAGAAAGCTACGACCTTGTGGCCATTACTGAAACTTGGCGGGACGAATCCCGTGACTGGAGCGCGGCTGTCGATGGCTGCCGGCTGTTCAGAAGGGGCAGGCGAGGAAGGAGGGGCAGAGGGGTTGCCCTCCGCGTCAAGAAATGGATCGACTGTGAAGAGCTGTCTCTGACTAAGAGCCACGAGCAGGGTGAAAGCTTAGGGGTAAGAATGAGAGACTGAGGGGACAAAGGGAGCCTCGTCGCTGGTGTTTCCTACAGGCGAGCCCTTCTCGCTCCGGCTGCGGGAGGAGGCGTCGCGCTCGCGGGCTCTCGCCCCGCCGGGGGACTTCAGCCACCCCGACGTCTGCTGGAAGAGTTACACGGCGAGCTGTAGGCAACGCAGGAGACTCCTGGAGCGCGCAGAGGACAACTTCTTAAGCCAGGTAATAGATGGCCCTACCAGAGGGGACGCGCGAGGCTGGGCCTGACGGTCACCAGCGCGAACGAGGTAGTCAGCGATGTCACGGTGGGAGGCAGCCTGGGCTGCAGCGATCGTGCACTGGTGGAGTTCTCGGTCCTGAGGGATGTGGGACAGGCGAGGAGTGAAGTCAGGACCCTGCACTGTAGGAAAGCAAACTTCCAGCTGTTCAAGCAGTTAGTCAATAGGATCCTCTGGGCAACTGCCCACGGGGACGAGGGAGCGGAACAGGGCTGGCGGATCTTTAAGGACGCTTTCCAAAGAGTGCGAGAGCTCTCGATCCCCAGGGGTAAGCAATCGGGAAAGGAAGGCGAGAGACAGGCGTGGGTGAGTCGAGGCCTGCTGGTCAAACTAAAGGGCAAGAGGGAAGCGATGGTGCCCCTGTACTCGGCCCTGGTGAGGCCGCACCTCAAATGCTGTGTTCCGTTTTGGGCCCCTCACTACAAGAAGGACACTGAGGTGCTGGAGCGTGCCCAGAGAAGGGCCGTGAAGCTGGTGAGGGGTCTGGAGCACGAGCCTCACGAGGAGCGGCTGAGGGAGCTGGGGTTGTTCAGTCTGGAGAAGAGGAGGCTGAGGGGAGACCTTATCGCTCTCTACAACTGCCTGAAAAGGGGGTTGTGGTGAGGTGGGTGTTGGTCTCTTCTCCCAAGCGACAAGCGGTAGGACGAGAGGAAACGGCCTCGAGTTGCATCAGCAACGCCGGTAGCCCCTCTGGGATGACCTATTTAAGAAGGGCTAAAAAATGCTGCGCAGAAGCTGTGATAGAGAAAACGTGAGTGTGAAACAGCCCTGGAGATGGTGTGTAGCTATGTGGTTTGGTTTGTGTTGTGTCCCTGTCCACCCCCGCCCCATCGTTCGTTGTCCCGGCTCCCTGTCCCTGTTGTTTCATTCCTCCCTCCCTGCCCTGTTCTTTGTTGCTTTTTTGTCTTTCTCTTTTTCTCTCTCTCTCTGTCCGGCTCCCTGTCCCTCTTCTTTTTTCCTCCCTCTCTGTCATGCTGCCCATCCCGGGTTTTTTTCTGCATCTCCGTCCTGCTCCCCGTCCTTCTTTGTCGGTCCCTGTCCCGCTCCCTCTCCCTCTTTCTGCTGCCTCTCTTCCTCTCTGCCTGCCGCTTCTTTCTCCATCCCTGTTGGGCTCCCTGTCTTTCTGTCGCTGGCCCAGTCCCTGCCTCACGCTTTCTCGCTACACCCCCGCTGCCCAGCCGGCTGCCGCTTTTCTCACGCCACCCTCCCCCGGCTTCTAGCGTCCCGCACCCCGCTCCTCCTCTTTGGCGGCCTTCACCTCTGCCCAGGAGCCGGTAGACCGACTGACGGTCTCTTCCCTGCCGGGTGATGAGTGTGGCTCCAGAAATGACTGCCGAGGTGTCCCCGGGCAGGGGGAGTGGTGGGGGCCCAGAGCCCCGGAGCAGACTGGCTCCCAGGACTGGGTATGTGTATGACAGAGGAGGAGGGCAGCATCAGGGAGCTGCTCTCCCTGGGAGTTTGGGTCCCAAGGCACCCCAGGGAGGAGCAGCGGCATGCAGGATGGCCTGCCCTGTCCTCACCTCCTCTCATACCCCCTGGCTGGGCTCTGCAAAAAGGGCTGGCACTGTGAAAGTTGATATGAAAAGTCATACTGAATGAAGGGTTAAATCACTGACGGTCCCTGGCTGAGACCCTGCTGTGATACATAAAAGCTTTACTTGCATAGTTTTAGTTATTTGCTGAGCAGAGTTGATAATAGGATGTTTCAAGATGTGTAACTCCCTTCCTGACAAGATCAAATGGGCCTTGAGGTAGCTCGTTATGCCTCCTGAGTATATCATTGATAACAGGGACTCGGGACGTTTGTGTCAAGATAAGTGCCAAAGAACTAGTTCAAACTGACCCTTTTGTAACATTCCGAGGCCAAAGGATGGATGAGCCAATTCCATGACCATGTATGGACAAAGGAAGGCCAAAGTTCAACTAGCAGACAGCGTGAGGAAGACTATGAACGACCACCGGAGGGTGAAAAGACCCTAACCCTAATTTTACTGCGCATGCTTGGACTATGCAAATGAATTCCAGGAAGTCATTCACGTAAGACCGCCCTTTTTAGAATGCTGATGAATATGTATGATTTTTCTGTATAGGAACTGAGGTGCTTTGCTAACCCGTTGGAGCACTCGTGGTGGACGAATCCCCAGTGCTGCCCAGCGCTGTATTAAAGAATGCCTGCTTAATAACAAACTAGTTGTTACTGAGTTATTCATCTCGGAAAACCGTCCCGATCGCGGGCTCGGTACCGACTTTGTTGTTTCACTTCTGCATATCCCTGCTGCCTCCAAGGGTGCTCAAGGGCTGCGCCTCCCGCATTCCCTCCTCCTGTAGCACTCTGAGCATCCTGCAGGGCTGGAGGTCTTTGCTCAGCCTGGTCTGCTCACCAGCATGCCCTTTCTGGCCCTAGCATTTTGATCTAGCAGAAAACAACCAAATAGAGCTCACCAGGCCCAGCCTGGAGCTCAGCAATGTGGCAGCTGCAGAGACTGAGGGTCCCCTTGAGCTTCCATACAGCTCAGAGGTTTTCCCAGCGCACAGGGGCTTGAATTTGGCTCCCCTCCTACCTGTCCCCCAGCCAGGCAACGTCGTCCCCTGGCCAGGCACAACCTGTTTGCCAGCAAATGGCAAAGGAGCTGTGGTTGGCTGGGGTCTCCCAGCTGGAACCAGGGGTTTTCTGGCTGGAACGTTTTTGCCAGTAGCCAGCTCTGACCTGCTCAGTCCCAAAATAGGGAGTCAGGACTCCTGGTTTCCCCGCAAACAATTAAAATGCACCAAATAGGCCAGGGAAGGACTGATGCTGAATGAAAGTCTGCTGGACACTTTCAGAGATTCAGAAGAAAGGCATGAAAAAAGCCCACAAGATCAAAGAGTCAACAAGAACCTGCTGATGATTTTTACTAGACTGTCTGCAGGTATGCCCAGCACCTAGACCAGGGCAGGGCTACTTGCATTGCCAAGACACACAAGGAATGCAAACACTAGCCCTACTGCTGCAGCCCGTGTGTCCATCAGCTGAGGGTGGGGTCCCTTTAGCCTCTCAACACTGCCTGCCTCCCCACAGCACAGAAAGGCCTAACCCCCCCCGACAAGCCTGAGCTCAGCTCCTCTCCGTGACCCTGGCAGGACCGTGTTTCTTGCTGTCCCTCCCCGGAGACACTGACTGCTCTGGCAAGCTCTGTACTCTATTTTTAATAAATTAGCCCTGACCTCCATTTGTGTGGATAAATACAGCATCAACCACACTGCCAAGCCATTTTTCTCTTGGTTAACACATTAATCCAAGCTGCTCTATTTGTCTTTCCTCCACAGACTCATACTGTTCTGGATTCATTTTGCCAAACAAATTGCACAAGCTGGACTGCCCATTTACCCAGTGCTGCTTGATTATAGGGGTTATTTATGAAACAGCAAGACGTATGGCATTAAGCTTCTTAATAATAATGAGAGAAGGGAAGGGGGAAAGTGTTTTTTATTGCAGACAAAAGCTCCTGCCACAGGTGATAAATTCCAGACACTTTTTCCAGTTGCTCTTGTGCTGTTGGCATGATGAATAGCACAGGTACCAGCACGCAGCTCGGCTGCAGGAGCATGGCCATGGGCTGCAAGGAAAGGAGGGAAATGCCAGAGCATACACACGTGGTGAGGCTGGCTGAGGTGTGCTGGGGCCACTGGCCAGGCGATACAGACCACACCCAGCCCTGCCTACCATCAGCACCATGCCTGGAGTCCCTCCCATTGCAGGCTCAGAGGAACCTCAGAGGCAGTGTGAGGGCAGGTGACATGGCCTTGCCAGTCACCTGCCGGCATTGCTCCTCCCAAAGCCCAGCTGCTACGATCAAGTGATTACTGGAGAACCCTGTGTTTGAGGAGCCAAATTATCCTCTAACTCTGGGGTTGCAAAGCAGAGCATGAAGAAAGAACATGGCACAGAGAAGAGAAAGCCTCAAGCTACTTACTACTGAGCACTCAAATCTGTAAAAACTGCATCTCCAGCCCAGTGAGAATCTAGGCCAGGTCCTCTCCTTCTCCTACACTGTTCCCATGTTGGATAGCCTCCATACATGCAGCTAGTTTTTCTACTGCAACCTGTATAATTTCTGGCCGGTACTCAGACTGCCCAAGATACTTAGTTTCTGCATAACTAAACTGCTTTTGAACCCATTTCCTCCTCTTCTCTCTGAGAAGTTTGGAACCACTCCATTCACCACAAGCAGAGCTCAGTTAGGTCTCTGAACTCATCCCCCTCTAACCTGGCCATCCTGGCTCTAGTGACAGCTTACTGCAATTCAATCAAAACTTCTTTCAAAGGGACATGCTTGATTAAGGGCCTGGGAGACCTTGAAAGTACAGTCATTCCTTCAAGAGGAAGGTAATTAATTTTTTTAATCAGTGGGCACTGATCTCAAGGTCAGAGAACAGAGTCAGCAGCAAACTCACTCCCACAGGTACATAGCGGAGTCCTGCCACATTATTGGAGATTTCAGGGAAAGTGTTGGGAACTAGACTTGGTACACACCAACCTGCAGAGCTGCTGCATCATCTCATCCTTCTCCCTGGTGGGAGCAGTGTGGGCCATTCCCCTGGGGCAGAGGCACCTTGTGCTTTTTCCCCCCTCACCTCTGACGCAAGCAAAGCTCCTGGTCTTCCCTTCTCACCCTGTCCCAAAAAAGGAAAAAACACCAAGCTTGCAATCAGAGGCAGCATCAGACTCCAGAAATAATTCATTCCTTAGCAACCGAGACTCCCCTCACTGTCTTACAGGGCAGACCCTGGCAATGGGATAAACAAGCTCAAACGCTGAGACTAAAGGCTTTCCCCTGGCAGATGCAAATGGTTCTGCAGTACCAGCCTCAGCTTCTGCTTTCTTGTTCATCAGCTAGCACAGACCTGGGGATGCTGGGCAGGCAGAGTTAATCAGGCCTCTTCTGTGATTACAATGCACTCCTGCATTTCATGGCCTGCATCCTAAACCTGCTTTCTGATTCCCCAAGGGAGAGGGATTTACACTTTCAATTTTATGTCTAGTTAGTTAATGGTCCATTACTGTCAAAAGGATCAGTAGCTAGAAGTTAAATCCCACAGGATTTACGATAAGGAAGAACCAAAGGCTGCGGAAGAAAACGTGCCAGACAGAGGGCACGGGAAACACAGAGGGGCGTTTGCAGGTCCTCAGCGCTGTGACACTGGTGGCTGGACGCTGGCCCGGTGACAGCTCTAGAACAAGGTCCACCCCATCACACCCTGCTGGCTGCTTCTCCCTTATATACTGTACCAAGTTTCTGCCTCGAGTATCTCCTTGGAGAACATCTACCAGCAGGCTGCCAGGAGCTAGGGAGTTCAAGTAGAGTAAATTCCTCAACTTCCAGCAAGCAGGGATCTGAGTTGCCAGCCACAGAGAAAGGTCCCCGCTCTCCATATTGAGCCAGTTACCAGACCCCCATCCTCCAGCAGGATTCACCACCAAGACCAAGTTCAGCTGGGGCAAACAGGCACCATGCTGGCTCTGCGTATCTCCTCCCTGCGCCTATCTAGCAAACTCTAGGCAACCCCAAGTCTGCAGAAGACAGCGTGACCTTACTTGAGCATGGTCTGTCAGGGACTCTACTTCCCTACCGCTACAACTGGAGTAATAGTACTCCAAAACTGCTGGAAACTAGAGGGGCTGAGAAAGGCAATGCCATAGTACACGTACAGTACAAAACAGATTTTGATGGGACCTCCAGAGTCCAAGCTACCTCTCAGACAGGATTCTGCTTGTTCCCAACATAGTTCCGCTTTAGTCTCCCTCACGGAAAAATACAGAACTTGAGGATGGCATACTGCAGCCCTCACCTTCCCAAAACGATTCTCCAGAGCCTCTCGAGGGGGAAGCGAGGTCCTCTTTCCCCCACCTCACAAAAGAGTTTGCTTGGGCTTTTACCCCTACCCAGAGCTGAGCTAACATTGCAGACTCTGTAGGATTTGGCCCTTGAACCACTGGCCAGTATTGCTGAGTGACCTTGAAAGCTACTATATTTCCACACTCGAGCATCACTTAGGTGAAGGTAGGCCATGGCATCCCATTAAACTGCATGGGAAATCGGGTGGCCAACACTTTGTTAAGCTCTGGCCTACCTTCCATTAATGCCACTCACAGAAGGATCCCAAGCTCTGCTGTGGGTAGAAAATAATGCAGCTACCTCTGAAGCAGGACACCATCACTATTCCACAGCACAGAGAAGCAGCCCTTGCTGCAGGCAACCGGCGGCTCAAAGCAAACCAGTAGCTTTGGCAGGACTGGAACGGGTTTGCCTTGTTCATGTTGAATTCCTCCCCCCTCCCCACCAAGAGACACTGAAAGGTCTCCACTTCCTTAGCAAGATAAAGGCTTCTGTGAAGTATACACAAACCTGCCAATAGCTGAAAATGTCTGCCTGCTTCTGATCTCATCCCCTGAGATGCACGGTGTTGCTGCGGTCAGAGCAGAGGTATTAAAGCAGCTACGCTGAAAGCTCTGTCAATATTACAGACCTTGCTGTGCAGGGGTTTATAACCCGCCCATAAAAACCTCACTTCAAGCTGAAGCAGGGCAAACAAGGTCCCCATGCCCCTTGAGTGGGGTAGTGTTATTTTCTTTTTATTTTTGCAAACAAGGAAACAATTTTTTCTGCTGCCTGAAGTTTTTCTGAGTTGTACATGGTGCCAAAGAGACAGAGTTTGGCTAGATGGGGGATAGGAAAATATTTAAGTGATCAAAGAACAGTTACTGACTGTGTTTCGCAAGAGGCTGGAAATTATTTTATAGGTCAAGGTAGCTTGAGCTGCAGCCAGGCAGGCAGCACAGTGCAACTCTGAGGTCTACAGCCATCAAGGCAGGTTCAGGGTCCTTCCTCAGCCTGGTCCATACCTGCAAAAGAAGAACACATTAGGTCTGGAAAGACAATCCAGGAGAGCTCCCACTTCTAAGCCCCTCACTCCCTCACCACCAAACACAGGTATGCCAGCAGTGTGCTGGCCCTGGAAAGCCTGGGACAGAGAAGGCAGACTTTAACACCGTTCAGAGACACTACTACCAGTCTGGCTTTCCAGCAATGCTGTAACTCTCTCCCTGCCAGCACTCCCCACTGAAGTCTGCCTTGCCCCTTTGATACAACCATACAGCTTCCTGGAACTCATTACACACATGAGACACATCATTGCCAGCATTCAGAAGTTGTACTGCTATTACTTTTAACCATTTCATCTAGTAAGCTTCTAAGAGATCAGCATTTTTTAACTTCTTCCCACTCCCCCTTCCCGTACAGCTAGGAGCAGTCCTCCCCACTGAAATCTGTGCTTCTCTGCTAAAGGCCTGCCGCAGTAACTTAGACCTACTAGCATAGACACAAAATAGAGCTGTAGGACTCATGACAAGGTGAGTCCATAAAGCTCACTTTCATCCCTCCTATCTACCCTACCAGGGAAGAAAAGGCTAAACCCTGAAAACCCAAGGATCATTAAAAAAAAAATCAAAACCCACCCTACCAATGGACTGCAGTCCATAAACAAAACATAGGACTTTCGGCTTCTACAATGCATTTCTTTTCACATGTAAGAACAGACCACGGCAGGACCTTAGGATCCAACCTGCTCCACCCCAACAAGCCTCACGATCCTTAGGGAAGACTGCAGCACTACGCTGGTTCTCAGGAGCATACTCCAGCAAAAGGCAATGCTGCCCTCGGGCGCTTCCTAGCAGAATAACCGGTCTGCCCACCAGTCACCAGAGCTAACACAGGGGCTGCAGGCCACGGGTGTTAACATCACGCTGCTTCCCCCCCATCCCTCATACAGGCCAACTTCCCTGTATCATGCAGCTTTATCATGGAGAGCCATAGCACCCTGGGCTCCCTAAAAGACTACACGGGGAAGAGATAACCGACCACGCTCACTGACCCCCCCCTCACCCCAATAACACAGACCACCTCTGCCAGGGAAAGCCATCAATTACACGCAGCAAGGTGCAAGGGGCTGTGCTCACTCTCACCCGTGCAGGCCAGGGAGCGGTTTTCTTCCCCTCCCCCTGTTAAAGCTGTTTCTGACTCAGCTGGTGTCAGCGTAAATTCCCTCCTGTATCTCAACAGCAAAAGCAATGAATGTCGTGTTAAGGAGAATGGAGGAAGAAGCTAGCTCTATCCAGTCATTGCTTTGCATGAGGAGGACACGTGGAGACTTCAGAGCAGTTTTTGTTGGCCCTTCACGCTTGATTAATTCATATTTACAAAGTTTGCTTCGGTTGAATACAGCTTTTTGTGATTTATTTCTAATATATTTTCAGAAGTGTAGCCCTGGCCTGCCAGCGCAGACAGGAATTGCATTAAAATAGGCTGTGGTTTAGTTCCTAGCATTTATTTACTGTTCTTGTAGTAAACAGCAGATTACATTGTTTGTGATGCTTCATAAATACCCTTTTTGTTAAGTGTGTGTTTGTATGTAAGTAGAACCTTCCCCTGTGTCTGTGTGCATGCATGATTATAGTAGCACTGTTTTCCTCTGACAGTAGGTGTTTTTCATCTAATTCTTTCCCTATCTTTCTCATTTTGCCCATCGCTCTGTCCCTGCCTCTGATTTTAACCGACAGAACTTTCCATTTTCCCTTTGGTTGCAAATAACTTGTTCTTCGGGGGGGTTCTGAGTGTCACACTAATGTGTGGCCTCAGAAATACCTATAAGTACTTCCTTCAAGTTAAGAAATAGCAAGAAAGAAAAGGAATCTTACTGAATAAGATGCTCAGAAACACGCATATTTCCCCCATGTAACAGCTGCATAAATTCCAATAACATCTATTTTGAGAAATATATTTTCTTTACTATTCCTAGCCCTAGCCTAGATTGTGGTCATGATCCTAAACATTGCTTTTTTGGAGTATCTTGCCCAACACACTTTTTGACTGAAATCTGAATCTCTTCAAAACAGGAATTCACAACATTAAAAAAAAAATCACAACCTAAAAAAAAATCTATCCTGTGTAAAGAGTAAAATGACACATCATGTTAGGACTGACTCATCACAAACACCCTCCACTGCTCACATAGTAAAGAACTATGTAAATAAACACAGTTTATATGTATATAAACATAGTAAATGAAGTATGTAAATAACCATAGTAAATAAAGTCAAACGATTGACTTTATCCTTGCAATAACAAGCTGAGAAACTTACTTGCTCAAAAGGTTTCTAAGCCAGCATATGAACTTAAGCAGCAATTTCTTTTTGGTTTTTTAATAATCTCATGTTTATAAGCTTGTTTTATAAGCTTTATAATCTCATGATTTATAATCTTGTTTCAGGACTTTGAATGTCTCAGAGGGCTCAGTTTAGCAAGCTAGGAGAATATTGTGATACTCAGACTGGCCAGTGCTTTGTATCCAGGAATTTCAAGGCAAAGAAAAGTACAAATCCAGTTGCAGGGAGAGGAAGGATGCAGGCTTGAGAAGCAGAGCTAGGAGGAGATAGCATAAATCTTTTTGCCCACATTTTTTTCCTGCCATTGCACAGGAAGGGTGGAGAAGGGGGGCTTCTTGATAAGTTGTTTTTTAAAAGAAACTGAGGAGACTACTGAAAAATAGCAATAATTTCCTGGTCATATACTCTACAGTGACAGTATTTTTGCATGTTAAAGGGCCTAAAATATTTTGTTCAGAATTCAACTCCAGAATTATATAAATGCAAGGATTAATGGATCTGCTCAAGAAATCAGGCTGGGCTGCACCTGTATGCTATTAATTGTGCCTCAGATGCTGCCAATGAGGGCTTCTGCCTCTGGCACCCCAGGAATGCAGCTGGGATCCCTATAAGTAGCTTCCCAAGAGTAGGTGAAGGTTTCTGCTTGTGCTGTGGTCTGGTGTGAGGGAGCTGAGAGGTGCTGGAAGAGTCCTCAGTGTGTTCAGGATTGAAGCTTCAGAGAAAAATGGGCTGATACAGGTATTTGGCTGGAGGTTGGGTCTAAGTGTTATTGGAAACAGAGTTCCCAAAATATTTTTTGGGGTTGTGGACTTCATGAAGGAGCTTACATTTTACTTAAGTGGTTACCTGGGGAGAGTAGGATATTTGTCAAATTTTTTCTAGCTCTGAGTTAACAACTACAATGCTGAGGGAGGGCCAGTGAGGCTGGGTGGTCCTGTAAGTGTTGTAATGCCAGTGGGAGCTGTGCCTGAGCAGGAAAGTCAGGTAGCTCATGGAAGGGGTACAAAGGGGTGGTGCTTCAGGCTTAGCTTAGCCTGGGTGATGCAGTGCCTGCTGTTGAAAAATGGATGGCTTGATGCCTGCCAAAATGTGGGCGCTTTAAAAACGTGGTAGAGGATCACTGTTCAAGAATGGCTTTGAGACCTCTTTGCAGGGTTCTATCTCCTTTTGGAGGTCTTCAGGGGCCTTGGGGGAGGCTAGGGCATTGCTGAAGGGATGCTGGTCTGCCCTGTAATTTAACATAGCAACAGACCATGATGATAAATCTCCCCCTTGCTTGGGAAGATTAGGGGTCAGCTGCTCTGAGTTTGTGGGCTATGCTGGTGGCCTGCTCTCCAGACCAGATTTGTCAGGCAATATAAATGGTCCTGGGGGATGCAGAGTCTAACCTGGGGGTGGGGGGAGGCGCTTTGCAGCACTGAGATGCACTTTGGGTGGTAAAGCCTGTGTTAGTAGCTTGCTTTGGCTTTATTTAGGTCAATTACCAGTGTGCTTACTCTGGGATAAACACTCATGTAACTTTTCCGAAGTGGTTTGACCCTGGAGGCTTGAGTCGGCATGTGGGGGCTGAGCTGCCCGCCTTCCCGGGTGCTCTCTGCTGGGCGTTGGGGCTGCGCTGCCTGTGCTGCCCCTTCCCCTTCCTAAGCAGCACTGGAGCCATAAGGGGCTCCGAGCACAGGAGGCTGGTCCCAGGCTGCCCCAGAGCTCTGGGCTCTGCCCATGCCTCCCCCAGGGCACAGGCCTGGAGCTTTCCAGGCAGCCTGCCTGCCTGGCCAAAGGCCTTGTCAATGGCTGCAGGCATAGGCACCTCTTACGGAGCTCACTGGGCACAAAATAATGCCATGAAAATCCTAGGGGGAAAAAAAACTGGAGAGAGAAGGCTGCTCTGCCAGACCTGGCATTGTGTGTTGCTGCTGGCATCTGCATTATTGTCTGCTATAAAGCTGTCCCCTGCCTTGAGACTGTTCCCTTCCAACAAAATTTCTAGTACCTTTTTAGAGTATAGCTGTAGCAGACTGCTGTTTTGCATTGATTAGTACTGGATCCACATGTGGTGGATCACCTGGCAATGAAGGTGTTACCTATACCAGTGCACAAACAGGTTTTGTCCCCTTTGCTGGCACATGCAGAGCTGTTTGTGCTGGCTGTGTCAGCTGCAGGAGCAGAGATGATAGCCCATCTGGCATAAACCTGCTGGGACAAATCTTCCTCTGTCAGACAAAATAATACACTGGAACACACCTGACTCAGCAGAGTGAACTTACACTGATTAAGAAGTTCATGTTGGCACAGTAACTCCAAGCTGGTAGCAGACACCCAGGGCCTGGATGTGAGCTTCCAGTTCCACTAGATGTCAGCTCTTTAGCTCATGAGAGTGCTAAGACTCTCTAGAGAAGATAATTCATGAATCGTCTATGGGGTCCTGCTTTGCCTTGCTCAGGGGTTCTTCTTGAGGCTCTTGAGTATTGGAAACTGAAGTGTCAAGTCCCCTGGAGCCGAGATCCCTAGATAGCTCACCACCTCACCCATGAGGCTACAATATAATCCTGGCCTGCCCGTTGCTATTGCGGTCAGCCTGGTCGTCAAAGCTGCTGTGCCGAGGTTGCAACAGCCCCGTGCAATGCATGGCATCCTGGCTTGTATTGGAAACAGTGTGGCCAGCAGGCCTAGGGAAGTGATGGTACCTTTGTACTTGGCACTGGTGAGGCTGTGCCTTGAGGTCTGGAGCACAACTCTTACGAGGAGCAGCTGAGGAAGCTGGGGTTGTTTAGCCTGGAGAAGAGGAGGCTGAGGGGAGGCCTTATTGCTCTCTACAACTACCTGAAAGGGGGCTGTAGAGGGGTGGGTGCTGGTCTCTTCTCCCAAGTGACAAGTGCTAGGACAAGAAGAAATGGCCTCAAGTTGCATCAGGGGAGGTTGAGATTGGATATTAGGAAAAACTTCTTCACTGAAAGGGTTGTCACACATGGGAATGGGCTGCCCAGGGAGGTGGTTGAGTCACTATCCCTGGAGATCTTTCAAAGACGTGTGGATGAGGTGCTTAGGGACATGGTTTAAGTGGCGGACTTAGCAGTGTTAGGTTAACGGTTGGACATGATGATCTTAACGGTCTTTTCCAACCTAAACGATTTTATGATGGAGTAGGGGGACTCAAATGTCACCCTGGTATTCAAAGTACACTGGCTCAGTGCTCTAAGTTCTCCCTTCTGTACCTACCTGAGCAAGCCGAAGGGTATGGCCAGCAGCTAGCCCTGTGGCGTTAGAGTGTCCTGAGTCAGTTTTATAGGCAGAGACCACTCAGCCCTGGTGCCTCTGCTGACTCGAGGTTGCTCGCGTTTGTCGCTGGCAGTTTTCCCCACCCCTTAAAATGACTACAGCAGTTGCCCAGTCAGGTAGGATCCCTGGGGAATTATCCACAGGGTTGCAGTCTGACCCAGGACCTTGTTTAAAGGAAAATGTACGTTTTCCTGCTAACCATGAGAACCTCTGTGCAGGTGGAAAGATCAGAGAGTTCTAGAAAATACGTGCTTAAAAATGCATAGGAAACCAGCCTTATTTCCTTAACTTTTATAGCTCTGTCTGACCACGCATTCCAGTGCAAAGACAGCATACTTACTCCCTTTGGAATTCTTACTGGCAGAGGAATGATACTGCCAAAGCGTTTGTTATGGGAAAACAGCAGCACAAATGTGGCAAAGATTAAAACGGATGTATTTATGTAAAAATCATCTTAAGTAGGCGCATGTGGTGAGAACTTGGGGGAAATCACATCAGAGCACATAATGCTTATTTGGAGTTTAAAAAAAAAAATAAAGGAAATGAGAGGGCCTCTTGTGTCAAGCCAAGCTCTGGAGTAGCCTGTGGACTGCCGGGGGCTGGCTGGAGCAAGCCAGAGGACTCGGCCGGGGTCTAGCTAGGCAGGGCAGGTGGAAAGGAGATGAGAGGTGCTGGGGCCAGGATGCAGGTGCGGGAAGAGCTCACGCAGGGGTGGCGGTGGGGGACAGAGCGGGGACAGGCGGGGTGTGCGGGGAGGAGGGGGCAGAGCCGGTGGGCGGGGCCGGCCTCAGGTGAGAAGGGGTGGTGGGCTGTGAGTGGTCTGGGCGGGAGAGCCGATGGGGTGCCCGCGTGTCGCTGAGGGGGCTGTGAGTGTCCTGAGGGTCGCCAAGGGGCGGGGGGGTGCCCCGCGTGTCGCTGAGGGGGCTGTGAGTGTCCTGAGGGTGACAAAGGGGCGGGGGGTGCCCCGCGTGTCGCTGAGGGGGCTGTGAGTGTCCTGAGGGTGACAAAGGGGCGGGGGGTGCCCCGCGTGTCGCTGAGGGGGCTGTGAGTGTCCTGAGGGTGACAAAGGGGCGGGGGGTGCCCCGTGTGTCGCTGAGGGGGCTGTGAGTGTTCTGAGGGTGATAAAGGGGCGGGGGGTGCCCCGTGTGTCGCTGAGGGGGCTGTGAGTGTCCTGAGGGTGACAAAGGGGCGGGAGGTGCCCCACGTGTCGCTGAGGGGGCTGTGAGTGTCCTGAGGGTCGCCAAGGGGCGGGGGGGTGCCCCGCGTGTCGCTGAGGGGGCTGTGAGTGTCCTGAGGGTGACAAAGGGGTGGGGGGTGCCCCGCGTGTTGCTGAGGGGGCTGTGAGTGTCCTGAGGGTGACAAAGGGGCGGGGGGTGCCCCGCGTGTCGCTGAGGGGGCTGTGAGTGTCCTGAGGGTGACAAAGGGGCGGGGGGTGCCCCGTGTGTCGCTGAGGGGGCTGTGAGTGTTCTGAGGGTGATAAAGGGGCGGGGGGTGCCCCGTGTGTCGCTGAGGGGGCTGTGAGTGTCCTGAGGGTCGCAGAGGGGCGGGGGGTGCCCCGCGTGTCGCTGAGGGGGCTGTGAGTGTCCTGAGGGTCGCCAAGGGGGGGCGGCGGGTTGCTGCTGTGCCGCCGTGGGCTACGCGGGTGCATCGCTCCCGCGCGCCACAGGGGGGGCGCCTCTCGCCCTCAGCCGCGCCTGTGCCTGCCCTCCCTCAGCGGCGGGGCGTGTCGCTTTCGCGCCGCCTTGGGCTCGTCAGGCGCCGACGGCGCCGGGTTTGAAACCGCGCTGCCTCACTGCTCCGCCGTTCAGCGAGAGGGACGGCAGCCACACGGGCTGAAATGCGCGCCTGCGGCTGGGGTGCGCTGTAATGGGTCTTGGAGTGGCCGTGGGGCAGGCTTTGGGCTGTTGCAGAGGGAGGGAGTGCTGGGCAGCTGCCTCAGGGGACAGCACAGTGTTTCAGTGCAATTTCTGAGGGAAAAGCTGAGGTAATTTAGAGGGGACAGTGAGCTTTATTGCGGGTGGGGGGAAGCTGAAGTAACTTAAAAGGGTCAGAGAGGGGACATCTTGAGGGTAAAATGTGAGATAATCTGTAGGGGACAGGATGAACTTACTGGCAGGAAAAGCTGAGGTAAGTTAGAGGGGACAGAGGTGACATTTTTGACAGAAAACCTGAGGTAATTTAGATGAAACAAAATGACCTTTTTTTGAGGGATGAATCTGGGGTGATTTAGAGGGGGAAAAATGAGCATTTCTGAGGGAAAGTGCTGTAACTCAGAGAAGACAGAGGCTGCATTTTCGACAGAAAATCTGGGATAACTTAGAGGGTATAGAGGTGATATTTCAAGCTGAATAGCTGGGGTAATTTAAAGGGGACAAAACAAGTGTTTTTGTAGGAAAACCTGAGGTAATGTAGAGGGGACAGGTGGCATTGGGGAGGGAATAGTTGAGGTAATTTAGAGGGGAACCACCAGACAGTTTTTTTATGGAAAATCTGAGGCACCTCAAAATGGACGGAGTAAGCATTATCGGTGGAAAGCCTTAGGTTTCTTAAGAGGAACAGAAACAGTATTTTTGAGGGGCAAGTTTGAGGTAACTGAGATGATAGGGAAAGCACCAGGAGAGACCTCCATCATTTATCAGAGTAAAATTGAGGATGGTTAGGATGGGGTGAGCATGTTTGAGGGCAGTATATAAGGTACCTTAGGGAAGATATTGGCAGCATTTTTGTGGGAGAAGCTATGGTGTTGCAAGATGCTAAAAGTAGGAGGAAGGATAAAGATGTTAGGAGGTCAAGCTACATGATTTGTGTAGTTATTTAGGCTCTAAGGTGCAGGACAGCTGAAAAGAGGGTCATGGAAAGGGATTTTCATAAAAAAAAAAGGCATCCGCGTAGGACTTGATTCAAAATAACAACGTGGCAATGGTATTTTCTATTATTTAGAGTTCTGAAGCCCAGTTTTAACAGAAGTGCATGGACATAATCTTCCTGGAGGAAAGGAGATAAAGGATCAACCGGTACTTAAGGGTGAGTTCAGCAAAAGGATTACTTGCAGTGAATGGGCAGGAGGGGTGGAGAGAGCGAGAACATGGGGCTGGGTAAGAAAGGAGAGGAGGATGCATGAAGCAAAAATTGTAGTTGATACGGGTTGAAGACAGAACAGGGCAAAAATTGTAGTTGATACGGGTTGAAGACAGAACAGGGACTTAAAGTAATGCTGCTCCAGGAGTCAGTCCTTCTCCAGGCTTAGAAGGTAGGAGATGGCGCTTCTCAGGCCTAACTGTGTCCTCCTTCCTTGGCAGCAGCTGGCGGAGAAGAAAGAAGAGGCGTCGTGTGGAACGGCGAGGCAAGAGTGAGCGAGAAGAGGAGCGGCATCGGGCTGAAGAGGGGTCACGAGAAAGGCGCTCTGGGCAAAGGGACCTCCCTGTCAGCAGGGCGCGGTCACGTAAGAGCCTCGCGGGCACCTTTGGGGTGCCCTTGGCTGACGTTGCGCTGGGCGACCGCCCTGTAACCAGGGCTCGGTCTTTGCTTTTGCTGTTGTTGGCCTTTTGCCACCTTGCTCCTTTGGCTGCCCGGAGAGAGTGGCAACCCTGTAAGGAGGGTGAGAGCCACCGTCTCCGCACCCGAGGGGGAAATGGAGCTCTCTGGACCCCAAGCCCACCCTGTAAGCAGAGGAGGGCCCTTTCCCTGTCCCCCTCCTCTGGCCCTGTGGCTTTCTGCCTGCTGGCGGCCTGGCCCGCGTGACCCCCTGGAGTCGGGGCGTGTCACAGCGTTTGCCCCTTGGCCACCCGTGAAGCCCCTTGGCGTGTTGAGGCCCCTCTGGCCTCCACACAGCAGCCCGGGGGGCAGGTCTGAGGCTCTCCTCTCCTGCTCGGCGGTAGGGATGGCTCCCCAGCCATTGGCTGCACAGAGCTCGCGCTCCCTTCTGGGAAGTTCTGTCTGTGTGTCCTTGTCCTTGTTGGTGTGAGTGAGCTTGTCCTTTAGGCCCCTGTTAAAGTCGCTGCAGCTTAGCTTAAACTTCCCAGGAGGGAAAGAAGGGCTCTGTGCAGCTACGGGGAGTCCCCTCTGAGCCCGCGAGCGGAGGGAGAGTGCGGGCTTGCCCCTTCTTTCGAAGGACGGAGCGAAGCCGCTTAGTCGTAGCGCGGGCAACGCGACCCGCCTGTAGTCAGGGCCTGGGTCTCTGCCTGCGTGGCTGCCTGTCCTGCTGGCGACCTGCCAGCGTGACCCCCTGGAGTCGGGGCGTGTGTCACGAGCTGTGGAGCCCTCTGTCCCCAGGAGCAGCCCGACCTCCCTGTAAGCAGGGCCGGGGAGGCTCCTTTAGCCAGCCTACAGGAACGAGCCCTCCCTCGCCCTTTAGAGGGTGCAGGTTGAGGAAGCGCTGTGCCGGAGGGCGCAGTCCCGCCTTTGGCGCTGCTTTTGGCTGGGGCGACCTCCCCGCGGTTGGGGTCGAGGTCGCTCCCTGGGCTCCTGAAGATGTGGTGGTGTGCTGCAGCCAGGATGGCCAGCCCGTAACTCGGGCGCGGGTCGGAGCCTCGGGCTCCGTGGGGCTTGTTGGGAGTGTGTGACGAGCCGAGGGGGACCGCCCTGTAAGCAGGGCTGCGCGTGCCCCCCGTGCTTGGAGGGACCCCCTGTAAGCAGGCAGGTGCCCCTGGCCCCGGCCTTTCAGAGGCGTGGGGCCAGGATGCGTGGGGCCGGGCGTGTGCCCCCCCTGTTCTCGGGGCTGGGGCCCCGGCCTTTGGCCGTGAAGCTCCACTGCCTGGCTGTTGAGTCTCGTTCCTGTTGCTGCGGGGGAAGGCCGAGCTCTCTGGCTCCCTGGGTGTCGACCCGCCTGTAATTGGGGTCTGGGTCTGGGAGCCTTTGTGCTCAGCTGGCAGCCTGTGTGGGGTGACCGCCCCGTTAGCGGGGTGCGGGTCAGGGTGCCCCTGAATCCGGAGAGAAGGAGCCTCCGTGGGCCTTTGGGACCAGGGCTGCCCTGTAAGTCAGGGCCCGGCCAGCGCCCTGGAGTCCCGGGCGCTTTGCAGTCCAGGCAGCGGCTCGAGCCCCCTGTAAGCAGGGGTGCAGCCTCTTTGGCCGCTGCCTTGCATGCCCAGCTCCATTTGCCCAGGGTGCCCGCCTCGGAGGCCAGCTCCAGCACCGGCTGGGACTCTCTGCTGTGCGTCGCTTGGGTGAGACAAGCTGAAGTAGGAGGGGTGTTGTGGAGGTGGGGGCTCTGTGGGCGGGCGGGGGGGTGGGTGGCGGCTGGGTTTGTGCCTTGAGGAGCTCCCTCCAGGGGTAGGGGACCCCGTGTCCTTTGGGCGGAGGAGTTGGCGCTTCTCAGGCCTAACTGTGTCCTCCTTCCTTGGCAGCAGCTGGCGGAGAAGAAAGAATTGGCGTCGTGTGGAACGGCGAGGCAAGAGTGAGCGAGAAGAGGAGCGGCGTCGGGCTGAAGAGGGGGCACGAGAAAGGCGCTCTGGGCAAAGGGACCTCCCTGTCAGCAGGGCGCGGTCACGTGAGAGCCTCGCGGGCACCTTTGGGGTGCCCTTGGCTGGCGTTGCGCTGGGCGACCGCCCTGTAACCAGGGCTCGGTCTTTGCTTTTGGTGTGTTGTTGGCCTTTTGCCACCTTGCTCCTTTGGCTGCCCGGAGAGAGTGGCAACCCTGTAAGGAGGGTGAGAGCCACCGTCTCCACACCCGAGGGGGAAATGGAGCTCTCTGGACCCCAAGCCCACCCTGTAAGCAGGGGAGGGCCCTTTCCCTGTCCCCCTCCTCTGGCCCCGCGGCTTTCCGCCTGCTGGCGGCCTGGCCCGCGTGACCCCCTGGAGTCGGGGCGTGTCACAGCGTTTGCCCCTTGGCCACCCGTGAAGCCCCTTGGCGTGTTGAGGCCCCTCTGGCCTCCATGCAGCAGCCCGGGGGGCAGGTCTGAGGCTCCCCTCTCCTGCTCGGCGGTAGGGATGGCTCCCCAGCCATTGGCTGCACAGAGCTCGCGCTCCCTTCTGGGAAGTTCTGTCTGTGTGTCCTTGTCCTTGTTGGTGTGAGTGAGCTTGTCCTTTAGGCCCCTGTTAAAGTCGCTGCAGCTTAGCTTAAACTTCCCAGGAGGGAAAGAAGGGCTCTGTGCAGCTACGGGGAGTCCCCTCTGAGCCCGCGAGCGGAGGGAGAGTGCGGGCTTGCCCCTTCTTTCGAAGGACGGAGCGAAGCCGCTTAGTCGTAGCGCGGGCAACACGACCCGCCTGTAGTCAGGGCCTGGGTCTCTGCCTGCGTGGCTGCCTGTCCTGCTGGCGACCTGCCAGCGTGACCCCCTGGAGTCGGGGCGTGTGTCACGAGCTGTGGAGCCCTCTGTCCCCAGGAGCAGCCCGACCTCCCTGTAAGCAGGGCCGGGGAGGCTCCTTTAGCCAGCCTACAGGAACGAGCCCTCCCTCGCCCTTTAGAGGGTGCAGGTTGAGGAAGCGCTGTGCCGGAGGGCGCAGTCCCGCCTTTGGCGCTGCTTTTGGCTGGGGCGACCTCCCCGCGGTTGGGGTCGAGGTCGCTCCCTGGGCTCCTGAAGATGTGGTGGTGTGCTGCAGCCAGGATGGCCAGCCCGTAACTCGGGCGCGGGTCGGAGCCTCGGGCTCCGTGGGGCTTGTTGGGAGTGTGTGACGAGCCGAGGGGGACCGCGCTGTAAGCAGGGCTGCGCGTGCCCCCCGTGCTTGGAGGGACCCCCTGTAAGCAGGCGGGTGCCCCTGGCCCTGGCCTTTCAGAGGCGTGGGGCCAGGATGCGTGGGGCCGGGCGTGTGCCCCCCCTGTTCTCGGGGCTGGGGCCCCGGCCCCCCGGCCTTTGGCCGTGAAGCTCCACTGCCTGGCTGTTGAGTCTCGTTCCTGTTGCTGCGGGGGAAGGCCGAGCTCTCTGGCTCCCTGGGTGTCGACCCGCCTGTAATCGGGGTCTGGGTCTGGGAGCCTTTGTGCTCAGCTGGCAGCCTGTGTGGGGTGACCGCCCCGTTAGCGGGGTGCGGGTCAGGGTGCCCCTGAATCCGGAGAGAAGGAGCCTCCGTGGGCCTTTGGGACCAGGGCTGCCCTGTAAGTCAGGGCCCGGCCAGTGCCCTGGAGTCCCGGGCGCTTTGCAGTCCAGGCAGCGGCTCGAGCCCCCTGTAAGCAGGGGTGCAGCCTCTTTGGCCGCTGCCTTGCATGCCCAGCTCCATTTGCCCAGGGTGCCCGCCTCTGAGGCCAGCTCCAGCACCGGCTGGGACTCTCTGCTGTGCGTCGCTTGGGTGAGACAAGCTGAAGTAGGAGGGGTGTTGCGGAGGTGGGGGCTCTGTGGGCGGGCGGGGGGGTGGGTGGCGGCTGGGTTTGTGCCTTGAGGAGCTCCCTCCAGGGGTAGGGGACCCCGTGTCCTTTGGGCGGAGGAGTTGGCGCTTCTCAGGCCTAACTGTGTCCTCCTTCCTTGGCAGCAGCTGGCAGAGAAGAAAGAAGAGGCGTCGTGTGGAACGGCGAGAAGAGGAGTGGCGTCGGGCTGAAGAGGGGGCACGAGAAAGGCGCTCTGGGCAAAGGGACCTCCCTGTCAGCAGGGCGCGGTCACGCGAGAGCCTTGCGGGCACCTTTGGGGTGCCCTTGGCTGGCGTTGCGCTGGGCGACCGCCCTGTAACCAGGGCTCGGTCTTTGCTTTTGGTGTGTTGTTGGCCTTTTGCCACCTTGCTCCTTTGGCTGCCCGGAGAGAGTGGCAACCCTGTAAGGAGGGTGAGAGCCACCGTCTCCGCACCCGAGGGGGAAATGGAGCTCTCTGGACCCCAAGCCCACCCTGTAAGCAGAGGAGGGCCCTTTCCCTGTCCCCCTCCTCTGGCCCTGTGGCTTTCTGCCTGCTGGCGGCCTGGCCCGCGTGACCCCCTGGAGTCGGGGCGTGTCACAGCGTTTGCCCCTTGGCCACCCGTGAAGCCCCTTGGCGTGTTGAGGCCCCTCTGGCCTCCACACAGCAGCCCGGGGGGCAGGTCTGAGGCTCTCCTCTCCTGCTCGGCGGTAGGGATGGCTCCCCAGCCATTGGCTGCACAGAGCTCGCGCTCCCTTCTGGGAAGTTCTGTCTGTGTGTCCTTGTCCTTGTTGGTGTGAGTGAGCTTGTCCTTTAGGCCCCTGTTAAAGTCGCTGCAGCTTAGCTTAAACTTCCCAGGAGGGAAAGAAGGGCTCTGTGCAGCTACGGGGAGTCCCCTCTGAGCCCGCGAGCGGAGGGAGAGTGCGGGCTTGCCCCTTCTTTCGAAGGACGGAGCGAAGCCGCTTAGTTGTAGCGCGGGCAACGCGACCCGCCTGTAGTCAGGGCCTGGGTCTCTGCCTGCGTGGCTGCCTGTCCTGCTGGCGACCTGCCAGCGTGACCCCCTGGAGTCGGGGCGTGTGTCACGAGCTGTGGAGCCCTCTGTCCCCAGGAGCAGCCCGACCTCCCTGTAAGCAGGGCCGGGGAGGCTCCTTTAGCCAGCCTACAGGAACGAGCCCTCCCTCGCCCTTTAGAGGGTGCAGGTTGAGGAAGCGCTGTGCCGGAGGGCGCAGTCCCGCCTTTGGCGCTGCTTTTGGCTGGGGCGACCTCCCCGCGGTTGGGGTCGAGGTCGCTCCCTGGGCTCCTGAAGATGTGGTGGTGTGCTGCAGCCAGGATGGCCAGCCCGTAACTCGGGCGCGGGTCGGAGCCTCGGGCTCCGTGGGGCTTGTTGGGAGTGTGTGACGAGCCGAGGGGGACCGCCCTGTAAGCAGGGCTGCGCGTGCCCCCCGTGCTTGGAGGGACCCCCTGTAAGCAGGCGGGTGCCCCTGGCCCCGGCCTTTCAGAGGCGTGGGGCCGGGCGTGTGCCCCCCCTGTTCTCGGGGCTGGGGCCCCGGCCTTTGGCCGTGAAGCTCCACTGCCTGGCTGTTGAGTCTCGTTCCTGTTGCTGCGGGGGAAGGCCGAGCTCTCTGGCTCCCTGGGTGTCGACCCGCCTGTAATTGGGGTCTGGGTCTGGGAGCCTTTGTGCTCAGCTGGCAGCCTGTGTGGGGTGACCGCCCCGTTAGCGGGGTGCGGGTCAGGGTGCCCCTGAATCCGGAGAGAAGGAGCCTCCGTGGGCCTTTGGGACCAGGGCTGCCCTGTAAGTCAGGGCCCGGCCAGCGCCCTGGAGTCCCGGGCGCTTTGCAGTCCAGGCAGCGGCTCGAGCCCCCTGTAAGCAGGGGTGCAGCCTCTTTGGCCGCTGCCTTGCATGCCCAGCTCCATTTGCCCAGGGTGCCCGCCTCGGAGGCCAGCTCCAGCACCGGCTGGGACTCTCTGCTGTGCGTCGCTTGGGTGAGACAAGCTGAAGTAGGAGGGGTGTTGTGGAGGTGGGGGCTCTGTGGGCGGGCGGGGGGGTGGGTGGCGGCTGGGTTTGTGCCTTGAGGAGCTCCCTCCAGGGGTAGGGGACCCCGTGTCCTTTGGGCGGAGGAGTTGGCGCTTCTCAGGCCTAACTGTGTCCTCCTTCCTTGGCAGCAGCTGGCGGAGAAGAAAGAATTGGCGTCGTGTGGAACGGCGAGGCAAGAGTGAGCGAGAAGAGGAGCGGCGTCGGGCTGAAGAGGGGGCACGAGAAAGGCGCTCTGGGCAAAGGGACCTCCCTGTCAGCAGGGCGCGGTCACGTGAGAGCCTCGCGGGCACCTTTGGGGTGCCCTTGGCTGGCGTTGCGCTGGGCGACCGCCCTGTAACCAGGGCTCGGTCTTTGCTTTTGGTGTGTTGTTGGCCTTTTGCCACCTTGCTCCTTTGGCTGCCCGGAGAGAGTGGCAACCCTGTAAGGAGGGTGAGAGCCACTGTCTCCGCACCCGAGGGGGAAATGGAGCTCTCTGGACCCCAAGCCCACCCTGTAAGCAGGGGAGGGCCCTTTCCCTGTCCCCCTCCTCTGGCCCCGCGGCTTTCTGCCTGCTGGCGGCCTGGCCCGCGTGACCCCCTGGAGTCGGGGCGTGTCACAGCGTTTGCCCCTTGGCCACCCGTGAAGCCCCTTGGCGTGTTGAGGCCCCTCTGGCCTCCATGCAGCAGCCCGGGGGGCAGGTCTGAGGCTCCCCTCTCCTGCTCGGCGGTAGGGATGGCTCCCCAGCCATTGGCTGCACAGAGCTCGCGCTCCCTTCTGGGAAGTTCTGTCTGTGTGTCCTTGTCCTTGTTGGTGTGAGTGAGCTTGTCCTTTAGGCCCCTGTTAAAGTCGCTGCAGCTTAGCTTAAACTTCCCAGGAGGGAAAGAAGGGCTCTGTGCAGCTACGGGGAGTCCCCTCTGAGCCCGCGAGCGGAGGGAGAGTGCGGGCTTGCCCCTTCTTTCGAAGGACGGAGCGAAGCCGCTTAGTCGTAGCGCGGGCAACGCGACCCGCCTGTAGTCAGGGCCTGGGTCTCTGCCTGCGTGGCTGCCTGTCCTGCTGGCGACCTGCCAGCGTGACCCCCTGGAGTCGGGGCGTGTGTCACGAGCTGTGGAGCCCTCTGTCCCCAGGAGCAGCCCGACCTCCCTGTAAGCAGGGCCGGGGAGGCTCCTTTAGCCAGCCTACAGGAACGAGCCCTCCCTCGCCCTTTAGAGGGTGCAGGTTGAGGAAGCGCTGTGCCGGAGGGCGCAGTCCCGCCTTTGGCGCTGCTTTTGGCTGGGGCGACCTCCCCGCGGTTGGGGTCGAGGTCGCTCCCTGGGCTCCTGAAGATGTGGTGGTGTGCTGCAGCCAGGATGGCCAGCCCGTAACTCGGGCGCGGGTCGGAGCCTTGGGCTCCGTGGGGCTTGTTGGGAGTGTGTGACGAGCCGAGGGGGACCGCCCTGTAAGCAGGGCTGCGCGTGCCCCCCGTGCTTGGAGGGACCCCCTGTAAGCAGGCGGGTGCCCCTGGCCCCGGCCTTTCAGAGGCGTGGGGCCAGGATGCGTGGGGCCGGGCGTGTGCCCCCCCTGTTCTCGGGGCTGGGGCCCCGGCCTTTGGCCGTGAAGCTCCACTGCCTGGCTGTTGAGTCTCGTTCCTGTTGCTGCGGGGGAAGGCCGAGCTCTCTGGCTCCCTGGGTGTCGACCCGCCTGTAATTGGGGTCTGGGTCTGGGAGCCTTTGTGCTCAGCTGGCAGCCTGTGTGGGGTGACCGCCCCGTTAGCGGGGTGCGGGTCAGGGTGCCCCTGAATCCGGAGAGAAGGAGCCTCCGTGGGCCTTTGGGACCAGGGCTGCCCTGTAAGTCAGGGCCCGGCCAGCGCCCTGGAGTCCCGGGCGCTTTGCAGTCCAGGCAGCGGCTCGAGCCCCCTGTAAGCAGGGGTGCAGCCTCTTTGGCCGCTGCCTTGCATGCCCAGCTCCATTTGCCCAGGGTGCCCGCCTCGGAGGCCAGCTCCAGCACCGGCTGGGACTCTCTGCTGTGCGTCGCTTGGGTGAGACAAGCTGAAGTAGGAGGGGTGTTGTGGAGGTGGGGGCTCTGTGGGCGGGCGGGGGGGTGGGTGGCGGCTGGGTTTGTGCCTTGAGGAGCTCCCTCCAGGGGTAGGGGACCCCGTGTCCTTTGGGCGGAGGAGTTGGCGCTTCTCAGGCCTAACTGTGTCCTCCTTCCTTGGCAGCAGCTGGCGGAGAAGAAAGAATTGGCGTCGTGTGGAACGGCGAGGCAAGAGTGAGCGAGAAGAGGAGCGGCGTCGGGCTGAAGAGGGGGCACGAGAAAGGCGCTCTGGGCAAAGGGACCTCCCTGTCAGCAGGGCGCGGTCACGTGAGAGCCTCGCGGGCACCTTTGGGGTGCCCTTGGCTGGCGTTGCGCTGGGCGACCGCCCTGTAACCAGGGCTCGGTCTTTGCTTTTGGTGTGTTGTTGGCCTTTTGCCACCTTGCTCCTTTGGCTGCCCGGAGAGAGTGGCAACCCTGTAAGGAGGGTGAGAGCCACTGTCTCCGCACCCGAGGGGGAAATGGAGCTCTCTGGACCCCAAGCCCACCCTGTAAGCAGGGGAGGGCCCTTTCCCTGTCCCCCTCCTCTGGCCCCGCGGCTTTCCGCCTGCTGGCGGCCTGGCCCGCGTGACCCCCTGGAGTCGGGGCGTGTCACAGCGTTTGCCCCTTGGCCACCCGTGAAGCCCCTTGGCGTGTTGAGGCCCCTCTGGCCTCCATGCAGCAGCCCGGGGGGCAGGTCTGAGGCTCCCCTCTCCTGCTCGGCGGTAGGGATGGCTCCCCAGCCATTGGCTGCACAGAGCTCGCGCTCCCTTCTGGGAAGTTCTGTCTGTGTGTCCTTGTCCTTGTTGGTGTGAGTGAGCTTGTCCTTTAGGCCCCTGTTAAAGTCGCTGCAGCTTAGCTTAAACTTCCCAGGAGGGAAAGAAGGGCTCTGTGCAGCTACGGGGAGTCCCCTCTGAGCCCGCGAGCGGAGGGAGAGTGCGGGCTTGCCCCTTCTTTCGAAGGACGGAGCGAAGCCGCTTAGTCGTAGCGCGGGCAACACGACCCGCCTGTAGTCAGGGCCTGGGTCTCTGCCTGCGTGGCTGCCTGTCCTGCTGGCGACCTGCCAGCGTGACCCCCTGGAGTCGGGGCGTGTGTCACGAGCTGTGGAGCCCTCTGTCCCCAGGAGCAGCCCGACCTCCCTGTAAGCAGGGCCGGGGAGGCTCCTTTAGCCAGCCTACAGGAACGAGCCCTCCCTCGCCCTTTAGAGGGTGCAGGTTGAGGAAGCGCTGTGCCGGAGGGCGCAGTCCCGCCTTTGGCGCTGCTTTTGGCTGGGGCGACCTCCCCGCGGTTGGGGTCGAGGTCGCTCCCTGGGCTCCTGAAGATGTGGTGGTGTGCTGCAGCCAGGATGGCCAGCCCGTAACTCGGGCGCGGGTCGGAGCCTCGGGCTCCGTGGGGCTTGTTGGGAGTGTGTGACGAGCCGAGGGGGACCGCGCTGTAAGCAGGGCTGCGCGTGCCCCCCGTGCTTGGAGGGACCCCCTGTAAGCAGGCGGGTGCCCCTGGCCCTGGCCTTTCAGAGGCGTGGGGCCAGGATGCGTGGGGCCGGGCGTGTGCCCCCCCTGTTCTCGGGGCTGGGGCCCCGGCCCCCCGGCCTTTGGCCGTGAAGCTCCACTGCCTGGCTGTTGAGTCTCGTTCCTGTTGCTGCGGGGGAAGGCCGAGCTCTCTGGCTCCCTGGGTGTCGACCCGCCTGTAATCGGGGTCTGGGTCTGGGAGCCTTTGTGCTCAGCTGGCAGCCTGTGTGGGGTGACCGCCCCGTTAGCGGGGTGCGGGTCAGGGTGCCCCTGAATCCGGAGAGAAGGAGCCTCCGTGGGCCTTTGGGACCAGGGCTGCCCTGTAAGTCAGGGCCCGGCCAGTGCCCTGGAGTCCCGGGCGCTTTGCAGTCCAGGCAGCGGCTCGAGCCCCCTGTAAGCAGGGGTGCAGCCTCTTTGGCCGCTGCCTTGCATGCCCAGCTCCATTTGCCCAGGGTGCCCGCCTCTGAGGCCAGCTCCAGCACCGGCTGGGACTCTCTGCTGTGCGTCGCTTGGGTGAGACAAGCTGAAGTAGGAGGGGTGTTGCGGAGGTGGGGGCTCTGTGGGCGGGCGGGGGGGTGGGTGGCGGCTGGGTTTGTGCCTTGAGGAGCTCCCTCCAGGGGTAGGGGACCCCGTGTCCTTTGGGCGGAGGAGTTGGCGCTTCTCAGGCCTAACTGTGTCCTCCTTCCTTGGCAGCAGCTGGCAGAGAAGAAAGAAGAGGCGTCGTGTGGAACGGCGAGAAGAGGAGTGGCGTCGGGCTGAAGAGGGGGCACGAGAAAGGCGCTCTGGGCAAAGGGACCTCCCTGTCAGCAGGGCGCGGTCACGCGAGAGCCTTGCGGGCACCTTTGGGGTGCCCTTGGCTGGCGTTGCGCTGGGCGACCGCCCTGTAACCAGGGCTCGGTCTTTGCTTTTGGTGTGTTGTTGGCCTTTTGCCACCTTGCTCCTTTGGCTGCCCGGAGAGAGTGGCAACCCTGTAAGGAGGGTGAGAGCCACCGTCTCCGCACCCGAGGGGGAAATGGAGCTCTCTGGACCCCAAGCCCACCCTGTAAGCAGAGGAGGGCCCTTTCCCTGTCCCCCTCCTCTGGCCCTGCGGCTTTCTGCCTGCTGGCGGCCTGGCCCGCGTGACCCCCTGGAGTCGGGGCGTGTCACAGCGTTTGCCCCTTGGCCACCCGTGAAGCCCCTTGGCGTGTTGAGGCCCCTCTGGCCTCCACACAGCAGCCCGGGGGGCAGGTCTGAGGCTCTCCTCTCCTGCTCGGCGGTAGGGATGGCTCCCCAGCCATTGGCTGCACAGAGCTCGCGCTCCCTTCTGGGAAGTTCTGTCTGTGTGTCCTTGTCCTTGTTGGTGTGAGTGAGCTTGTCCTTTAGGCCCCTGTTAAAGTCGCTGCAGCTTAGCTTAAACTTCCCAGGAGGGAAAGAAGGGCTCTGTGCAGCTACGGGGAGTCCCCTCTGAGCCCGCGAGCGGAGGGAGAGTGCGGGCTTGCCCCTTCTTTCGAAGGACGGAGCGAAGCCGCTTAGTTGTAGCGCGGGCAACGCGACCCGCCTGTAGTCAGGGCCTGGGTCTCTGCCTGCGTGGCTGCCTGTCCTGCTGGCGACCTGCCAGCGTGACCCCCTGGAGTCGGGGCGTGTGTCACGAGCTGTGGAGCCCTCTGTCCCCAGGAGCAGTCCGACCTCCCTGTAAGCAGGGCCGGGGAGGCTCCTTTAGCCAGCCTACAGGAACGAGCCCTCCCTCGCCCTTTAGAGGGTGCAGGTTGAGGAAGCGCTGTGCCGGAGGGCGCAGTCCCGCCTTTGGCGCTGCTTTTGGCTGGGGCGACCTCCCCGCGGTTGGGGTCGAGGTCGCTCCCTGGGCTCCTGAAGATGTGGTGGTGTGCTGCAGCCAGGATGGCCAGCCCGTAACTCGGGCGCGGGTCGGAGCCTCGGGCTCCGTGGGGCTTGTTGGGAGTGTGTGACGAGCCGAGGGGGACCGCCCTGTAAGCAGGGCTGCGCGTGCCCCCCGTGCTTGGAGGGACCCCCTGTAAGCAGGCGGGTGCCCCTGGCCCCGGCCTTTCAGAGGCGTGGGGCCGGGCGTGTGCCCCCCCTGTTCTCGGGGCTGGGGCCCCGGCCTTTGGCCGTGAAGCTCCACTGCCTGGCTGTTGAGTCTCGTTCCTGTTGCTGCGGGGGAAGGCCGAGCTCTCTGGCTCCCTGGGTGTCGACCCGCCTGTAATTGGGGTCTGGGTCTGGGAGCCTTTGTGCTCAGCTGGCAGCCTGTGTGGGGTGACCGCCCCGTTAGCGGGGTGCGGGTCAGGGTGCCCCTGAATCCGGAGAGAAGGAGCCTCCGTGGGCCTTTGGGACCAGGGCTGCCCTGTAAGTCAGGGCCCGGCCAGCGCCCTGGAGTCCCGGGCGCTTTGCAGTCCAGGCAGCGGCTCGAGCCCCCTGTAAGCAGGGGTGCAGCCTCTTTGGCCGCTGCCTTGCATGCCCAGCTCCATTTGCCCAGGGTGCCCGCCTCGGAGGCCAGCTCCAGCACCGGCTGGGACTCTCTGCTGTGCGTCGCTTGGGTGAGACAAGCTGAAGTAGGAGGGGTGTTGTGGAGGTGGGGGCTCTGTGGGCGGGCGGGGGGGTGGGTGGCGGCTGGGTTTGTGCCTTGAGGAGCTCCCTCCAGGGGTAGGGGACCCCGTGTCCTTTGGGCGGAGGAGTTGGCGCTTCTCAGGCCTAACTGTGTCCTCCTTCCTTGGCAGCAGCTGGCGGAGAAGAAAGAATTGGCGTCGTGTGGAACGGCGAGGCAAGAGTGAGCGAGAAGAGGAGCGGCGTCGGGCTGAAGAGGGGGCACGAGAAAGGCGCTCTGGGCAAAGGGACCTCCCTGTCAGCAGGGCGCGGTCACGTGAGAGCCTCGCGGGCACCTTTGGGGTGCCCTTGGCTGGCGTTGCGCTGGGCGACCGCCCTGTAACCAGGGCTCGGTCTTTGCTTTTGGTGTGTTGTTGGCCTTTTGCCACCTTGCTCCTTTGGCTGCCCGGAGAGAGTGGCAACCCTGTAAGGAGGGTGAGAGCCACTGTCTCCGCACCCGAGGGGGAAATGGAGCTCTCTGGACCCCAAGCCCACCCTGTAAGCAGGGGAGGGCCCTTTCCCTGTCCCCCTCCTCTGGCCCCGCGGCTTTCCGCCTGCTGGCGGCCTGGCCCGCGTGACCCCCTGGAGTCGGGGCGTGTCACAGCGTTTGCCCCTTGGCCACCCGTGAAGCCCCTTGGCGTGTTGAGGCCCCTCTGGCCTCCATGCAGCAGCCCGGGGGGCAGGTCTGAGGCTCCCCTCTCCTGCTCGGCGGTAGGGATGGCTCCCCAGCCATTGGCTGCACAGAGCTCGCGCTCCCTTCTGGGAAGTTCTGTCTGTGTGTCCTTGTCCTTGTTGGTGTGAGTGAGCTTGTCCTTTAGGCCCCTGTTAAAGTCGCTGCAGCTTAGCTTAAACTTCCCAGGAGGGAAAGAAGGGCTCTGTGCAGCTACGGGGAGTCCCCTCTGAGCCCGCGAGCGGAGGGAGAGTGCGGGCTTGCCCCTTCTTTCGAAGGACGGAGCGAAGCCGCTTAGTCGTAGCGCGGGCAACGCGACCCGCCTGTAGTCAGGGCCTGGGTCTCTGCCTGCGTGGCTGCCTGTCCTGCTGGCGACCTGCCAGCGTGACCCCCTGGAGTCGGGGCGTGTGTCACGAGCTGTGGAGCCCTCTGTCCCCAGGAGCAGCCCGACCTCCCTGTAAGCAGGGCCGGGGAGGCTCCTTTAGCCAGCCTACAGGAACGAGCCCTCCCTCGCCCTTTAGAGGGTGCAGGTTGAGGAAGCGCTGTGCCGGAGGGCGCAGTCCCGCCTTTGGCGCTGCTTTTGGCTGGGGCGACCTCCCCGCGGTTGGGGTCGAGGTCGCTCCCTGGGCTCCTGAAGATGTGGTGGTGTGCTGCAGCCAGGATGGCCAGCCCGTAACTCGGGCGCGGGTCGGAGCCTTGGGCTCCGTGGGGCTTGTTGGGAGTGTGTGACGAGCCGAGGGGGACCGCCCTGTAAGCAGGGCTGCGCGTGCCCCCCGTGCTTGGAGGGACCCCCTGTAAGCAGGCGGGTGCCCCTGGCCCCGGCCTTTCAGAGGCGTGGGGCCAGGATGCGTGGGGCCGGGCGTGTGCCCCCCCTGTTCTCGGGGCTGGGGCCCCGGCCCCCCGGCCTTTGGCCGTGAAGCTCCACTGCCTGGCTGTTGAGTCTCGTTCCTGTTGCTGCGGGGGAAGGCCGAGCTCTCTGGCTCCCTGGGTGTCGACCCGCCTGTAATCGGGGTCTGGGTCTGGGAGCCTTTGTGCTCAGCTGGCAGCCTGTGTGGGGTGACCGCCCCGTTAGCGGGGTGCAGGTCAGGGTGCCCCTGAATCCGGAGAGAAGGAGCCTCCGTGGGCCTTTGGGACCAGGGCTGCCCTGTAAGTCAGGGCCCGGCCAGTGCCCTGGAGTCCCGGGCGCTTTGCAGTCCAGGCAGCGGCTCGAGCCCCCTGTAAGCAGGGGTGCAGCCTCTTTGGCCGCTGCCTTGCATGCCCAGCTCCATTTGCCCAGGGTGCCCGCCTCTGAGGCCAGCTCCAGCACCGGCTGGGACTCTCTGCTGTGCGTCGCTTGGGTGAGACAAGCTGAAGTAGGAGGGGTGTTGCGGAGGTGGGGGCTCTGTGGGCGGGCGGGGGGGTGGGTGGCGGCTGGGTTTGTGCCTTGAGGAGCTCCCTCCAGGGGTAGGGGACCCCGTGTCCTTTGGGCGGAGGAGTTGGCGCTTCTCAGGCCTAACTGTGTCCTCCTTCCTTGGCAGCAGCTGGCAGAGAAGAAAGAAGAGGCGTCGTGTGGAACGGCGAGGCAAGAGTGAGCGAGAAGAGGAGTGGCGTCGGGCTGAAGAGGGGGCACGAGAAAGGCGCTCTGGGCAAAGGGACCTCCCTGTCAGCAGGGCGCGGTCACGCGAGAGCCTCGCGGGCACCTTTGGGGTGCCCTTGGCTGGCGTTGCGCTGGGCGACCGCCCTGTAACCAGGGCTCGGTCTTTGCTTTTGGTGTGTTGTTGGCCTTTTGCCACCTTGCTCCTTTGGCTGCCCGGAGAGAGTGGCAACCCTGTAAGGAGGGTGAGAGCCACCGTCTCCGCACCCGAGGGGGAAATGGAGCTCTCTGGACCCCAAGCCCACCCTGTAAGCAGGGGAGGGCCCTTTCCCTGTCCCCCTCCTCTGGCCCTGCGGCTTTCTGCCTGCTGGCGGCCTGGCCCGCGTGACCCCCTGGAGTCGGGGCGTGTCACAGCGTTTGCCCCTTGGCCACCCGTGAAGCCCCTTGGCGTGTTGAGGCCCCTCTGGCCTCCACACAGCAGCCCAGGGGGCAGGTCTGAGGCTCTCCTCTCCTGCTCGGCGGTAGGGATGGCTCCCCAGCCATTGGCTGCACAGAGCTCGCGCTCCCTTCTGGGAAGTTCTGTCTGTGTGTCCTTGTCCTTGTTGGTGTGAGTGAGCTTGTCCTTTAGGCCCCTGTTAAAGTCGCTGCAGCTTAGCTTAAACTTCCCAGGAGGGAAAGAAGGGCTCTGTGCAGCTACGGGGAGTCCCCTCTGAGCCCGCGAGCGGAGGGAGAGTGCGGGCTTGCCCCTTCTTTCGAAGGACGGAGCGAAGCCGCTTAGTCGTAGCGCGGGCAACGCGACCCGCCTGTAGTCAGGGCCTGGGTCTCTGCCTGCGTGGCTGCCTGTCCTGCTGGCGACCTGCCAGCGTGACCCCCTGGAGTCGGGGCGTGTGTCACGAGCTGTGGAGCCCTCTGTCCCCAGGAGCAGCCCGACCTCCCTGTAAGCAGGGCCGGGGAGGCTCCTTTAGCCAGCCTACAGGAACGAGCCCTCCCTCGCCCTTTAGAGGGTGCAGGTTGAGGAAGCGCTGTGCCGGAGGGCGCAGTCCCGCCTTTGGCGCTGCTTTTGGCTGGGGCGACCTCCCCGCGGTTGGGGTCGAGGTCGCTCCCTGGGCTCCTGAAGATGTGGTGGTGTGCTGCAGCCAGGATGGCCAGCCTGTAACTCGGGCGCGGGTCGGAGCCTCGGGCTCCGTGGGGCTTGTTGGGAGTGTGTGACGAGCCGAGGGGGACCGCCCTGTAAGCAGGGCTGCGCGTGCCCCCCGTGCTTGGAGGGACCCCCTGTAAGCAGGCGGGTGCCCCTGGCCCCGGCCTTTCAGAGGCGTGGGGCCGGGCGTGTGCCCCCCCTGTTCTCGGGGCTGGGGCCCCGGCCCCCCGGCCTTTGGCTGTGAAGCTCCACTGCCTGGCTGTTGAGTCTCGTTCCTGTTGCTGCGGGGGAAGGCCGAGCTCTCTGGCTCCCTGGGTGTCGACCCACCTGTAATCGGGGTCTGGGTCTGGGAGCCTTTGTGCTCAGCTGGCAGCCTGTGTGGGGTGACCGCCCCGTTAGCGGGGTGCGGGTCAGGGTGCCCCTGAATCCGGAGAGAAGGAGCCTCCGTGGGCCTTTGGGACCAGGGCTGCCCTGTAAGTCAGGGCCCGGCCAGTGCCCTGGAGTCCCGGGCGCTTTGCAGTCCAGGCAGCGGCTCGAGCCCCCTGTAAGCAGGGGTGCAGCCTCTTTGGCCGCTGCCTTGCATGCCCAGCTCCATTTGCTCAGGGTGCCCGCCTCTGAGGCCAGCTCCAGCACCGGCTGGGACTCTCTGCTGTGCGTCGCTTGGGTGAGACAAGCTGAAGTAGGAGGGGTGTTGTGGGATGGTGGGGGTTGTTGTCAGACACACTGTAATGCAGGGAGTTCCTTTTGAGAGCTTCTTTTGCATCTCTTTTTCTGTACCATATATGCAGCTCTGGCCACGGGATATGCTGGTGTGATGGACGTTGTTTCTTCTGCAGAACTGTTTCTTTTAGGCCGTTTGCTATCTTTTAGATTAGACTGTGGTGTGTTTTATGTCTGAAATGTATGTTTTTATTGCAGCACCTCTATATCTGAGAATGCAGCTGGACTGTAGCATCCGGAGAAGCTGTTCCTGGACAGAAAGGAAAATGCATCTCTGACTTCCCTTTTCCCCCTTATTCGACCTTCTGGATTCTCAATAAAATGCTTTTTCAAACTGTGTTGTACGCATAGCAGTTTCAGTATCCTTTTTTCATTTTACTCATAAGATTATGCTACACCTTTTTTTGCTTTTGCCACAGCAGTTGCAACTCTTGCTCTCACGAGGTGGTTGTGTATTTGACTCAGGTGCTTCCATGTGGACTCTTGGGTAGCTCAAGGTGTTGTCCAGCCGCATTACTTTTCAATACCTCAGTGGACAGTGCGGGGCAGAGCTGGTAGCTGTCTTGAAGTGCTCCACTGGTGGAGCACTGGTACCCCCTGCTCCGGCAGATTTGCTCCAACAGGAGGATGCACAAATTCCTTTCAAAAGCAAAAAAAGAGGCGGCATAGCTGCACTTTTGCACTTAGGCTTATTTATGTATGTGTTTTATTCTGCACTTGCTTTTAATTTGCTCTCAAAGCCTATACTCATAAACGTGCTGGAGCAGATGCAGGAGCAGTGAAATGAGGGACAGTGGGGGAGGCTGCATAGTTGTACTGCACTATTTCAGAGCTCTGGCGAGAGCTTAGCGGAACATGCTCGAAAGCAGGTGTGGTTCTGCAACTTCCACAGTGTCACAGCCTGCTGCTAGGTGCTTTGTTTACAAAAAAATACCAGGCTGTGCATTTAACATGTGGATAGTGGTGTTAGAAGCAATATTCAGATTAATAAATTTATTACTGAAACTGCTGAAGCTTAGTGGTTAGGGTTAGGATTAGGGATCTTAAACCAGCAGTAGAAAATAGCATACTGCCTGGGCGTAACAAAAATAAAAGAAACAAAACTTAAAAAAATAAGAACTCTGGTGCAGCAGTAGAAAATGGTTTGCTCCCTGGGAGAATTTTTTTTTTTCAATTTGTTCTAGAACCCCACCCCTCCCACTACACCTCTCTCCCTGTACTCCCATTTCATGAGAACCTAAACTACACTGTACTCACCCCACTGCTAACCCAAAAGAAAAACACACCACTGTCCAATCAGAATCAAAAATTACATAAACATGCTCCCTAAACAAATTGCCAAATATTCCTAAACAAATAACTACACCTAACAAATTAAAACACTAAAAAAACTGAAAAAGGAATCACAACACAGAAACAAACAAGCAAACAAAATTTTAAAAACCGCCATAACAGCTACTGCAACCCCCAACAATCCTGAAAACTCTATGATGGGGAAGTCCTCCAGTACCATAGAGATGGGCACTCTAGGATACAGAAGTCCTCCAGGGCCATAGAGATGGACACTCTAGGATACGGAAGTCCTCCAATACCACAGAGTCGGACGCTCTAGGATCCGCACGGCCTCTAGTACCATAGAGACGAACACTCTAGGATCCGGAAGCCCTCCAAGACCATAGAGCTGGACTCTCTAGGATCCGAAGTCCTCTAGTACCATAGAGAGGAACACTCTGGACCCGGAAGTCCTCCAAGGCCATAGAGAGGAACTCTCTAGGACCCGGAAGTTTTCCAGTACCATAGAGACGGCCATTCTAGGACCCGGAAGCCCTCTAATACCATCGAGACGGACACTGTAGGATCTGGAAGTCCTCCAAGATCACTGAGACGGACTCTGTAGGATCCGGAAGTCCTCCAGTACCATAGAGACGGACTCTCTAGGATCCGGAAGTCCTCCGATACCACAGAGTCAGACACTCTAGGATCCGCACGGCCTCCAGTACCATAGAGACGGAGACTATAGGACCCGAAAGGACTCTAATACCATCGAGACGGTCAGTCTAGGATACGGAAGTCCTCCAGAGCCATAGAGAGGAACTCTCTAGGACCCGGAAGGCCTCCAGTACCATAGAGATGAACACTCTAGACCCCGAAGTACTCCAAGACCATAGAGATAGACTCTGTAGGATCCGAAAGTCCTCCAGTGCCATAGAGACGGGCACTCTAGGATCCGGAAGTCCACCAGGACCATAGAGACGGACACTCTAGCATCCGGAAGTCCTCCAGGGCCATAGAGACGGACACTCTAGGACCCAAAAGTCCTTTAATACCATCGAGATGGACACTCTAGGATCTGCACCAGAACCATAGAGATGGACAGTCTAGGATCCGGAAGTCGTCAAAGACCATAGAGACAGACTCTCTAGGATCCAGGCAGCCTCCAGTACCATAGAGATGGACATTCTAGGACCCGGAAGCCCTCTAATACCATAGAGATGGATTCTCTAGGATCCGGAAGGCCTCCAGTACCATAGAGACGGACAATCTAGGACCTCAAAGCCCTCTAATACCATAGAGACAGACACTCTAGGATCCGGAAGTCCTCCAAGACCATGGAGACGGACACACTAGGGCCTTTGTTCTTATTCTGCGGTCCGTCAGACCACCTTCAATAACGGCACGCTCTCCGCGGCAGCAGGTCTGCTGGCGTCGGGTGGGATTCGCCTTTCTCGGAGTGGGAAGAGGCTCGTTGGCTCGTTGGCAGACCTACCTTCAAACTAGACTTGAGGCGGGGGGAGGGATTTAATGTCAGGCTTGCTCGGGACAAGCTGTGGGACCACGCGCCGAGGCTAGAGGGAGGGGCTGCTAGCGAGGGCCCTCAGCCGGTTGCTCTGGGACGTGCCGGGTACACTGGAGCGCGCTTGAAGTCTTACGGAGGTGAGCCGGGGGCTCCTCGGGTAGTAGGAGCCAACAGGGAAACACGGGTGGAGTACCTGAAGGGAGTTAAGAGGCGTTCCTCCGAGAAGGCAACACGGCCGACAGCCCAGCTGAAGTGCCTCTACCCTGATGCGCGCAGCACGGGCGGCAAACGGGAGGAGCCGCCAGCCACTGCGCCTCTAGAAAGCTACGACCTCGTGGCTGTTACTGAAACTTGGCGGGACGAATCCCGTGACTGGAGCGCGGCTGTCGATGGCTGCCGGCTGTTCAGAAGGGGCAGGCGAGGAAGGAGGGGCGGAGGGCTTGCCCTCCGCGTCAAGAAATGGATCGACTGTGAAGAGCTGTCTCTGACTAAGAGCCACGAGCAGGGTGAAAGCTTACGGGTAAGAATTAGAGACTGAGGGGACAAAGGGAGCCTCGTCGCTAGTGTTTCCTACAGGCCACCGGATCAAGGGGAGCCCTTCTCGCTCCGGCTGCGGGAGGAGGCGTCACACTCGCGTGCTCTTGCCCCGCCGGGGGACTTCAGCCACCCCGACATCTACTGGAAGAGTAGCACGGCGAGCTGTAGGCAGTGCAGGAGACTCCTGGAGCGCGCGGAGGACAACTTCTTAAGCCAGGTAATAGACGGCCCTACCAGAGGGGACGCGCGAGGCTGGGCCTGACGGTCACCAGCGCGAACGAGCTAGTCAGCGATGTCACGGTTGGAGGCAGCCTGGGCTGCAGCGATCGTGCACTGGTGGAGTTCTCGGTCCTGAGGGATGTGGGACAGGCGAGGAGTGAAGTCAGGACCCTGCACTGTAGGAAAGCAAACTTCCAACTGTTCAAGCAGTTAGTCAATAGGATCCTCTGGGCAACTGCCCACGGGGACGAGGGAGCGGAACAGGGCTGGCGGACCTTTAAGGACGCTTTCCAAAGAGTGCGAGAGCTCTCGATCCCCAGGGGTAAGCAATCGGGAAAGGAAGGCGAGAGACAGGCGTGGGTGAGTCGAGGCCTGCTGGTCAAACTAAAGGGCAAGAGGGAAGCGATGGTGCCCCTGTACTCGGCCCTGGTGAGGCCGCACCTCAAATGCTGTGTTCCGTTTTGGGCCCCTCACTACAAGAAGGACACTGAGGTGCTGGAGCGTGCCCAGAGAAGGGCCGTGAAGCTGGTGAGGGGTCTGGAGCACGAGCCTCACGAGGAGCGGCTGAGGGAGCTGGGGTTGTTCAGTCTGGAGAAGAGGAGGCTGAGGGGAGACCTTATCGCTCTCTACAACTGCCTGAAAAGGGGGTTGTGGTGAGGTGGGTGTTGGTCTCTTCTCCCAAGCGACAAGCGGTAGGACGAGAGGAAACGGCCTCGAGTTGCATCAGCAACGCCGGTAGCCCCTCTGGGATGACCTATTTAAGAAGGGCTAAAAAATGCTGCGCAGAAGCTGTGATAGAGAAAACGTGAGTGTGAAACAGCCCTGGAGATGGTGTGTAGCTATGTGGTTTGGTTTGTGTTGTGTCCCTGTCCACCCCCACCCCATCGTTCGTTGTCCCGGCTCCCTGTCCCTGTTGTTTCATTCCTCCCTCCCGGCCCTGTTCTTTGTTGCTTTTTTGTCTTTCTCTTTTTCTCTCTCTCTCTGTCCGGCTCCCTGTCCCTCTTCTTTTTTCCTCCCTCTCTGTCATGCTGCCCATCCCGGGTTTTTTTCTGCATCTCCGTCCTGCTCCCCGTCCTTCTTTGTCGGTCCCTGTCCCGCTCCCTCTCCCTCTTTCTGCTGCCTCTCTTCCTCTCTGCCTGCCGCTTCTTTCTCCATCCCTGTTGGGCTCCCTGTCTTTCTGTCGCTGGCCCAGTCCCTGCCTCACGCTTTCTCGCTACACCCCCGCTGCCCAGCCGGCTGCCGCTTTTCTCACGCCACCCTCCCCCGGCTTCTAGCGTCCCGCACCCCGCTCCTCCTCTTTGGCGGCCTTCACCTCTGCCCAGGAGCTGGTAGACCGACTGACGGTCTCTTCCCTGCCGGGTGATGAGTGTGGCTCTGGAAACGACTGCCGAGGTGTCCCAGGGCAGGGGGAGTCGTGGGGGCCTGGAGCAGACTGGCTCCCGGGACTGGGTATGTGTGTGACCGGATAAACCCTCGCCATCTCCTTTGCACTCCCGGCCGCCTTTGCACTCCCTTTGCACTGGCTGAGGGCCTGCGACAGAGCCCCGGGGACGAGGTGACATGCCGTGAGGGTGGGGCCATGGCCGCTGTTCCCGCTGGGCTCCTTCCAGCTGGTGACTGGGGCTGCTGGTGCCCCAGGTGGGGCCAGTGAGGCTGCTGGTGATGGCCCCTCCCTGTAAAGGGGCTGCTGGGGAGGGGTTGCTGCCAGTGCTGCCCTGCCCCGGGTGGCCGTGGCAGGGTCGGTGTGAGCCGCAGGAGGAGTGGAGCGGAGCAGTCGCCGAGCGTGGCCAGGCTGCGGCTGCAGCGCGGGAGAAAAGGTGAGCGGGGCAGGGCGTCCCTTTTGGACCCCGAACGTCCCAGGCGGTGGTGGCCCCGGGGGTGGGGGGGGCGCCTCTGCCGAGTGCTGGGGTCGGGTGCGGGGGGTTCGCTGGGGGCCAGGGAGCCCCTGCGGAGGGAGGGGCACTGGGTCTGGTGGCGGGGCTGTGCAGTGGACCGGCGGTTCCCGGAGAAAGCCCCGAGGAAGGTGGCGGGGCCGGCGGGGGCCATGTCGGATGCAAGGGGAAGCGGCGGGGCCGCGGCGGCTGAAGGGGGGGGTGGGCCGCGCCGTGCCGGAGCCGGAGCCGGAGCCGGGGCGGCTGGGGGGGCCGCGCCGTGCCGGAGCCGGAGCCGGAGCCGGGGCGGCTGGGGGGGCCGCGCCGTGCCGGAGCCGGAGCCGGAGCCGGGGCGGCTGGGGGGGCCGCGCCGTGCCGGAGCCGGAGCCGGGGCGGCTGGGGGGGCCGCGCCGTGCCGGAGCCGGAGCCGGGGCGGCTGGGGGGGGGCAGCCCGGAGCAGCGCTGGTGAGCGCGGGGCTGCGCTCGCGTCTCGGCGGGTCTTCCTGGTGCGGCGGAGGGCGGGTACGGTGTCCCTGCAGGGTCAGAAAGCATGGCGGGCCGCCTCTGGCGGCATGCCGGAAGCAGCGCGTCGGCTGGGGTGGTTCGCGGAGCACGCCGGGAGGCGTAGTCTTCCGGCAGGGGGCTGCCGGGCGGCCATGCTGTGTTTGCCAGTGCATGCCGGGAGGTGTAGTTTTTGCGGACTCGGCTGCCGGGCAGCCGCGCTGCTCTCGGGCGCGTGTCGGGAGACGCAGTCCTTGCTACCGGCAGGGCCCCCGCTGCGCGGCGCGAGGTGTCGTTTTTGTTGCCGCTTTCGTGTGGTTTTCTGCCGGCTTCCAGCGGTGCCCGCTTCCCGGCAAGCGGCACCGCGGCTTGGGCGCCGCGCATGCGCGGAGGGTGCTGCTGTGCTCCACGTTGCCGTCCGCCGCTACGGGCGACGCGGTGCCTGCGGGGTGATGCCCCCGCGCCCGTTGCTGCCCCCCGGTAAGGAAACGCCGCCGCCCGACGTGCACAGTGCCGGTGGGCGCTCGGGGCGCCCAGCAGGGTCCTGCAGCGGCGGCACTGCAGCCCGGCGTTGGCGCATCAGCAGTGGCCCCTCCGGTGCATGCGTGGTGCTCGAGAGCAGCGTGGTGGCGCGGCGGGTAAGGGCCGGGGCCGGGGCCGCGGCCGCCGGTGAGGCGCGAGGCCTTGGGCGCCTGCGGGGGTGTCTCCTGCCCGCCGGGCGGGAGGCTGCGAACCGGCCGCTGTGGCAGGCTCCCGCTCAGCTGGAGGCGGGCCGGGTCCGGGCAGCCCCCGGGAGCCAGGCGCGGGCTGGCAGAGGGGAAGGAGGCAGACAGCTGCCCAGGCGCAGCCCCCAGCTGTCCCGTAGCCCCAGGCCACCCGCAAGCCCTGTCCCGGCAGTGGCAAGCTGGCCCTCGAATGCGCTTGGCTCTCCCTTAAGGAGGCGGGTGCCGTTAGCAGCCGTGCGGGGAAGGAGCGGGGTCTCCAGAAGTCCCTGTGGAAGGAGGGCCTCCGGCTGTGCGGGGAAGGAGCTACGGTAATAACAGTCGCTGCTGCTTCTTTCCCTCTCCCAGAGGCCGCGCCGAGGGCAGGGTTGTCCGTTCCTCCCCCGGGGGTGCCGTTGACTGTGCCCGCCTCCGGCTTGCGTGGGTTGTCTCTGCCCGGCCTCGCTCTCCTCGCGGCGTGGAAAAGGGACGGGCGGAGCGCTTACTGGTTGTGGGCAGGGGCTGCCGCGGCTGAAGCCGGAGAGGCCGGCGGAAGGTAAAGCGGAAGAAATCGAAGGTCGTCCGGCTGGCAGCTGCCTCTCCCGCTGCAGGCAAGAGAGACCCTTCCTCTCCCTGTGCGGAAGGATCCCTCTTTGTAGTCCACGGGAGACCAGACCGCCGGTGTGCGCCGCAGGGTCTGTACGCGTCACCAAAAGCACGGTACGGCCGCGTATCGCGTGAGTGAGCGAGGCTACGCGTCTAGGAAGCCTCGTCTCGTAAGAGCTGCGAGATGCCCACGTATTCTCTTAGGTGGAGCACAGTCAAGCGACCGGAGGTACAGAAGAAGAAGGGAGGAGAGAAGGAGAAGGAAGCGTCTGAACTGTCCGAGTCTCCGGGCAGCGCCTAGAGCGAGAGCTGCAGTGAGTCCCGGGCCCTCGGGGCCCTGTCGCCCCTCTTCTGTGTCCCGGTCTCTCTCTTTCCCGTGCTGCTCTGATGATTTTTTTTTTCTTTTTTCCCTGCTTCCCTGTACTTCTTCTCTCTCTCTTTCTGTCCTGCCCCTTCTTCCTCTCTCTTGCTCTGCCGCTCCCTTTTCTTTTTCTCTCTGCACTTCTGTCCTGCTCCCTCTCCCTCCTTTTTTCCTCCTCTGTCGTCTCTGTCCTACAGCCCAGCGCTGTCGTTTCTTTTTCCATCCCTTTGCCCTGATCTGCGTCTGCCTCTTTTTTTCTCCCTAGAATTTCCCTTGCTTGCTCCCTGGCCTTCTTTTCCTCTCTACGCCCGTACGTGCCGCTCTGTGTCCCTGCCCTCCTATCTTTCGCCCTCTTTCCTTTTCTTTCTCTCGCTCTCTCTCCCCCCGGCCTTTGTCTTGCTCCCTGTCACTGTTTTTTTTTTTTTTTCTCATTCTGCATCTCGCTGTCCCTGTCCTCCTTCCTGTTCATCTCTTACTCTCTCTGACCCTTTGGGCTGCTCCCTGGTCCTCTTACTTGTTGCTTCGCTTCTCTGTCCCGCTTGCTGTCCCTGTTTTTTCTCTCGTTCCATTTCTCTGCCATTCTCTCTGTGGCTCTCGTGGGCTCTCTATCCCCGCATCCTGCTCCCTGTCCCTCTCCCTTCCGCAGTATCCTGCTTCCTGGCTCCCTGTCCCTCACCTGTTTTCGATATCCCTCTGTCCTTCCCACTGTCTTTCCTTGTCCCTCTGGCCTGCTACCGTCGGGTTTTTTTATGGGGTTTTTTCCTTTCGTTTCTTTCTCCATCTCTCTGCCTTGGTCCTGCCACTCTCCTTCTCTCTCTGTCTCTAATGTTTCTTTCTCCACGTCTGCCCCGCTCCCTGTCTCTCTTCTCTTACTCTGTCCATTCTCCGTCCTGCCCGTGTTATCTCCGTACCGCTGCCTATCCCATCGTTCCTCACTCTGTCGCCTTGTCCAGCTCGCTGTCCCGTTATTCCCCTCTGTCCTGCTCCCGGGCCTTTGTTCTCATTCTGCGGTCCGTCAGACCACCTTCAATAACGGCACGCTCTCCGCGGCAGCAGGTCTGCTGGCGTCGGGTGGGATTCGCCTTTCTCGGAGTGGGAAGAGGGTCTTTGCTCGTGGGCTAGCGGGGCTCGTTGGCAGACCTACCTTCAAACTAGGCTTGAGGCGGGGGGAGGGATTTAATGTCAGGCTTGCTCGGGACAAGCTGTGGGACCACGCGCCGAGGCTAGAGGGAGGGGCTGCTAGCGAGGGCCCTCAGCCGGTTGCTCTGGGACGTGCCGGGTACACTGGAGCGCGCTTGAAGTCTTACGGAGGTGAGCCGGGGGCTCCTCGGGTAGTAGGAGCCAACAGGGAAACACGGGTGGAGTACCTGAAGGGAGTTAAGAGGCGTTCCTCCGAGAAGGCGACACGGCCGACAGCCCAGCTGAAGTGCTTCTACCCTGATGCGCGCAGCACGGGTGGCAAACGGGAGGAGCCGCCAGCCACCGTGCTGCTAGAAAGCTACGACCTTGTGGCCATTACTGAAACTTGGTGGGACGAATCCCGTGACTGGAGCGCGGCTGTCGATGGCTGCCGGCTGTTCAGAAGGGGCAGGCGAGGAAGGAGGGGCAGAGGGGTTGCCCTCCGCGTCAAGAAATGGATCGACTGTGAAGAGCTGTCTCTGACTAAGAGCCACGAGCAGGGTGAAAGCTTAGGGGTAAGAATGAGAGACTGAGGGGACAAAGGGAGCCTCGTCGCTGGTGTTTCCTACAGGCGAGCCCTTCTCGCTCCGGCTGCGGGAGGAGGCGTCGCGCTCGCGGGCTCTCGCCCCGCCGGGGGACTTCAGCCACCCCGACGTCTGCTGGAAGAGTTACACGGCGAGCTGTAGGCAACGCAGGAGACTCCTGGAGCGCGCGGAGGACAACTTCTTAAGCCAGGTAATAGACGGCCCTACCAGAGGGGACGCGCGAGGCTGGGCCTGACGGTCACCAGCGTGAACGAGGTAGTCAGCGATGTCACGGTGGGAGGCAGCCTGGGCTGCAGCGATCGTGCACTGGTGGAGTTCTCGGTCCTGAGGGATGTGGGACAGGCGAGGAGTGAAGTCAGGACCCTGCACTGTAGGAAAGCAAACTTCCAGCTGTTCAAGCAGTTAGTCAATAGGATCCTCTGGGCAACTGCCCACGGGGACGAGGGAGCGGAACAGGGCTGGCGGATCTTTAAGGACGCTTTCCAAAGAGTGCGAGAGCTCTCGATCCCCAGGGGTAAGCAATCGGGAAAGGAAGGCGAGAGACAGGCGTGGGTGAGTCGAGGCCTGCTGGTCAAACTAAAGGGCAAGAGGGAAGCGATGGTGCCCCTGTACTCGGCCCTGGTGAGGCCGCACCTCAAATGCTGTGTTCCGTTTTGGGCCCCTCACTACAAGAAGGACACTGAGGTGCTGGAGCGTGCCCAGAGAAGGGCCGTGAAGCTGGTGAGGGGTCTGGAGCACGAGCCTCACGAGGAGCGGCTGAGGGAGCTGGGGTTGTTCAGTCTGGAGAAGAGGAGGCTGAGGGGAGACCTTATCGCTCTCTACAACTGCCTGAAAAGGGGGTTGTGGTGAGGTGGGTGTTGGTCTCTTCTCCCAAGCGACAAGCGGTAGGACGAGAGGAAACGGCCTCGAGTTGCATCAGCAACGCCGGTAGCCCCTCTGGGATGACCTATTTAAGAAGGGCTAAAAAATGCTGCGCAGAAGCTGTGATAGAGAAAACGTGAGTGTGAAACAGCCCTGGAGATGGTGTGTAGCTATGTGGTTTGGTTTGTGTTGTGTCCCTGTCCACCCCCGCCCCATCGTTCGTTGTCCCGGCTCCCTGTCCCTGTTGTTTCATTCCTCCCTCCCTGCCCTGTTCTTTGTTGCTTTTTTGTCTTTCTCTTTTTCTCTCTCTCTCTGTCCGGCTCCCTGTCCCTCTTCTTTTTTCCTCCCTCTCTGTCATGCTGCCCATCCCGGGTTTTTTTCTGCATCTCCGTCCTGCTCCCCGTCCTTCTTTGTCGGTCCCTGTCCCGCTCCCTCTCCCTCTTTCTGCTGCCTCTCTTCCTCTCTGCCTGCTGCTTCTTTCTCCATCCCTGTTGGGCTCCCTGTCTTTCTGTCGCTGGCCCAGTCCCTGCCTCACGCTTTCTCGCTACACCCCCGCTGCCCAGCCGGCTGCCGCTTTTCTCACGCCACCCTCCCCCGGCTTCTAGTGTCCCGCACCCCGCTCCTCCTCTTTGGCGGCCTTCACCTCTGCCCAGGAGCCGGTAGACCGACTGACGGTCTCTTCCCTGCCGGGTGATGAGTGTGGCTCCAGAAATGACTGCCGAGGTGTCCCCGGGCAGGGGGAGTGGTGGGGGCCCAGAGCCCCGGAGCAGACTGGCTCCCAGGACTGGGTATGTGTATGACAGAGGAGGAGGGCAGCATCAGGGAGCTGCTCTCCCTGGGAGTTTGGGTCCCAAGGCACCCCAGGGAGGAGCAGCGGCATGCAGGATGGCCTGCCCTGTCCTCACCTCCTCTCATACCCCCTGGCTGGGCTCTGCAAAAAGGGCTGGCACTGTGAAAGTTGATATGAAAAGTCATACTGAATGAAGGGTTAAATCACTGACGGTCCCTGGCTGAGACCCTGCTGTGATACATAAAAGCTTTACTTGCATAGTTTTAGTTATTTGCTGAGCAGAGTTGATAATAGGATGTTTCAAGATGTGTAACTCCCTTCCTGACAAGATCAAATGGGCCTTGAGGTAGCTCGTTATGCCTCCTGAGTATATCATTGATAACAGGGACTCGGGACGTTTGTGTCAAGATAAGTGCCAAAGAACTAGTTCAAACTGACCCTTTTGTAACATTCCGAGGCCAAAGGATGGATGAGCCAATTCCATGACCATGTATGGACAAAGGAAGGCCAAAGTTCAACTAGCAGACAGCGTGAGGAAGACTATGAACGACCACCGGAGGGTGAAAAGACCCTAACCCTAATTTTACTGCGCATGCTTGGACTATGCAAATGAATTCCAGGAAGTCATTCACGTAAGACCGCCCTTTTTAGAATGCTGATGAATATGTATGATTTTTCTGTATAGGAACTGAGGTGCTTTGCTAACCCGTTGGAGCACTCGTGGTGGACGAATCCCCAGTGCTGCCCAGCGCTGTATTAAAGAATGCCTGCTTAATAACAAACTAGTTGTTACTGAGTTATTCATCTCGGAAAACCGTCCCGATCGCGGGCTCGGTACCGACTTTGTTGTTTCACTTCTGCATATCCCTGCTGCCTCCAAGGGTGCTCAAGGGCTGCGCCTCCCGCATTCCCTCCTCCTGTAGCACTCTGAGCATCCTGCAGGGCTGGAGGTCTTTGCTCAGCCTGGTCTGCTCACCAGCATGCCCTTTCTGGCCCTAGCATTTTGATCTAGCAGAAAACAACCAAATAGAGCTCACCAGGCCCAGCCTGGAGCTCAGCAATGTGGCAGCTGCAGAGACTGAGGGTCCCCTTGAGCTTCCATACAGCTCAGAGGTTTTCCCAGCGCACAGGGGCTTGAATTTGGCTCCCCTCCTACCTGTCCCCCAGCCAGGCAACGTCGTCCCCTGGCCAGGCACAACCTGTTTGCCAGCAAATGGCAAAGGAGCTGTGGTTGGCTGGGGTCTCCCAGCTGGAACCAGGGGTTTTCTGGCTGGAACGTTTTTGCCAGTAGCCAGCTCTGACCTGCTCAGTCCCAAAATAGGGAGTCAGGACTCCTGGTTTCCCCGCAAACAATTAAAATGCACCAAATAGGCCAGGGAAGGACTGATGCTGAATGAAAGTCTGCTGGACACTTTCAGAGATTCAGAAGAAAGGCATGAAAAAAGCCCACAAGATCAAAGAGTCAACAAGAACCTGCTGATGATTTTTACTAGACTGTCTGCAGGTATGCCCAGCACCTAGACCAGGGCAGGGCTACTTGCATTGCCAAGACACACAAGGAATGCAAACACTAGCCCTACTGCTGCAGCCCGTGTGTCCATCAGCTGAGGGTGGGGTCCCTTTAGCCTCTCAACACTGCCTGCCTCCCCACAGCACAGAAAGGCCTAACCCCCCCCGACAAGCCTGAGCTCAGCTCCTCTCCGTGACCCTGGCAGGACCGTGTTTCTTGCTGTCCCTCCCCGGAGACACTGACTGCTCTGGCAAGCTCTGTACTCTATTTTTAATAAATTAGCCCTGACCTCCATTTGTGTGGATAAATACAGCATCAACCACACTGCCAAGCCATTTTTCTCTTGGTTAACACATTAATCCAAGCTGCTCTATTTGTCTTTCCTCCACAGACTCATACTGTTCTGGATTCATTTTGCCAAACAAATTGCACAAGCTGGACTGCCCATTTACCCAGTGCTGCTTGATTATAGGGGTTATTTATGAAACAGCAAGACGTATGGCATTAAGCTTCTTAATAATAATGAGAGAAGGGAAGGGGGAAAGTGTTTTTTATTGCAGACAAAAGCTCCTGCCACAGGTGATAAATTCCAGACACTTTTTCCAGTTGCTCTTGTGCTGTTGGCATGATGAATAGCACAGGTACCAGCACGCAGCTCGGCTGCAGGAGCATGGCCATGGGCTGCAAGGAAAGGAGGGAAATGCCAGAGCATACACACGTGGTGAGGCTGGCTGAGGTGTGCTGGGGCCACTGGCCAGGCGATACAGACCACACCCAGCCCTGCCTACCATCAGCACCATGCCTGGAGTCCCTCCCATTGCAGGCTCAGAGGAACCTCAGAGGCAGTGTGAGGGCAGGTGACATGGCCTTGCCAGTCACCTGCCGGCATTGCTCCTCCCAAAGCCCAGCTGCTACGATCAAGTGATTACTGGAGAACCCTGTGTTTGAGGAGCCAAATTATCCTCTAACTCTGGGGTTGCAAAGCAGAGCATGAAGAAAGAACATGGCACAGAGAAGAGAAAGCCTCAAGCTACTTACTACTGAGCACTCAAATCTGTAAAAACTGCATCTCCAGCCCAGTGAGAATCTAGGCCAGGTCCTCTCCTTCTCCTACACTGTTCCCATGTTGGATAGCCTCCATACATGCAGCTAGTTTTTCTACTGCAACCTGTATAATTTCTGGCCGGTACTCAGACTGCCCAAGATACTTAGTTTCTGCATAACTAAACTGCTTTTGAACCCATTTCCTCCTCTTCTCTCTGAGAAGTTTGGAACCACTCCATTCACCACAAGCAGAGCTCAGTTAGGTCTCTGAACTCATCCCCCTCTAACCTGGCCATCCTGGCTCTAGTGACAGCTTACTGCAATTCAATCAAAACTTCTTTCAAAGGGAGATGCTTGATTAAGGGCCTGGGAGACCTTGAAAGTACAGTCATTCCTTCAAGAGGAAGGTAATTAATTTTTTTAATCAGTGGGCACTGATCTCAAGGTCAGAGAACAGAGTCAGCAGCAAACTCACTCCCACAGGTACATAGCGGAGTCCTGCCACATTATTGGAGATTTCAGGGAAAGTGTTGGGAACTAGACTTGGTACACACCAACCTGCAGAGCTGCTGCATCATCTCATCCTTCTCCCTGGTGGGAGCAGTGTGGGCCATTCCCCTGGGGCAGAGGCACCTTGTGCTTTTTCCCCCCTCACCTCTGACGCAAGCAAAGCTCCTGGTCTTCCCTTCTCACCCTGTCCCAAAAAAGGAAAAAACACCAAGCTTGCAATCAGAGGCAGCATCAGACTCCAGAAATAATTCATTCCTTAGCAACCGAGACTCCCCTCACTGTCTTACAGGGCAGACCCTGGCAATGGGATAAACAAGCTCAAACGCTGAGACTAAAGGCTTTCCCCTGGCAGATGCAAATGGTTCTGCAGTACCAGCCTCAGCTTCTGCTTTCTTGTTCATCAGCTAGCACAGACCTGGGGATGCTGGGCAGGCAGAGTTAATCAGGCCTCTTCTGTGATTACAATGCACTCCTGCATTTCATGGCCTGCATCCTAAACCTGCTTTCTGATTCCCCAAGGGAGAGGGATTTACACTTTCAATTTTATGTCTAGTTAGTTAATGGTCCATTACTGTCAAAAGGATCAGTAGCTAGAAGTTAAATCCCACAGGATTTACGATAAGGAAGAACCAAAGGCTGCGGAAGAAAACGTGCCAGACAGAGGGCACGGGAAACACAGAGGGGCGTTTGCAGGTCCTCAGCGCTGTGACACTGGTGGCTGGACGCTGGCCCGGTGACAGCTCTAGAACAAGGTCCACCCCATCACACCCTGCTGGCTGCTTCTCCCTTATATACTGTACCAAGTTTCTGCCTCGAGTATCTCCTTGGAGAACATCTACCAGCAGGCTGCCAGGAGCTAGGGAGTTCAAGTAGAGTAAATTCCTCAACTTCCAGCAAGCAGGGATCTGAGTTGCCAGCCACAGAGAAAGGTCCCCGCTCTCCATATTGAGCCAGTTACCAGACCCCCATCCTCCAGCAGGATTCACCACCAAGACCAAGTTCAGCTGGGGCAAACAGGCACCATGCTGGCTCTGCGTATCTCCTCCCTGCGCCTATCTAGCAAACTCTAGGCAACCCCAAGTCTGCAGAAGACAGCGTGACCTTACTTGAGCATGGTCTGTCAGGGACTCTACTTCCCTACCGCTACAACTGGAGTAATAGTACTCCAAAACTGCTGGAAACTAGAGGGGCTGAGAAAGGCAATGCCATAGTACACGTACAGTACAAAACAGATTTTGATGGGACCTCCAGAGTCCAAGCTACCTCTCAGACAGGATTCTGCTTGTTCCCAACATAGTTCCGCTTTAGTCTCCCTCACGGAAAAATACAGAACTTGAGGATGGCATACTGCAGCCCTCACCTTCCCAAAACGATTCTCCAGAGCCTCTCGAGGGGGAAGCGAGGTCCTCTTTCCCCCACCCCACAAAAGAGTTTGCTTGGGCTTTTACCCCTACCCAGAGCTGAGCTAACATTGCAGACTCTGTAGGATTTGGCCCTTGAACCACTGGCCAGTATTGCTGAGTGACCTTGAAAGCTACTATATTTCCACACTCGAGCATCACTTAGGGGAAGGTAGGCCATGGCATCCCATTAAACTGCATGGGAAATCGGGTGGCCAACACTTTGTTAAGCTCTGGCCTACCTTCCATTAATGCCACTCACAGAAGGATCCCAAGCTCTGCTGTGGGTAGAAAATAATGCAGCTACCTCTGAAGCAGGACACCATCACTATTCCACAGCACAGAGAAGCAGCCCTTGCTGCAGGCAACCGGCGGCTCAAAGCAAACCAGTAGCTTTGGCAGGACTGGAACGGGTTTGCCTTGTTCATGTTGAATTCCTCCCCCCTCCCCACCAAGAGACACTGAAAGGTCTCCACTTCCTTAGCAAGATAAAGGCTTCTGTGAAGTATACACAAACCTGCCAATAGCTGAAAATGTCTGCCTGCTTCTGATCTCATCCCCTGAGATGCACGGTGTTGCTGCGGTCAGAGCAGAGGTATTAAAGCAGCTACGCTGAAAGCTCTGTCAATATTACAGACCTTGCTGTGCAGGGGTTTATAACCCGCCCATAAAAACCTCACTTCAAGCTGAAGCAGGGCAAACAAGGTCCCCATGCCCCTTGAGTGGGGTAGTGTTATTTTCTTTTTATTTTTGCAAACAAGGAAACAATTTTTTCTGCTGCCTGAAGTTTTTCTGAGTTGTACATGGTGCCAAAGAGACAGAGTTTGGCTAGATGGGGGATAGGAAAATATTTAAGTGATCAAAGAACAGTTACTGACTGTGTTTCGCAAGAGGCTGGAAATTATTTTATAGGTCAAGGTAGCTTGAGCTGCAGCCAGGCAGGCAGCACAGTGCAACTCTGAGGTCTACAGCCATCAAGGCAGGTTCAGGGTCCTTCCTCAGCCTGGTCCATACCTGCAAAAGAAGAACACATTAGGTCTGGAAAGACAATCCAGGAGAGCTCCCACTTCTAAGCCCCTCACTCCCTCACCACCAAACACAGGTATGCCAGCAGTGTGCTGGCCCTGGAAAGCCTGGGACAGAGAAGGCAGACTTTAACACCGTTCAGAGACACTACTACCAGTCTGGCTTTCCAGCAATGCTGTAACTCTCTCCCTGCCAGCACTCCCCACTGAAGTCTGCCTTGCCCCTTTGATACAACCATACAGCTTCCTGGAACTCATTACACACATGAGACACATCATTGCCAGCATTCAGAAGTTGTACTGCTATTACTTTTAACCATTTCATCTAGTAAGCTTCTAAGAGATCAGCATTTTTTAACTTCTTCCCACTCCCCCTTCCCGTACAGCTAGGAGCAGTCCTCCCCACTGAAATCTGTGCTTCTCTGCTAAAGGCCTGCCGCAGTAACTTAGACCTACTAGCATAGACACAAAATAGAGCTGTAGGACTCATGACAAGGTGAGTCCATAAAGCTCACTTTCATCCCTCCTATCTACCCTACCAGGGAAGAAAAGGCTAAACCCTGAAAACCCAAGGATCATTAAAAAAAAAATCAAAACCCACCCTACCAATGGACTGCAGTCCATAAACAAAACATAGGACTTTCGGCTTCTACAATGCATTTCTTTTCACATGTAAGAACAGACCACGGCAGGACCTTAGGATCCAACCTGCTCCACCCCAACAAGCCTCACGATCCTTAGGGAAGACTGCAGCACTACGCTGGTTCTCAGGAGCATACTCCAGCAAAAGGCAATGCTGCCCTCGGGCGCTTCCTAGCAGAATAACCGGTCTGCCCACCAGTCACCAGAGCTAACACAGGGGCTGCAGGCCACGGGTGTTAACATCACGCTGCTTCCCCCCCATCCCTCATACAGGCCAACTTCCCTGTATCATGCAGCTTTATCATGGAGAGCCATAGCACCCTGGGCTCCCTAAAAGACTACACGGGGAAGAGATAACCGACCACGCTCACTGACCCCCCCCTCACCCCAATAACACAGACCACCTCTGCCAGGGAAAGCCATCAATTACACGCAGCAAGGTGCAAGGGGCTGTGCTCACTCTCACCCGTGCAGGCCAGGGAGCGGTTTTCTTCCCCTCCCCCTGTTAAAGCTGTTTCTGACTGAGCTGGTGTCAGCGTAAATTCCCTCCTGTATCTCAACAGCAAAAGCAATGAATGTCGTGTTAAGGAGAATGGAGGAAGAAGCTAGCTCTATCCAGTCATTGCTTTGCATGAGGAGGACACGTGGAGACTTCAGAGCAGTTTTTGTTGGCCCTTCACGCTTGATTAATTCATATTTACAAAGTTTGCTTCGGTTGAATACAGCTTTTTGTGATTTATTTCTAATATATTTTCAGAAGTGTAGCCCTGGCCTGCCAGCGCAGACAGGAATTGCATTAAAATAGGCTGTGGTTTAGTTCCTAGCATTTATTTACTGTTCTTGTAGTAAACAGCAGATTACATTGTTTGTGATGCTTCATAAATACCCTTTTTGTTAAGTGTGTGTTTGTATGTAAGTAGAACCTTCCCCTGTGTCTGTGTGCATGCATGATTATAGTAGCACTGTTTTCCTCTGACAGTAGGTGTTTTTCATCTAATTCTTTCCCTATCTTTCTCATTTTGCCCATCGCTCTGTCCCTGCCTCTGATTTTAACCGACAGAACTTTCCATTTTTCCTTTGGTTGCAAATAACTTGTTCTTCGGGGGGGTTCTGAGTGTCACACTAATGTGTGGCCTCAGAAATACCTATAAGTACTTCCTTCAAGTTAAGAAATAGCAAGAAAGAAAAGGAATCTTACTGAATAAGATGCTCAGAAACACGCATATTTCCCCCATGTAACAGCTGCATAAATTCCAATAACATCTATTTTGAGAAATATATTTTCTTTACTATTCCTAGCCCTAGCCTAGATTGTGGTCATGATCCTAAACATTGCTTTTTTGGAGTATCTTGCCCAACACACTTTTTGACTGAAATCTGAATCTCTTCAAAACAGGAATTCACAACATTAAAAAAAAAATCACAACCTAAAAAAAAATCTATCCTGTGTAAAGAGTAAAATGACACATCATGTTAGGACTGACTCATCACAAACACCCTCCACTGCTCACATAGTAAAGAACTATGTAAATAAACACAGTTTATATGTATATAAACATAGTAAATGAAGTATGTAAATAACCATAGTAAATAAAGTCAAACGATTGACTTTATCCGTGCAATAACAAGCTGAGAAACTTACTTGCTCAAAAGGTTTCTAAGCCAGCATATGAACTTAAGCAGCAATTTCTTTTTGGTTTTTTAATAATCTCATGTTTATAAGCTTGTTTTATAAGCTTTATAATCTCATGATTTATAATCTTGTTTCAGGACTTTGAATGTCTCAGAGGGCTCAGTTTAGCAAGCTAGGAGAATATTGTGATACTCAGACTGGCCAGTGCTTTGTATCCAGGAATTTCAAGGCAAAGAAAAGTACAAATCCAGTTGCAGGGAGAGGAAGGATGCAGGCTTGAGAAGCAGAGCTAGGAGGAGATAGCATAAATCTTTTTGCCCACATTTTTTTCCTGCCATTGCACAGGAAGGGTGGAGAAGGGGGGCTTCTTGATAAGTTGTTTTTTAAAAGAAACTGAGGAGACTACTGAAAAATAGCAATAATTTCCTGGTCATATACTCTACAGTGACAGTATTTTTGCATGTTAAAGGGCCTAAAATATTTTGTTCAGAATTCAACTCCAGAATTATATAAATGCAAGGATTAATGGATCTGCTCAAGAAATCAGGCTGGGCTGCACCTGTATGCTATTAATTGTGCCTCAGATGCTGCCAATGAGGGCTTCTGCCTCTGGCACCCCAGGAATGCAGCTGGGATCCCTATAAGTAGCTTCCCAAGAGTAGGTGAAGGTTTCTGCTTGTGCTGTGGTCTGGTGTGAGGGAGCTGAGAGGTGCTGGAAGAGTCCTCAGTGTGTTCAGGATTGAAGCTTCAGAGAAAAATGGGCTGATACAGGTATTTGGCTGGAGGTTGGGTCTAAGTGTTATTGGAAACAGAGTTCCCAAAATATTTTTTGGGGTTGTGGACTTCATGAAGGAGCTTACATTTTACTTAAGTGGTTACCTGGGGAGAGTAGGATATTTGTCAAATTTTTTCTAGCTCTGAGTTAACAACTACAATGCTGAGGGAGGGCCAGTGAGGCTGGGTGGTCCTGTAAGTGTTGTAATGCCAGTGGGAGCTGTGCCTGAGCAGGAAAGTCAGGTAGCTCATGGAAGGGGTACAAAGGGGTGGTGCTTCAGGCTTAGCTTAGCCTGGGTGATGCAGTGCCTGCTGTTGAAAAATGGATGGCTTGATGCCTGCCAAAATGTGGGCGCTTTAAAAACGTGGTAGAGGATCACTGTTCAAGAATGGCTTTGAGACCTCTTTGCAGGGTTCTATCTCCTTTTGGAGGTCTTCAGGGGCCTTGGGGGAGGCTAGGGCATTGCTGAAGGGATGCTGGTCTGCCCTGTAATTTAACATAGCAACAGACCATGATGATAAATCTCCCCCTTGCTTGGGAAGATTAGGGGTCAGCTGCTCTGAGTTTGTGGGCTATGCTGGTGGCCTGCTCTCCAGACCAGATTTGTCAGGCAATATAAATGGTCCTGGGGGATGCAGAGTCTAACCTGGGGGTGGGGGGAGGCGCTTTGCAGCACTGAGATGCACTTTGGGTGGTAAAGCCTGTGTTAGTAGCTTGCTTTGGCTTTATTTAGGTCAATTACCAGTGTGCTTACTCTGGGATAAACACTCATGTAACTTTTCCGAAGTGGTTTGACCCTGGAGGCTTGAGTCGGCATGTGGGGGCTGAGCTGCCCGCCTTCCCGGGTGCTCTCTGCTGGGCGTTGGGGCTGCGCTGCCTGTGCTGCCCCTTCCCCTTCCTAAGCAGCACTGGAGCCATAAGGGGCTCCGAGCACAGGAGGCTGGTCCCAGGCTGCCCCAGAGCTCTGGGCTCTGCCCATGCCTCCCCCAGGGCACAGGCCTGGAGCTTTCCAGGCAGCCTGCCTGCCTGGCCAAAGGCCTTGTCAATGGCTGCAGGCATAGGCACCTCTTACGGAGCTCACTGGGCACAAAATAATGCCATGAAAATCCTAGGGGGAAAAAAAACTGGAGAGAGAAGGCTGCTCTGCCAGACCTGGCATTGTGTGTTGCTGCTGGCATCTGCATTATTGTCTGCTATAAAGCTGTCCCCTGCCTTGAGACTGTTCCCTTCCAACAAAATTTCTAGTACCTTTTTAGAGTATAGCTGTAGCAGACTGCTGTTTTGCATTGATTAGTACTGGATCCACATGTGGTGGATCACCTGGCAATGAAGGTGTTACCTATACCAGTGCACAAACAGGTTTTGTCCCCTTTGCTGGCACATGCAGAGCTGTTTGTGCTGGCTGTGTCAGCTGCAGGAGCAGAGATGATAGCCTATCTGGCATAAACCTGCTGGGACAAATCTTCCTCTGTCAGACAAAATAATACACTGGAACACACCTGACTCAGCAGAGTGAACTTACACTGATTAAGAAGTTCATGTTGGCACAGTAACTCCAAGCTGGTAGCAGACACCCAGGGCCTGGATGTGAGCTTCCAGTTCCACTAGATGTCAGCTCTTTAGCTCATGAGAGTGCTAAGACTCTCTAGAGAAGATAATTCATGAATCGTCTATGGGGTCCTGCTTTGCCTTGCTCAGGGGTTCTTCTTGAGGCTCTTGAGTATTGGAAACTGAAGTGTCAAGTCCCCTGGAGCCGAGATCCCTAGATAGCTCACCACCTCACCCATGAGGCTACAATATAATCCTGGCCTGCCCGTTGCTATTGCGGTCAGCCTGGTCGTCAAAGCTGCTGTGCCGAGGTTGCAACAGCCCCGTGCAATGCATGGCATCCTGGCTTGTATCGGAAACAGTGTGGCCAGCAGGCCTAGGGAAGTGATGGTACCTTTGTACTTGGCACTGGTGAGGCTGTGCCTTGAGGTCTGGAGCACAACTCTTACGAGGAGCAGCTGAGGAAGCTGGGGTTGTTTAGCCTGGAGAAGAGGAGGCTGAGGGGAGGCCTTATTGCTCTCTACAACTACCTGAAAGGGGGCTGTAGAGGGGTGGGTGCTGGTCTCTTCTCCCAAGTGACAAGTGCTAGGACAAGAAGAAATGGCCTCAAGTTGCATCAGGGGAGGTTGAGATTGGATATTAGGAAAAACTTCTTCACTGAAAGGGTTGTCACACATGGGAATGGGCTGCCCAGGGAGGTGGTTGAGTCACTATCCCTGGAGATCTTTCAAAGACGTGTGGATGAGGTGCTTAGGGACATGGTTTAAGTGGCGGACTTAGCAGTGTTAGGTTAACGGTTGGACATGATGATCTTAACGGTCTTTTCCAACCTAAACGATTTTATGATGGAGTAGGGGGACTCAAATGTCACCCTGGTATTCAAAGTACACTGGCTCAGTGCTCTAAGTTCTCCCTTCTGTACCTACCTGAGCAAGCCGAAGGGTATGGCCAGCAGCTAGCCCTGTGGCGTTAGAGTGTCCTGAGTCAGTTTTATAGGCAGAGACCACTCAGCCCTGGTGCCTCTGCTGACTCGAGGTTGCTCGCGTTTGTCGCTGGCAGTTTTCCCCACCCCTTAAAATGACTACAGCAGTTGCCCAGTCAGGTAGGATCCCTGGGGAATTATCCACAGGGTTGCAGTCTGACCCAGGACCTTGTTTAAAGGAAAATGTACGTTTTCCTGCTAACCATGAGAACCTCTGTGCAGGTGGAAAGATCAGAGAGTTCTAGAAAATACGTGCTTAAAAATGCATAGGAAACCAGCCTTATTTCCTTAACTTTTATAGCTCTGTCTGACCACGCATTCCAGTGCAAAGACAGCATACTTACTCCCTTTGGAATTCTTACTGGCAGAGGAATGATACTGCCAAAGCGTTTGTTATGGGAAAACAGCAGCACAAATGTGGCAAAGATTAAAACGGATGTATTTATGTAAAAATCATCTTAAGTAGGCGCATGTGGTGAGAACTTGGGGGAAATCACATCAGAGCACATAATGCTTATTTGGAGTTTAAAAAAAAAAATAAAGGAAATGAGAGGGCCTCTTGTGTCAAGCCAAGCTCTGGAGTAGCCTGTGGACTGCCGGGGGCTGGCTGGAGCAAGCCAGAGGACTCGGCTGGGGTCTAGCTAGGCAGGGCAGGTGGAAAGGAGATGAGAGGTGCTGGGGCCAGGATGCAGGTGCGGGAAGAGCTCACGCAGGGGTGGCGGTGGGGGACAGAGCGGGGACAGGCGGGGTGTGCGGGGAGGAGGGGGCAGAGCCGGTGGGCGGGGCCGGCCTCAGGTGAGAAGGGGTGGTGGGCTGCGAGCGGTCTGGGCGGGAGAGCCGATGGGGTGCCCGCGTGTCGCTGAGGGGGCTGTGAGTGTCCTGAGGGTCGCCAAGGGGCGGGGGGGTGCCCCGCGTGTCGCTGAGGGGGCTGTGAGTGTCCTGAGGGTGACAAAGGGGCGGGAGGTGCCCCGCGTGTCGCTGAGGGGGCTGTGAGTGTCCTGAGGGTCGCCAAGGGGCGGGGGGGTGCCCCGCGTGTCGCTGAGGGGGCTGTGAGTGTCCTGAGGGTGACAAAGGGGCGGGGGGTGCCCCGCGTGTCGCTGAGGGGGCTGTGAGTGTCCTGAGGGTGACAAAGGGGCGGGGGGTGCCCCGCGTGTCGCTGAGGGGGCTGTGAGTGTCCTGAGGGTGACAAAGGGGCGGGGGGTGCCCCGCGTGTCGCTGAGGGGGCTGTGAGTGTTCTGAGGGTGATAAAGGGGCGGGGGGTGCCCCGTGTGTCGCTGAGGGGGCTGTGAGTGTCCTGAGGGTGACAAAGGGGCGGGAGGTGCCCCACGTGTCGCTGAGGGGGCTGTGAGTGTCCTGAGGGTCGCCAAGGGGCGGGGGGGTGCCCCGCGTGTCGCTGAGGGGGCTGTGAGTGTCCTGAGGGTGACAAAGGGGTGGGGGGTGCCCCGCGTGTTGCTGAGGGGGCTGTGAGTGTCCTGAGGGTGACAAAGGGGCGGGGGGTGCCCCGCGTGTCGCTGAGGGGGCTGTGAGTGTCCTGAGGGTGACAAAGGGGCGGGGGGTGCCCCGTGTGTCGCTGAGGGGGCTGTGAGTGTTCTGAGGGTGATAAAGGGGCGGGGGGTGCCCCGTGTGTCGCTGAGGGGGCTGTGAGTGTCCTGAGGGTCGCAGAGGGGCGGGGGGTGCCCCGCGTGTCGCTGAGGGGGCTGTGAGTGTCCTGAGGGTGATAAAGGGGCGGGGGGTGCCCTGCGTGTCGCTGAGGGGGCTGTGAGTGTCCTGAGGGTGATAAAGGGGCGGGGGGTGCCCCGCGTGTTGCTGAGGGGGCTGTGAGTGTCCTGAGGGTGACAAAGGGGCGGGGGGTGCCCCGCGTGTCGCTGAGGGGGCTGTGAGTGTCCTGAGGGTCGCCAAGGGGGGCCGGCGGGTTGCTGCTGTGCCGCCGTGGGCTACGCGGGTGCATCGCTCCCGCGCGCCACAGGGGGGGCGCCTCTCGCCCTCAGCCGCGCCTGTGCCTGCCCTCCCTCAGCGGCGGGGCGGGGCGTGTCGCTTTCGCGCCGCCTTGGGCTCGTCAGGCGCCGACGGCGCCGGGTTTGAAACCGCGCTGCCTCACTGCTCCGCCGTTCAGCGAGAGGGACGGCAGCCACACGGGCTGAAATGCGCGCCTGCGGCTGGGGTGCGCTGTAATGGGTCTTGGAGTGGCCGTGGGGCAGGCTTTGGGCTGTTGCAGAGGGAGGGAGTGCTGGGCAGCTGCCTCAGGGGACAGCACAGTGTTTCAGTGCAATTTCTGAGGGAAAAGCTGAGGTAATTTAGAGGGGACAGTGAGCTTTATTGCGGGTGGGGGGAAGCTGAAGTAACTTAAAAGGGTCAGAGAGGGGACATCTTGAGGGTAAAATGTGAGATAATCTGTAGGGGACAGGATGAACTTACTGGCAGGAAAAGCTGAGGTAAGTTAGAGGGGACAGAGGTGACATTTTTGACAGAAAACCTGAGGTAATTTAGATGAAACAAAATGACCTTTTTTTGAGGGATGAATCTGGGGTGATTTAGAGGGGGAAAAATGAGCATTTCTGAGGGAAAGTGCTGTAACTCAGAGAAGACAGAGGCTGCATTTTCGACAGAAAATCTGGGATAACTTAGAGGGTATAGAGGTGATATTTCAAGCTGAATAGCTGGGGTAATTTAAAGGGGACAAAACAAGTGTTTTTGTAGGAAAACCTGAGGTAATGTAGAGGGGACAGGTGGCATTGGGGAGGGAATAGTTGAGGTAATTTAGAGGGGAACCACCAGACAGTTTTTTTATGGAAAATCTGAGGCACCTCAAAATGGACGGAGTAAGCATTATCGGTGGAAAGCCTTAGGTTTCTTAAGAGGAACAGAAACAGTATTTTTGAGGGGCAAGTTTGAGGTAACTGAGATGATAGGGAAAGCACCAGGAGAGACCTCCATCATTTATCAGAGTAAAATTGAGGATGGTTAGGATGGGGTGAGCATGTTTGAGGGCAGTATATAAGGTACCTTAGGGAAGATATTGGCAGCATTTTTGTGGGAGAAGCTATGGTGTTGCAAGATGCTAAAAGTAGGAGGAAGGATAAAGATGTTAGGAGGTCAAGCTACATGATTTGTGTAGTTATTTAGGCTCTAAGGTGCAGGACAGCTGAAAAGAGGGTCATGGAAAGGGATTTTCATAAAAAAAAAAGGCATCCGCGTAGGACTTGATTCAAAATAACAACGTGGCAATGGTATTTTCTATTATTTAGAGTTCTGAAGCCCAGTTTTAACAGAAGTGCATGGACATAATCTTCCTGGAGGAAAGGAGATAAAGGATCAACCGGTACTTAAGGGTGAGTTCAGCAAAAGGATTACTTGCAGTGAATGGGCAGGAGGGGTGGAGAGAGCGAGAACATGGGGCTGGGTAAGAAAGGAGAGGAGGATGCATGAAGCAAAAATTGTAGTTGATACGGGTTGAAGACAGAACAGGGCAAAAATTGTAGTTGATACGGGTTGAAGACAGAACAGGGACTTAAAGTAATGCTGCTCCAGGAGTCAGTCCTTCTCCAGGCTTAGAAGGTAGGAGATGGCGCTTCTCAGGCCTAACTGTGTCCTCCTTCCTTGGCAGCAGCTGGCGGAGAAGAAAGAAGAGGCGTCGTGTGGAACGGCGAGGCAAGAGTGAGCGAGAAGAGGAGCGGCATCGGGCTGAAGAGGGGTCACGAGAAAGGCGCTCTGGGCAAAGGGACCTCCCTGTCAGCAGGGCGCGGTCACGTAAGAGCCTCGCGGGCACCTTTGGGGTGCCCTTGGCTGACGTTGCGCTGGGCGACCGCCCTGTAACCAGGGCTCGGTCTTTGCTTTTGCTGTTGTTGGCCTTTTGCCACCTTGCTCCTTTGGCTGCCCGGAGAGAGTGGCAACCCTGTAAGGAGGGTGAGAGCCACCGTCTCCGCACCCGAGGGGGAAATGGAGCTCTCTGGACCCCAAGCCCACCCTGTAAGCAGAGGAGGGCCCTTTCCCTGTCCCCCTCCTCTGGCCCTGTGGCTTTCTGCCTGCTGGCGGCCTGGCCCGCGTGACCCCCTGGAGTCGGGGCGTGTCACAGCGTTTGCCCCTTGGCCACCCGTGAAGCCCCTTGGCGTGTTGAGGCCCCTCTGGCCTCCACACAGCAGCCCGGGGGGCAGGTCTGAGGCTCTCCTCTCCTGCTCGGCGGTAGGGATGGCTCCCCAGCCATTGGCTGCACAGAGCTCGCGCTCCCTTCTGGGAAGTTCTGTCTGTGTGTCCTTGTCCTTGTTGGTGTGAGTGAGCTTGTCCTTTAGGCCCCTGTTAAAGTCGCTGCAGCTTAGCTTAAACTTCCCAGGAGGGAAAGAAGGGCTCTGTGCAGCTACGGGGAGTCCCCTCTGAGCCCGCGAGCGGAGGGAGAGTGCGGGCTTGCCCCTTCTTTCGAAGGACGGAGCGAAGCCGCTTAGTCGTAGCGCGGGCAACGCGACCCGCCTGTAGTCAGGGCCTGGGTCTCTGCCTGCGTGGCTGCCTGTCCTGCTGGCGACCTGCCAGCGTGACCCCCTGGAGTCGGGGCGTGTGTCACGAGCTGTGGAGCCCTCTGTCCCCAGGAGCAGCCCGACCTCCCTGTAAGCAGGGCCGGGGAGGCTCCTTTAGCCAGCCTACAGGAACGAGCCCTCCCTCGCCCTTTAGAGGGTGCAGGTTGAGGAAGCGCTGTGCCGGAGGGCGCAGTCCCGCCTTTGGCGCTGCTTTTGGCTGGGGCGACCTCCCCGCGGTTGGGGTCGAGGTCGCTCCCTGGGCTCCTGAAGATGTGGTGGTGTGCTGCAGCCAGGATGGCCAGCCCGTAACTCGGGCGCGGGTCGGAGCCTCGGGCTCCGTGGGGCTTGTTGGGAGTGTGTGACGAGCCGAGGGGGACCGCCCTGTAAGCAGGGCTGCGCGTGCCCCCCGTGCTTGGAGGGACCCCCTGTAAGCAGGCGGGTGCCCCTGGCCCCGGCCTTTCAGAGGCGTGGGGCCAGGATGCGTGGGGCCGGGCGTGTGCCCCCCCTGTTCTCGGGGCTGGGGCCCCGGCCCCCCGGCCTTTGGCCGTGAAGCTCCACTGCCTGGCTGTTGAGTCTCGTTCCTGTTGCTGCGGGGGAAGGCCGAGCTCTCTGGCTCCCTGGGTGTCGACCCGCCTGTAATCGGGGTCTGGGTCTGGGAGCCTTTGTGCTCAGCTGGCAGCCTGTGTGGGGTGACCGCCCCGTTAGCGGGGTGCGGGTCAGGGTGCCCCTGAATCCGGAGAGAAGGAGCCTCCGTGGGCCTTTGGGACCAGGGCTGCCCTGTAAGTCAGGGCCCGGCCAGTGCCCTGGAGTCCCGGGCGCTTTGCAGTCCAGGCAGCGGCTCGAGCCCCCTGTAAGCAGGGGTGCAGCCTCTTTGGCCGCTGCCTTGCATGCCCAGCTCCATTTGCCCAGGGTGCCCGCCTCTGAGGCCAGCTCCAGCACCGGCTGGGACTCTCTGCTGTGCGTTGCTTGGGTGAGACAAGCTGAAGTAGGAGGGGTGTTGCGGAGGTGGGGGCTCTGTGGGCGGGCGGGGGGGTGGGTGGCGGCTGGGTTTGTGCCTTGAGGAGCTCCCTCCAGGGGTAGGGGACCCCGTGTCCTTTGGGCGGAGGAGTTGGCGCTTCTCAGGCCTAACTGTGTCCTCCTTCCTTGGCAGCAGCTGGCAGAGAAGAAAGAAGAGGCGTCGTGTGGAACGGCGAGAAGAGGAGTGGCGTCGGGCTGAAGAGGGGGCACGAGAAAGGCGCTCTGGGCAAAGGGACCTCCCTGTCAGCAGGGCGCGGTCACGCGAGAGCCTCGCGGGCACCTTTGGGGTGCCCTTGGCTGGCGTTGCGCTGGGCGACCGCCCTGTAACCAGGGCTCGGTCTTTGCTTTTGGTGTGTTGTTGGCCTTTTGCCACCTTGCTCCTTTGGCTGCCCGGAGAGAGTGGCAACCCTGTAAGGAGGGTGAGAGCCACCGTCTCCGCACCCGAGGGGGAAATGGAGCTCTCTGGACCCCAAGCCCACCCTGTAAGCAGAGGAGGGCCCTTTCCCTGTCCCCCTCCTCTGGCCCTGCGGCTTTCTGCCTGCTGGCGGCCTGGCCCGCGTGACCCCCTGGAGTCGGGGCGTGTCACAGCGTTTGCCCCTTGGCCACCCGTGAAGCCCCTTGGCGTGTTGAGGCCCCTCTGGCCTCCACACAGCAGCCCGGGGGGCAGGTCTGAGGCTCTCCTCTCCTGCTCGGCGGTAGGGATGGCTCCCCAGCCATTGGCTGCACAGAGCTCGCGCTCCCTTCTGGGAAGTTCTGTCTGTGTGTCCTTGTCCTTGTTGGTGTGAGTGAGCTTGTCCTTTAGGCCCCTGTTAAAGTCGCTGCAGCTTAGCTTAAACTTCCCAGGAGGGAAAGAAGGGCTCTGTGCAGCTACGGGGAGTCCCCTCTGAGCCCGCGAGCGGAGGGAGAGTGCGGGCTTGCCCCTTCTTTCGAAGGACGGAGCGAAGCCGCTTAGTTGTAGCGCGGGCAACGCGACCCGCCTGTAGTCAGGGCCTGGGTCTCTGCCTGCGTGGCTGCCTGTCCTGCTGGCGACCTGCCAGCGTGACCCCCTGGAGTCGGGGCGTGTGTCACGAGCTGTGGAGCCCTCTGTCCCCAGGAGCAGCCCGACCTCCCTGTAAGCAGGGCCGGGGAGGCTCCTTTAGCCAGCCTACAGGAACGAGCCCTCCCTCGCCCTTTAGAGGGTGCAGGTTGAGGAAGCGCTGTGCCGGAGGGCGCAGTCCCGCCTTTGGCGCTGCTTTTGGCTGGGGCGACCTCCCCGCGGTTGGGGTCGAGGTCGCTCCCTGGGCTCCTGAAGATGTGGTGGTGTGCTGCAGCCAGGATGGCCAGCCCGTAACTCGGGCGCGGGTCGGAGCCTCGGGCTCCGTGGGGCTTGTTGGGAGTGTGTGACGAGCCGAGGGGGACCGCCCTGTAAGCAGGGCTGCGCGTGCCCCCCGTGCTTGGAGGGACCCCCTGTAAGCAGGCGGGTGCCCCTGGCCCCGGCCTTTCAGAGGCGTGGGGCCGGGCGTGTGCCCCCCCTGTTCTCGGGGCTGGGGCCCCGGCCTTTGCCGTGAAGCTCCACTGCCTGGCTGTTGAGTCTCGTTCCTGTTGCTGCGGGGGAAGGCCGAGCTCTCTGGCTCCCTGGGTGTCGACCCGCCTGTAATTGGGGTCTGGGTCTGGGAGCCTTTGTGCTCAGCTGGCAGCCTGTGTGGGGTGACCGCCCCGTTAGCGGGGTGCGGGTCAGGGTGCCCCTGAATCCGGAGAGAAGGAGCCTCCGTGGGCCTTTGGGACCAGGGCTGCCCTGTAAGTCAGGGCCCGGCCAGCGCCCTGGAGTCCCGGGCGCTTTGCAGTCCAGGCAGCGGCTCGAGCCCCCTGTAAGCAGGGGTGCAGCCTCTTTGGCCGCTGCCTTGCATGCCCAGCTCCATTTGCCCAGGGTGCCCGCCTCGGAGGCCAGCTCCAGCACCGGCTGGGACTCTCTGCTGTGCGTCGCTTGGGTGAGACAAGCTGAAGTAGGAGGGGTGTTGTGGAGGTGGGGGCTCTGTGGGCGGGCGGGGGGGTGGGTGGCGGCTGGGTTTGTGCCTTGAGGAGCTCCCTCCAGGGGTAGGGGACCCCGTGTCCTTTGGGCGGAGGAGTTGGCGCTTCTCAGGCCTAACTGTGTCCTCCTTCCTTGGCAGCAGCTGGCGGAGAAGAAAGAATTGGCGTCGTGTGGAACGGCGAGGCAAGAGTGAGCGAGAAGAGGAGCGGCGTCGGGCTGAAGAGGGGGCACGAGAAAGGCGCTCTGGGCAAAGGGACCTCCCTGTCAGCAGGGCGCGGTCACGTGAGAGCCTCGCGGGCACCTTTGGGGTGCCCTTGGCTGGCGTTGCGCTGGGCGACCGCCCTGTAACCAGGGCTCGGTCTTTGCTTTTGGTGTGTTGTTGGCCTTTTGCCACCTTGCTCCTTTGGCTGCCCGGAGAGAGTGGCAACCCTGTAAGGAGGGTGAGAGCCACTGTCTCCGCACCCGAGGGGGAAATGGAGCTCTCTGGACCCCAAGCCCACCCTGTAAGCAGGGGAGGGCCCTTTCCCTGTCCCCCTCCTCTGGCCCCGCGGCTTTCCGCCTGCTGGCGGCCTGGCCCGCGTGACCCCCTGGAGTCGGGGCGTGTCACAGCGTTTGCCCCTTGGCCACCCGTGAAGCCCCTTGGCGTGTTGAGGCCCCTCTGGCCTCCATGCAGCAGCCCGGGGGGCAGGTCTGAGGCTCCCCTCTCCTGCTCGGCGGTAGGGATGGCTCCCCAGCCATTGGCTGCACAGAGCTCGCGCTCCCTTCTGGGAAGTTCTGTCTGTGTGTCCTTGTCCTTGTTGGTGTGAGTGAGCTTGTCCTTTAGGCCCCTGTTAAAGTCGCTGCAGCTTAGCTTAAACTTCCCAGGAGGGAAAGAAGGGCTCTGTGCAGCTACGGGGAGTCCCCTCTGAGCCCGCGAGCGGAGGGAGAGTGCGGGCTTGCCCCTTCTTTCGAAGGACGGAGCGAAGCCGCTTAGTCGTAGCGCGGGCAACGCGACCCGCCTGTAGTCAGGGCCTGGGTCTCTGCCTGCGTGGCTGCCTGTCCTGCTGGCGACCTGCCAGCGTGACCCCCTGGAGTCGGGGCGTGTGTCACGAGCTGTGGAGCCCTCTGTCCCCAGGAGCAGCCCGACCTCCCTGTAAGCAGGGCCGGGGAGGCTCCTTTAGCCAGCCTACAGGAACGAGCCCTCCCTCGCCCTTTAGAGGGTGCAGGTTGAGGAAGCGCTGTGCCGGAGGGCGCAGTCCCGCCTTTGGCGCTGCTTTTGGCTGGGGCGACCTCCCCGCGGTTGGGGTCGAGGTCGCTCCCTGGGCTCCTGAAGATGTGGTGGTGTGCTGCAGCCAGGATGGCCAGCCCGTAACTCGGGCGCGGGTCGGAGCCTCGGGCTCCGTGGGGCTTGTTGGGAGTGTGTGACGAGCCGAGGGGGACCGCCCTGTAAGCAGGGCTGCGCGTGCCCCCCGTGCTTGGAGGGACCCCCTGTAAGCAGGCGGGTGCCCCTGGCCCCGGCCTTTCAGAGGCGTGGGGCCAGGATGCGTGGGGCCGGGCGTGTGCCCCCCCTGTTCTCGGGGCTGGGGCCCCGGCCTTTGGCCGTGAAGCTCCACTGCCTGGCTGTTGAGTCTCGTTCCTGTTGCTGCGGGGGAAGGCCGAGCTCTCTGGCTCCCTGGGTGTCGACCCGCCTGTAATCGGGGTCTGGGTCTGGGAGCCTTTGTGCTCAGCTGGCAGCCTGTGTGGGGTGACCGCCCCGTTAGCGGGGTGCGGGTCAGGGTGCCCCTGAATCCGGAGAGAAGGAGCCTCCGTGGGCCTTTGGGACCAGGGCTGCCCTGTAAGTCAGGGCCCGGCCAGTGCCCTGGAGTCCCGGGCGCTTTGCAGTCCAGGCAGCGGCTCGAGCCCCCTGTAAGCAGGGGTGCAGCCTCTTTGGCCGCTGCCTTGCATGCCCAGCTCCATTTGCCGAGGGTGCCCGCCTCTGAGGCCAGCTCCAGCACCGGCTGGGACTCTCTGCTGTGCGTCGCTTGGGTGAGACAAGCTGAAGTAGGAGGGGTGTTGCGGAGGTGGGGGCTCTGTGGGCGGGCGGGGGGGTGGGTGGCGGCTGGGTTTGTGCCTTGAGGAGCTCCCTCCAGGGGTAGGGGACCCCGTGTCCTTTGGGCGGAGGAGTTGGCGCTTCTCAGGCCTAACTGTGTCCTCCTTCCTTGGCAGCAGCTGGCAGAGAAGAAAGAAGAGGCGTCGTGTGGAACGGCGAGGCAAGAGTGAGCGAGAAGAGGAGTGGCGTCGGGCTGAAGAGGGGGCACGAGAAAGGCGCTCTGGGCAAAGGGACCTCCCTGTCAGCAGGGCGCGGTCACGCGAGAGCCTCGCGGGCACCTTTGGGGTGCCCTTGGCTGGCGTTGCGCTGGGCGACCGCCCTGTAACCAGGGCTCGGTCTTTGCTTTTGGTGTGTTGTTGGCCTTTTGCCACCTTGCTCCTTTGGCTGCCCGGAGAGAGTGGCAACCCTGTAAGGAGGGCGAGAGCCACCGTCTCCGCACTCGAGGGGGAAATGGAGCTCTCTGGACCCCAAGCCCACCCTGTAAGCAGGGGAGGGCCCTTTCCCTGTCCCCCTCCTCTGGCCCTGCGGCTTTCTGCCTGCTGGCGGCCTGGCCCGCGTGACCCCCTGGAGTCGGGGCGTGTCACAGCGTTTGCCCCTTGGCCACCCGTGAAGCCCCTTGGCGTGTTGAGGCCCCTCTGGCCTCCACACAGCAGCCCGGGGGGCAGGTCTGAGGCTCTCCTCTCCTGCTCGGCGGTAGGGATGGCTCCCCAGCCATTGGCTGCACAGAGCTCGCGCTCCCTTCTGGGAAGTTCTGTCTGTGTGTCCTTGTCCTTGTTGGTGTGAGTGAGCTTGTCCTTTAGGCCCCTGTTAAAGTCGCTGCAGCTTAGCTTAAACTTCCCAGGAGGGAAAGAAGGGCTCTGTGCAGCTACGGGGAGTCCCCTCTGAGCCCGCGAGCGGAGGGAGAGTGCAGGCTTGCCCCTTCTTTCGAAGGACGGAGCGAAGCCGCTTAGTCGTAGCGCGGGCAACGCGACCCGCCTGTAGTCAGGGCCTGCGTGGCTGCCTGTCCTGCTGGCGACCTGCCAGCGTGACCCCCTGGAGTCGGGGCGTGTGTCACGAGCTGTGGAGCCCTCTGTCCCCAGGAGCAGCCCGACCTCCCTGTAAGCAGGGCCGGGGAGGCTCCTTTAGCCAGCCTACAGGAACGAGCCCTCCCTCGCCCTTTAGAGGGTGCAGGTTGAGGAAGCGCTGTGCCGGAGGGCGCAGTCCCGCCTTTGGCGCTGCTTTTGGCTGGGGCGACCTCCCCGCGGTTGGGGTCGAGGTCGCTCCCTGGGCTCCTGAAGATGTGGTGGTGTGCTGCAGCCAGGATGGCCAGCCCGTAACTCGGGCGCGGGTCGGAGCCTCGGGCTCCGTGGGGCTTGTTGGGAGTGTGTGACGAGCCGAGGGGGACCGCCCTGTAAGCAGGGCTGCGCGTGCCCCCCGTGCTTGGAGGGACCCCCTGTAAGCAGGCGGGTGCCCCTGGCCCCGGCCTTTCAGAGGCGTGGGGCCAGGATGCGTGGGGCCGGGCGTGTGCCCTCCCTGTTCTCGGGGCTGGGGCCCCGGCCTTTGGCCGTGAAGCTCCACTGCCTGGCTGTTGAGTCTCGTTCCTGTTGCTGCGGGGGAAGGCCGAGCTCTCTGGCTCCCTGGGTGTTGACCCGCCTGTAATCGGGGTCTGGGTCTGGGAGCCTTTGTGCTCAGCTGGCAGCCTGTGTGGGGTGACCGCCCCGTTAGCGGGGTGCGGGTCAGGGTGCCCCTGAATCCGGAGAGAAGGAGCCTCCGTGGGCCTTTGGGACCAGGGCTGCCCTGTAAGTCAGGGCCCGGCCAGTGCCCTGGAGTCCCGGGCGCTTTGCAGTCCAGGCAGCGGCTCGAGCCCCCTGTAAGCAGGGGTGCAGCCTCTTTGGCCGCTGCCTTGCATGCCCAGCTCCATTTGCCCAGGGTGCCCGCCTCTGAGGCCAGCTCCAGCACCGGCTGGGACTCTCTGCTGTGCGTCGCTTGGGTGAGACAAGCTGAAGTAGGAGGGGTGTTGCGGAGGTGGGGGCTCTGTGGGCGGGCGGGGGGGTGGGTGGCGGCTGGGTTTGTGCCTTGAGGAGCTCCCTCCAGGGGTAGGGGACCCCGTGTCCTTTGGGCGGAGGAGTTGGCGCTTCTCAGGCCTAACTGTGTCCTCCTTCCTTGGCAGCAGCTGGCAGAGAAGAAAGAAGAGGCGTCGTGTGGAACGGCGAGGCAAGAGTGAGCGAGAAGAGGAGTGGCGTCGGGCTGAAGAGGGGGCACGAGAAAGGCGCTCTGGGCAAAGGGACCTCCCTGTCAGCAGGGCGCGGTCACGCGAGAGCCTCGCGGGCACCTTTGGGGTGCCCTTGGCTGGCGTTGCGCTGGGCGACCGCCCTGTAACCAGGGCTCGGTCTTTGCTTTTGGTGTGTTGTTGGCCTTTTGCCACCTTGCTCCTTTGGCTGCCCGGAGAGAGTGGCAACCCTGTAAGGAGGGCGAGAGCCACCGTCTCCGCACTCGAGGGGGAAATGGAGCTCTCTGGACCCCAAGCCCACCCTGTAAGCAGGGGAGGGCCCTTTCCCTGTCCCCCTCCTCTGGCCCTGCGGCTTTCTGCCTGCTGGCGGCCTGGCCCGCGTGACCCCCTGGAGTCGGGGCGTGTCACAGCGTTTGCCCCTTGGCCACCCGTGAAGCCCCTTGGCGTGTTGAGGCCCCTCTGGCCTCCACACAGCAGCCCGGGGGGCAGGTCTGAGGCTCTCCTCTCCTGCTCGGCGGTAGGGATGGCTCCCCAGCCATTGGCTGCACAGAGCTCGCGCTCCCTTCTGGGAAGTTCTGTCTGTGTGTCCTTGTCCTTGTTGGTGTGAGTGAGCTTGTCCTTTAGGCCCCTGTTAAAGTCGCTGCAGCTTAGCTTAAACTTCCCAGGAGGGAAAGAAGGGCTCTGTGCAGCTACGGGGAGTCCCCTCTGAGCCCGCGAGCGGAGGGAGAGTGCAGGCTTGCCCCTTCTTTCGAAGGACGGAGCGAAGCCGCTTAGTCGTAGCGCGGGCAACGCGACCCGCCTGTAGTCAGGGCCTGCGTGGCTGCCTGTCCTGCTGGCGACCTGCCAGCGTGACCCCCTGGAGTCGGGGCGTGTGTCACGAGCTGTGGAGCCCTCTGTCCCCAGGAGCAGCCCGACCTCCCTGTAAGCAGGGCCGGGGAGGCTCCTTTAGCCAGCCTACAGGAACGAGCCCTCCCTCGCCCTTTAGAGGGTGCAGGTTGAGGAAGCGCTGTGCCGGAGGGCGCAGTCCCACCTTTGGCGCTGCTTTTGGCTGGGGCGACCTCCCCGCGGTTGGGGTCGAGGTCGCTCCCTGGGCTCCTGAAGATGTGGTGGTGTGCTGCAGCCAGGATGGCCAGCCTGTAACTCGGGCGCGGGTCGGAGCCTCGGGCTCCATGGGGCTTGTTGGGAGTGTGTGACGAGCCGAGGGGGACCGCCCTGTAAGCAGGGCTGCGCGTGCCCCCCATGCTTGGAGGGACCCCCTGTAAGCAGGCGCGTGCCCCTGGCCCCGGCCTTTCAGAGGCGTGGGGCCGGGCGTGTGCCCCCCCTGTTCTCAGGGCTGGGGCCCCGGCCCCCCGGCCTTTGGCTGTGAAGCTCCACTGCCTGGCTGTTGAGTCTCGTTCCTGTTGCTGCGGGGGAAGGCCGAGCTCTCTGGCTCCCTGGGTGTCGACCCACCTGTAATCGGGGTCTGGGTCTGGGAGCCTTTGTGCTCAGCTGGCAGCCTGTGTGGGGTGACCGCCCCGTTAGCGGGGTGCGGGTCAGGGTGCCCCTGAATCCGGAGAGAAGGAGCCTCCGTGGGCCTTTGGGACCAGGGCTGCCCTGTAAGTCAGGGCCCGGCCAGTGCCCTGGAGTCCCGGGCGCTTTGCAGTCCAGGCAGCGGCTCGAGCCCCCTGTAAGCAGGGGTGCAGCCTCTTTGGCCGCTGCCTTGCATGCCCAGCTCCATTTGCTCAGGGTGCCCGCCTCTGAGGCCAGCTCCAGCACCGGCTGGGACTCTCTGCTGTGCGTCGCTTGGGTGAGACAAGCTGAAGTAGGAGGGGTGTTGTGGGATGGTGGGGGTTGTTGTCAGACACACTGTAATGCAGGGAGTTCCTTTTGAGAGCTTCTTTTGCATCTCTTTTTCTGTACCATATATGCAGCTCTGGCCACGGGATATGCTGGTGTGATGGACGTTGTTTCTTCTGCAGAACTGTTTCTTTTAGGCCGTTTGCTATCTTTTAGATTAAGACTGTGGTGTGTTTTATGTCTGAAATGTATGTTTTTATTGCAGCACCTCTATATCTGAGATGCAGCTGGACTGTAGCATCCGGAGAAGCTGTTCCTGGACAGAAAGGAAAATGCATCTCTGACTTCCCTTTTCCCCTTATTCGACCTTCTGGATTCTCAATAAAATGCTTTTCAAACTCTGTGTTGTACGCATAGCAGTTTCAGTATCCTTTTTTCATTTTACTCATAAGATTATGCTACACCTTTTTTTGCTTTTGCCACAGCAGTTGCAACTCTTGCTCTCACGAGGTGGTTGTGTATTTGACTCAGGTGCTTCCATGTGGACTCTTGGGTAGCTCAAGGTGTTGTCCAGCCGCATTACTTTTCAATACCTCAGTGGACAGTGCGGGGCAGAGCTGGTAGCTGTCTTGAAGTGCTCCACTGGTGGAGCACTGGTACCCCCTGCTCCGGCAGATTTGCTCCAACAGGAGGATGCACAAATTCCTTTCAAAGCAAAAAAAGAGGCGGCATAGCTGCACTTTTGCACTTAGGCTTATTTATGTATGTGTTTTATTCTGCACTTGCTTTTAATTTGCTCTCAAAGCCTATACTCATAAACGTGCTGGAGCAGATGCAGGAGCAGTGAAATGAGGGACAGTGGGGAGGCTGCATAGTTGTACTGCACTATTTCAGAGCTCTGGCGAGAGCTTAGCGGAACATGCTCGAAAGCAGGTGTGGTTCTGCAACTTCCACAGTGTCACAGCCTGCTGCTAGGTGCTTTGTTTACAAAAAAATACCAGGCTGTGCATTTAACATGTGGATAGTGGTGTTAGAAGCAATATTCAGATTAATAAATTTATTACTGAAACTGCTGAAGCTTAGTGGTTAGGGTTAGGATTAGGGATCTTAAACCAGCAGTAGAAAATAGCATACTGCCTGGGCGTAACAAAAATAAAAGAAACAAAACTTAAAAAAATAAGAACTCTGGTGCAGCAGTAGAAAATGGTTTGCTCCCTGGGAGAATTTTTTTTTTCAATTTGTTCTAGAACCCCACCCCTCCCACTACACCTCTCTCCCTGTACTCCCATTTCATGAGAACCTAAACTACACTGTACTCACCCCACTGCTAACCCAAAGAAAAACACACCACTGTCCAATCAGAATCAAAAATTACATAAACATGCTCCCTAAACAAATTGCCAAATATTCTAAACAAATAACTACACCTAACAAATTAAACACTAAAAAAACTGAAAAAGGAATCACAACACAGAAACAAACAAGCAAACAAAATTTAAAAACCGCCATAACAGCTACTGCAACCCCCAACAATCCCGAAAACTCTATGATGGGGAAGGCCTCCAGTACCATAGAGATGGGCACTCTAGGATACAGAAGTCCTCCAGGGCCATAGAGATGGACACTCTAGGATACGGAAGTCCTCCAATACCACAGAGTCGGACGCTCTAGGATCCGCACGGCCTCTAGTACCATAGAGACGAACACTCTAGGATCCGGAAGCCCTCCAAGACCATAGAGCTGGACTCTCTAGGATCCGAAGTCCTCTAGTACCATAGAGAGGAACACTCTGGACCCGGAAGTCCTCCAAGGCCATAGAGAGGAACTCTCTAGGACCCGGAAGTTTTCCAGTACCATAGAGACGGCCATTCTAGGACCCGGAAGCCCTCTAATACCATCGAGACGGACACTGTAGGATCTGGAAGTCCTCCAAGATCACTGAGACGGACTCTGTAGGATCCGGAAGTCCTCCAGTACCATAGAGACGGACTCTCTAGGATCCGGAAGTCCTCCGATACCACAGAGTCAGACACTCTAGGATCCGCACGGCCTCCAGTACCATAGAGACGGAGACTATAGGACCCGAAAGGACTCTAATACCATCGAGACGGTCAGTCTAGGATACGGAAGTCCTCCAGAGCCATAGAGAGGAACTCTCTAGGACCCGGAAGGCCTCCAGTACCATAGAGATGAACACTCTAGACCCCGAAGTACTCCAAGACCATAGAGATAGACTCTGTAGGATCCGAAAGTCCTCCAGTGCCATAGAGACGGGCACTCTAGGATCCGGAAGTCCACCAGGACCATAGAGACGGACACTCTAGCATCCGGAAGTCCTCCAGGGCCATAGAGACGGACACTCTAGGACCCAAAAGTCCTTTAATACCATCGAGATGGACACTCTAGGATCTGCACCAGAACCATAGAGATGGACAGTCTAGGATCCGGAAGTCGTCAAAGACCATAGAGACAGACTCTCTAGGATCCAGGCAGCCTCCAGTACCATAGAGATGGACATTCTAGGACCCGGAAGCCCTCTAATACCATAGAGATGGATTCTCTAGGATCCGGAAGGCCTCCAGTACCATAGAGACGGACAATCTAGGACCTCAAAGCCCTCTAATACCATAGAGACAGACACTCTAGGATCCGGAAGTCCTCCAAGACCATGGAGACGGACACACTAGGGCCTTTGTTCTTATTCTGCGGTCCGTCAGACCACCTTCAATAACGGCACGCTCTCCGCGGCAGCAGGTCTGCTGGCGTTGGGTGGGATTCGCCTTTCTCGGAGTGGGAAGAGGCTCGTTGGCTCGTTGGCAGACCTACCTTCAAACTAGACTTGAGGCGGGGGGAGGGATTTAATGTCAGGCTTGCTCGGGACAAGCTGTGGGACCACGCGCCGAGGCTAGAGGGAGGGGCTGCTAGCGAGGGCCCTCAGCCGGTTGCTCTGGGACGTGCCGGGTACACTGGAGCGCGCTTGAAGTCTTACGGAGGTGAGCCGGGGGCTCCTCGGGTAGTAGGAGCCAACAGGGAAACACGGGTGGAGTACCTGAAGGGAGTTAAGAGGCGTTCCTCCGAGAAGGCAACACGGCCGACAGCCCAGCTGAAGTGCCTCTACCCTGATGCGCGCAGCACGGGCGGCAAACGGGAGGAGCCGCCAGCCACTGCGCCTCTAGAAAGCTACGACCTCGTGGCTGTTACTGAAACTTGGCGGGACGAATCCCGTGACTGGAGCGCGGCTGTCGATGGCTGCCGGCTGTTCAGAAGGGGCAGGCGAGGAAGGAGGGGCGGAGGGCTTGCCCTCCGCGTCAAGAAATGGATCGACTGTGAAGAGCTGTCTCTGACTAAGAGCCACGAGCAGGGTGAAAGCTTACGGGTAAGAATTAGAGACTGAGGGGACAAAGGGAGCCTCGTCGCTAGTGTTTCCTACAGGCCACCGGATCAAGGGGAGCCCTTCTCGCTCCGGCTGCGGGAGGAGGCGTCACACTCGCGTGCTCTTGCCCCGCCGGGGGACTTCAGCCACCCCGACATCTACTGGAAGAGTAGCACGGCGAGCTGTAGGCAGTGCAGGAGACTCCTGGAGCGCGCGGAGGACAACTTCTTAAGCCAGGTAATAGACGGCCCTACCAGAGGGGACGCGCGAGGCTGGGCCTGACGGTCACCAGCGCGAACGAGCTAGTCAGCGATGTCACGGTTGGAGGCAGCCTGGGCTGCAGCGATCGTGCACTGGTGGAGTTCTCGGTCCTGAGGGATGTGGGACAGGCGAGGAGTGAAGTCAGGACCCTGCACTGTAGGAAAGCAAACTTCCAACTGTTCAAGCAGTTAGTCAATAGGATCCTCTGGGCAACTGCCCACGGGGACGAGGGAGCGGAACAGGGCTGGCGGACCTTTAAGGACGCTTTCCAAAGAGTGCGAGAGCTCTCGATCCCCAGGGGTAAGCAATCGGGAAAGGAAGGCGAGAGACAGGCGTGGGTGAGTCGAGGCCTGCTGGTCAAACTAAAGGGCAAGAGGGAAGCGATGGTGCCCCTGTACTCGGCCCTGGTGAGGCCGCACCTCAAATGCTGTGTTCCGTTTTGGGCCCCTCACTACAAGAAGGACACTGAGGTGCTGGAGCGTGCCCAGAGAAGGGCCGTGAAGCTGGTGAGGGGTCTGGAGCACGAGCCTCACGAGGAGCGGCTGAGGGAGCTGGGGTTGTTCAGTCTGGAGAAGAGGAGGCTGAGGGGAGACCTTATCGCTCTCTACAACTGCCTGAAAAGGGGGTTGTGGTGAGGTGGGTGTTGGTCTCTTCTCCCAAGCGACAAGCGGTAGGACGAGAGGAAACGGCCTCGAGTTGCATCAGCAACGCCGGTAGCCCCTCTGGGATGACCTATTTAAGAAGGGCTAAAAAATGCTGCGCAGAAGCTGTGATAGAGAAAACGTGAGTGTGAAACAGCCCTGGAGATGGTGTGTAGCTATGTGGTTTGGTTTGTGTTGTGTCCCTGTCCACCCCCACCCCATCGTTCGTTGTCCCGGCTCCCTGTCCCTGTTGTTTCATTCCTCCCTCCCGGCCCTGTTCTTTGTTGCTTTTTTGTCTTTCTCTTTTTCTCTCTCTCTCTGTCCGGCTCCCTGTCCCTCTTCTTTTTTCCTCCCTCTCTGTCATGCTGCCCATCCCGGGTTTTTTTCTGCATCTCCGTCCTGCTCCCCGTCCTTCTTTGTCGGTCCCTGTCCCGCTCCCTCTCCCTCTTTCTGCTGCCTCTCTTCCTCTCTGCCTGCCGCTTCTTTCTCCATCCCTGTTGGGCTCCCTGTCTTTCTGTCGCTGGCCCAGTCCCTGCCTCACGCTTTCTCGCTACACCCCCGCTGCCCAGCCGGCTGCCGCTTTTCTCACGCCACCCTCCCCCGGCTTCTAGCGTCCCGCACCCCGCTCCTCCTCTTTGGCGGCCTTCACCTCTGCCCAGGAGCTGGTAGACCGACTGACGGTCTCTTCCCTGCCGGGTGATGAGTGTGGCTCTGGAAACGACTGCCGAGGTGTCCCAGGGCAGGGGGAGTCGTGGGGGCCTGGAGCAGACTGGCTCCCGGGACTGGGTATGTGTGTGACCGGATAAACCCTCGCCATCTCCTTTGCACTCCCGGCCGCCTTTGCACTCCCTTTGCACTGGCTGAGGGCCTGCGACAGAGCCCCGGGGACGAGGTGACATGCCGTGAGGGTGGGGCCATGCCCCCTGTTCCCGCTGGGCTCCTTCCAGCTGGTGACTGGGGCTGCTGGTGCCCCAGGTGGGGCCAGTGAGGCTGCTGGTGATGGCCCCTCCCTGTAAAGGGGCTGCTGGGGAGGGGTTGCTGCCAGTGCTGCCCTGCCCCGGGTGGCCGTGGCAGGGTCGGTGTGAGCCGCAGGAGGAGTGGAGCGGAGCAGTCGCCGAGCGTGGCCAGGCTGCGGCTGCAGCGCGGGAGAAAAGGTGAGCGGGGCAGGGCGTCCCTTTTGGACCCCGAACGTCCCAGGCGGTGGTGGCCCCGGGGGTGGGGGGGGCGCCTCTGCCGAGTGCTGGGGTCGGGTGCGGGGGGTTCGCTGGGGGCCAGGGAGCCCCTGCGGAGGGAGGGGCACTGGGTCTGGTGGCGGGGCTGTGCAGTGGACCGGCGGTTCCCGGAGAAAGCCCCGAGGAAGGTGGCGGGGCCGGCGGGGGGCCATGTCGGATGCAAGGGGAAGCGGCGGGGCCGCGGCGGCTGAAGGGGGGGGTGGGCCGCGCCGTGCCGGAGCCGGAGCCGGAGCCGGGGCGGCTGGGGGGGCCGCGCCGTGCCGGAGCCGGAGCCGGAGCCGGGGCGGCTGGGGGGGCCGCGCCGTGCCGGAGCCGGAGCCGGAGCCGGGGCGGCTGGGGGGGCCGCGCCGTGCCGGAGCCGGAGCCGGGGCGGCTGGGGGGGCCGCGCCGTGCCGGAGCCGGAGCCGGGGCGGCTGGGGGGGGGCAGCCCGGAGCAGCGCTGGTGAGCGCGGGGCTGCGCTCGCGTCTCGGCGGGTCTTCCTGGTGCGGCGGAGGGCGGGTACGGTGTCCCTGCAGGGTCAGAAAGCATGGCGGGCCGCCTCTGGCGGCATGCCGGAAGCAGCGCGTCGGCTGGGGTGGTTCGCGGAGCACGCCGGGAGGCGTAGTCTTCCGGCAGGGGGCTGCCGGGCGGCCATGCTGTGTTTGCCAGTGCATGCCGGGAGGTGTAGTTTTTGCGGACTCGGCTGCCGGGCAGCCGCGCTGCTCTCGGGCGCGTGTCGGGAGACGCAGTCCTTGCTACCGGCAGGGCCCCCGCTGCGCGGCGCGAGGTGTCGTTTTTGTTGCCGCTTTCGTGTGGTTTTCTGCCGGCTTCCAGCGGTGCCCGCTTCCCGGCAAGCGGCACCGCGGCTTGGGCGCCGCGCATGCGCGGAGGGTGCTGCTGTGCTCCACGTTGCCGTCCGCCGCTACGGGCGACGCGGTGCCTGCGGGGTGATGCCCCCGCGCCCGTTGCTGCCCCCCGGTAAGGAAACGCCGCCGCCCGACGTGCACAGTGCCGGTGGGCGCTCGGGGCGCCCAGCAGGGTCCTGCAGCGGCGGCACTGCAGCCCGGCGTTGGCGCATCAGCAGTGGCCCCTCCGGTGCATGCGTGGTGCCCGAGAGCAGCGTGGTGGCGCGGCGGGTAAGGGCCGGGGCCGGGGGCCGCGGCCGCCGGTGAGGCGCGAGGCCTTGGGCGCCTGCGGGGGTGTCTCCTGCCCGCCGGGCGGGAGGCTGCGAACCGGCCGCTGTGGCAGGCTCCCGCTCAGCTGGAGGCGGGCCGGGTCCGGGCAGCCCCCGGGAGCCAGGCGCGGGCTGGCAGAGGGGAAGGAGGCAGACAGCTGCCCAGGCGCAGCCCCCAGCTGTCCCGTAGCCCCAGGCCACCCGCAAGCCCTGTCCCGGCAGTGGCAAGCTGGCCCTCGAATGCGCTTGGCTCTCCCTTAAGGAGGCGGGTGCCGTTAGCAGCCGTGCGGGGAAGGAGCGGGGTCTCCAGAAGTCCCTGTGGAAGGAGGGCCTCCGGCTGTGCGGGGAAGGAGCTACGGTAATAACAGTCGCTGCTGCTTCTTTCCCTCTCCCAGAGGCCGCGCCGAGGGCAGGGTTGTCCGTTCCTCCCCCGGGGGTGCCGTTGACTGTGCCCGCCTCCGGCTTGCGTGGGTTGTCTCTGCCCGGCCTCGCTCTCCTCGCGGCGTGGAAAAGGGACGGGCGGAGCGCTTACTGGTTGTGGGCAGGGGCTGCCGCGGCTGAAGCCGGAGAGGCCGGCGGAAGGTAAAGCGGAAGAAATCGAAGGTCGTCCGGCTGGCAGCTGCCTCTCCCGCTGCAGGCAAGAGAGACCCTTCCTCTCCCTGTGCGGAAGGATCCCTCTTTGTAGTCCACGGGAGACCAGACCGCCGGTGTGCGCCGCAGGGTCTGTACGCGTCACCAAAAGCACGGTACGGCCGCGTATCGCGTGAGTGAGCGAGGCTACGCGTCTAGGAAGCCTCGTCTCGTAAGAGCTGCGAGATGCCCACGTATTCTCTTAGGTGGAGCACAGTCAAGCGACCGGAGGTACAGAAGAAGAAGGGAGGAGAGAAGGAGAAGGAAGCGTCTGAACTGTCCGAGTCTCCGGGCAGCGCCTAGAGCGAGAGCTGCAGTGAGTCCCGGGCCCTCGGGGCCCTGTCGCCCCTCTTCTGTGTCCCGGTCTCTCTCTTTCCCGTGCTGCTCTGATGATTTTTTTTTTCTTTTTCCCTGCTTCCCTGTACTACTTCTCTCTCTCTTTCTGTCCTGCCCCTTCTTCCTCTCTCTTGCTCTGCCGCTCCCTTTTCTTTTTCTCTCTGCACTTCTGTCCTGCTCCCTCTCCCTCCTTTTTTCCTCCTCTGTCGTCTCTGTCCTACAGCCCAGCGCTGTCGTTTCTTTTTCCATCCCTTTGCCCTGATCTGCGTCTGCCTCTTTTTTTCTCCCTAGAATTTCCCTTGCTTGCTCCCTGGCCTTCTTTTCCTCTCTACGCCCGTACGTGCCGCTCTGTGTCCCTGCCCTCCTATCTTTCGCCCTCTTTCCTTTTCTTTCTCTCGCTCTCTCTCCCCCCGGCCTTTGTCTTGCTCCCTGTCACTGTTTTTTTTTTTTTTTCTCATTCTGCATCTCGCTGTCCCTGTCCTCCTTCCTGTTCATCTCTTACTCTCTCTGACCCTTTGGGCTGCTCCCTGGTCCTCTTACTTGTTGCTTCGCTTCTCTGTCCCGCTTGCTGTCCCTGTTTTTTCTCTCGTTCCATTTCTCTGCCATTCTCTCTGTGGCTCTCGTGGGCTCTCTATCCCCGCATCCTGCTCCCTGTCCCTCTCCCTTCCGCAGTATCCTGCTTCCTGGCTCCCTGTCCCTCACCTGTTTTCGATATCCCTCTGTCCTTCCCACTGTCTTTCCTTGTCCCTCTGGCCTGCTACCGTCGGGTTTTTTTATGGGGTTTTTTCCTTTCGTTTCTTTCTCCATCTCTCTGCCTTGGTCCTGCCACTCTCCTTCTCTCTCTGTCTCTAATGTTTCTTTCTCCACGTCTGCCCCGCTCCCTGTCTCTCTTCTCTTACTCTGTCCATTCTCCGTCCTGCCCGTGTTATCTCCGTACCGCTGCCTATCCCATCGTTCCTCACTCTGTCGCCTTGTCCAGCTCGCTGTCCCGTTATTCCCCTCTGTCCTGCTCCCGGGCCTTTGTTCTCATTCTGCGGTCCGTCAGACCACCTTCAATAACGGCACGCTCTCCGCGGCAGCAGGTCTGCTGGCGTCGGGTGGGATTCGCCTTTCTCGGAGTGGGAAGAGGGTCTTTGCTCGTGGGCTAGCGGGGCTCGTTGGCAGACCTACCTTCAAACTAGGCTTGAGGCGGGGGGAGGGATTTAATGTCAGGCTTGCTCGGGACAAGCTGTGGGACCACGCGCCGAGGCTAGAGGGAGGGGCTGCTAGCGAGGGCCCTCAGCCGGTTGCTCTGGGACGTGCCGGGTACACTGGAGCGCGCTTGAAGTCTTACGGAGGTGAGCCGGGGGCTCCTCGGGTAGTAGGAGCCAACAGGGAAACACGGGTGGAGTACCTGAAGGGAGTTAAGAGGCGTTCCTCCGAGAAGGCGACACGGCCGACAGCCCAGCTGAAGTGCTTCTACCCTGATGCGCGCAGCACGGGTGGCAAACGGGAGGAGCCGCCAGCCACCGTGCTGCTAGAAAGCTACGACCTTGTGGCCATTACTGAAACTTGGCGGGACGAATCCCGTGACTGGAGCGCGGCTGTCGATGGCTGCCGGCTGTTCAGAAGGGGCAGGCGAGGAAGGAGGGGCAGAGGGGTTGCCCTCCGCGTCAAGAAATGGATCGACTGTGAAGAGCTGTCTCTGACTAAGAGCCACGAGCAGGGTGAAAGCTTAGGGGTAAGAATGAGAGACTGAGGGGACAAAGGGAGCCTCGTCGCTGGTGTTTCCTACAGGCGAGCCCTTCTCGCTCCGGCTGCGGGAGGAGGCGTCGCGCTCGCGGGCTCTCGCCCCGCCGGGGGACTTCAGCCACCCCGACGTCTGCTGGAAGAGTTACACGGCGAGCTGTAGGCAACGCAGGAGACTCCTGGAGCGCGCAGAGGACAACTTCTTAAGCCAGGTAATAGATGGCCCTACCAGAGGGGACGCGCGAGGCTGGGCCTGACGGTCACCAGCGCGAACGAGGTAGTCAGCGATGTCACGGTGGGAGGCAGCCTGGGCTGCAGCGATCGTGCACTGGTGGAGTTCTCGGTCCTGAGGGATGTGGGACAGGCGAGGAGTGAAGTCAGGACCCTGCACTGTAGGAAAGCAAACTTCCAGCTGTTCAAGCAGTTAGTCAATAGGATCCTCTGGGCAACTGCCCACGGGGACGAGGGAGCGGAACAGGGCTGGCGGATCTTTAAGGACGCTTTCCAAAGAGTGCGAGAGCTCTCGATCCCCAGGGGTAAGCAATCGGGAAAGGAAGGCGAGAGACAGGCGTGGGTGAGTCGAGGCCTGCTGGTCAAACTAAAGGGCAAGAGGGAAGCGATGGTGCCCCTGTACTCGGCCCTGGTGAGGCCGCACCTCAAATGCTGTGTTCCGTTTTGGGCCCCTCACTACAAGAAGGACACTGAGGTGCTGGAGCGTGCCCAGAGAAGGGCCGTGAAGCTGGTGAGGGGTCTGGAGCACGAGCCTCACGAGGAGCGGCTGAGGGAGCTGGGGTTGTTCAGTCTGGAGAAGAGGAGGCTGAGGGGAGACCTTATCGCTCTCTACAACTGCCTGAAAAGGGGGTTGTGGTGAGGTGGGTGTTGGTCTCTTCTCCCAAGCGACAAGCGGTAGGACGAGAGGAAACGGCCTCGAGTTGCATCAGCAACGCCGGTAGCCCCTCTGGGATGACCTATTTAAGAAGGGCTAAAAAATGCTGCGCAGAAGCTGTGATAGAGAAAACGTGAGTGTGAAACAGCCCTGGAGATGGTGTGTAGCTATGTGGTTTGGTTTGTGTTGTGTCCCTGTCCACCCCCGCCCCATCGTTCGTTGTCCCGGCTCCCTGTCCCTGTTGTTTCATTCCTCCCTCCCTGCCCTGTTCTTTGTTGCTTTTTTGTCTTTCTCTTTTTCTCTCTCTCTCTGTCCGGCTCCCTGTCCCTCTTCTTTTTTCCTCCCTCTCTGTCATGCTGCCCATCCCGGGTTTTTTTCTGCATCTCCGTCCTGCTCCCCGTCCTTCTTTGTCGGTCCCTGTCCCGCTCCCTCTCCCTCTTTCTGCTGCCTCTCTTCCTCTCTGCCTGCCGCTTCTTTCTCCATCCCTGTTGGGCTCCCTGTCTTTCTGTCGCTGGCCCAGTCCCTGCCTCACGCTTTCTCGCTACACCCCCGCTGCCCAGCCGGCTGCCGCTTTTCTCACGCCACCCTCCCCCGGCTTCTAGCGTCCCGCACCCCGCTCCTCCTCTTTGGCGGCCTTCACCTCTGCCCAGGAGCCGGTAGACCGACTGACGGTCTCTTCCCTGCCGGGTGATGAGTGTGGCTCCAGAAATGACTGCCGAGGTGTCCCCGGGCAGGGGGAGTGGTGGGGGCCCAGAGCCCCGGAGCAGACTGGCTCCCAGGACTGGGTATGTGTATGACAGAGGAGGAGGGCAGCATCAGGGAGCTGCTCTCCCTGGGAGTTTGGGTCCCAAGGCACCCCAGGGAGGAGCAGCGGCATGCAGGATGGCCTGCCCTGTCCTCACCTCCTCTCATACCCCCTGGCTGGGCTCTGCAAAAAGGGCTGGCACTGTGAAAGTTGATATGAAAAGTCATACTGAATGAAGGGTTAAATCACTGACGGTCCCTGGCTGAGACCCTGCTGTGATACATAAAAGCTTTACTTGCATAGTTTTAGTTATTTGCTGAGCAGAGTTGATAATAGGATGTTTCAAGATGTGTAACTCCCTTCCTGACAAGATCAAATGGGCCTTGAGGTAGCTCGTTATGCCTCCTGAGTATATCATTGATAACAGGGACTCGGGACGTTTGTGTCAAGATAAGTGCCAAAGAACTAGTTCAAACTGACCCTTTTGTAACATTCCGAGGCCAAAGGATGGATGAGCCAATTCCATGACCATGTATGGACAAAGGAAGGCCAAAGTTCAACTAGCAGACAGCGTGAGGAAGACTATGAACGACCACCGGAGGGTGAAAAGACCCTAACCCTAATTTTACTGCGCATGCTTGGACTATGCAAATGAATTCCAGGAAGTCATTCACGTAAGACCGCCCTTTTTAGAATGCTGATGAATATGTATGATTTTTCTGTATAGGAACTGAGGTGCTTTGCTAACCCGTTGGAGCACTCGTGGTGGACGAATCCCCAGTGCTGCCCAGCGCTGTATTAAAGAATGCCTGCTTAATAACAAACTAGTTGTTACTGAGTTATTCATCTCGGAAAACCGTCCCGATCGCGGGCTCGGTACCGACTTTGTTGTTTCACTTCTGCATATCCCTGCTGCCTCCAAGGGTGCTCAAGGGCTGCGCCTCCCGCATTCCCTCCTCCTGTAGCACTCTGAGCATCCTGCAGGGCTGGAGGTCTTTGCTCAGCCTGGTCTGCTCACCAGCATGCCCTTTCTGGCCCTAGCATTTTGATCTAGCAGAAAACAACCAAATAGAGCTCACCAGGCCCAGCCTGGAGCTCAGCAATGTGGCAGCTGCAGAGACTGAGGGTCCCCTTGAGCTTCCATACAGCTCAGAGGTTTTCCCAGCGCACAGGGGCTTGAATTTGGCTCCCCTCCTACCTGTCCCCCAGCCAGGCAACGTCGTCCCCTGGCCAGGCACAACCTGTTTGCCAGCAAATGGCAAAGGAGCTGTGGTTGGCTGGGGTCTCCCAGCTGGAACCAGGGGTTTTCTGGCTGGAACGTTTTTGCCAGTAGCCAGCTCTGACCTGCTCAGTCCCAAAATAGGGAGTCAGGACTCCTGGTTTCCCCGCAAACAATTAAAATGCACCAAATAGGCCAGGGAAGGACTGATGCTGAATGAAAGTCTGCTGGACACTTTCAGAGATTCAGAAGAAAGGCATGAAAAAAGCCCACAAGATCAAAGAGTCAACAAGAACCTGCTGATGATTTTTACTAGACTGTCTGCAGGTATGCCCAGCACCTAGACCAGGGCAGGGCTACTTGCATTGCCAAGACACACAAGGAATGCAAACACTAGCCCTACTGCTGCAGCCCGTGTGTCCATCAGCTGAGGGTGGGGTCCCTTTAGCCTCTCAACACTGCCTGCCTCCCCACAGCACAGAAAGGCCTAACCCCCCCCGACAAGCCTGAGCTCAGCTCCTCTCCGTGACCCTGGCAGGACCGTGTTTCTTGCTGTCCCTCCCCGGAGACACTGACTGCTCTGGCAAGCTCTGTACTCTATTTTTAATAAATTAGCCCTGACCTCCATTTGTGTGGATAAATACAGCATCAACCACACTGCCAAGCCATTTTTCTCTTGGTTAACACATTAATCCAAGCTGCTCTATTTGTCTTTCCTCCACAGACTCATACTGTTCTGGATTCATTTTGCCAAACAAATTGCACAAGCTGGACTGCCCATTTACCCAGTGCTGCTTGATTATAGGGGTTATTTATGAAACAGCAAGACGTATGGCATTAAGCTTCTTAATAATAATGAGAGAAGGGAAGGGGGAAAGTGTTTTTTATTGCAGACAAAAGCTCCTGCCACAGGTGATAAATTCCAGACACTTTTTCCAGTTGCTCTTGTGCTGTTGGCATGATGAATAGCACAGGTACCAGCACGCAGCTCGGCTGCAGGAGCATGGCCATGGGCTGCAAGGAAAGGAGGGAAATGCCAGAGCATACACACGTGGTGAGGCTGGCTGAGGTGTGCTGGGGCCACTGGCCAGGCGATACAGACCACACCCAGCCCTGCCTACCATCAGCACCATGCCTGGAGTCCCTCCCATTGCAGGCTCAGAGGAACCTCAGAGGCAGTGTGAGGGCAGGTGACATGGCCTTGCCAGTCACCTGCCGGCATTGCTCCTCCCAAAGCCCAGCTGCTACGATCAAGTGATTACTGGAGAACCCTGTGTTTGAGGAGCCAAATTATCCTCTAACTCTGGGGTTGCAAAGCAGAGCATGAAGAAAGAACATGGCACAGAGAAGAGAAAGCCTCAAGCTACTTACTACTGAGCACTCAAATCTGTAAAAACTGCATCTCCAGCCCAGTGAGAATCTAGGCCAGGTCCTCTCCTTCTCCTACACTGTTCCCATGTTGGATAGCCTCCATACATGCAGCTAGTTTTTCTACTGCAACCTGTATAATTTCTGGCCGGTACTCAGACTGCCCAAGATACTTAGTTTCTGCATAACTAAACTGCTTTTGAACCCATTTCCTCCTCTTCTCTCTGAGAAGTTTGGAACCACTCCATTCACCACAAGCAGAGCTCAGTTAGGTCTCTGAACTCATCCCCCTCTAACCTGGCCATCCTGGCTCTAGTGACAGCTTACTGCAATTCAATCAAAACTTCTTTCAAAGGGACATGCTTGATTAAGGGCCTGGGAGACCTTGAAAGTACAGTCATTCCTTCAAGAGGAAGGTAATTAATTTTTTTAATCAGTGGGCACTGATCTCAAGGTCAGAGAACAGAGTCAGCAGCAAACTCACTCCCACAGGTACATAGCGGAGTCCTGCCACATTATTGGAGATTTCAGGGAAAGTGTTGGGAACTAGACTTGGTACACACCAACCTGCAGAGCTGCTGCATCATCTCATCCTTCTCCCTGGTGGGAGCAGTGTGGGCCATTCCCCTGGGGCAGAGGCACCTTGTGCTTTTTCCCCCCTCACCTCTGACGCAAGCAAAGCTCCTGGTCTTCCCTTCTCACCCTGTCCCAAAAAAGGAAAAAACACCAAGCTTGCAATCAGAGGCAGCATCAGACTCCAGAAATAATTCATTCCTTAGCAACCGAGACTCCCCTCACTGTCTTACAGGGCAGACCCTGGCAATGGGATAAACAAGCTCAAACGCTGAGACTAAAGGCTTTCCCCTGGCAGATGCAAATGGTTCTGCAGTACCAGCCTCAGCTTCTGCTTTCTTGTTCATCAGCTAGCACAGACCTGGGGATGCTGGGCAGGCAGAGTTAATCAGGCCTCTTCTGTGATTACAATGCACTCCTGCATTTCATGGCCTGCATCCTAAACCTGCTTTCTGATTCCCCAAGGGAGAGGGATTTACACTTTCAATTTTATGTCTAGTTAGTTAATGGTCCATTACTGTCAAAAGGATCAGTAGCTAGAAGTTAAATCCCACAGGATTTACGATAAGGAAGAACCAAAGGCTGCGGAAGAAAACGTGCCAGACAGAGGGCACGGGAAACACAGAGGGGCGTTTGCAGGTCCTCAGCGCTGTGACACTGGTGGCTGGACGCTGGCCCGGTGACAGCTCTAGAACAAGGTCCACCCCATCACACCCTGCTGGCTGCTTCTCCCTTATATACTGTACCAAGTTTCTGCCTCGAGTATCTCCTTGGAGAACATCTACCAGCAGGCTGCCAGGAGCTAGGGAGTTCAAGTAGAGTAAATTCCTCAACTTCCAGCAAGCAGGGATCTGAGTTGCCAGCCACAGAGAAAGGTCCCCGCTCTCCATATTGAGCCAGTTACCAGACCCCCATCCTCCAGCAGGATTCACCACCAAGACCAAGTTCAGCTGGGGCAAACAGGCACCATGCTGGCTCTGCGTATCTCCTCCCTGCGCCTATCTAGCAAACTCTAGGCAACCCCAAGTCTGCAGAAGACAGCGTGACCTTACTTGAGCATGGTCTGTCAGGGACTCTACTTCCCTACCGCTACAACTGGAGTAATAGTACTCCAAAACTGCTGGAAACTAGAGGGGCTGAGAAAGGCAATGCCATAGTACACGTACAGTACAAAACAGATTTTGATGGGACCTCCAGAGTCCAAGCTACCTCTCAGACAGGATTCTGCTTGTTCCCAACATAGTTCCGCTTTAGTCTCCCTCACGGAAAAATACAGAACTTGAGGATGGCATACTGCAGCCCTCACCTTCCCAAAACGATTCTCCAGAGCCTCTCGAGGGGGAAGCGAGGTCCTCTTTCCCCCACCCCACAAAAGAGTTTGCTTGGGCTTTTACCCCTACCCAGAGCTGAGCTAACATTGCAGACTCTGTAGGATTTGGCCCTTGAACCACTGGCCAGTATTGCTGAGTGACCTTGAAAGCTACTATATTTCCACACTCGAGCATCACTTAGGTGAAGGTAGGCCATGGCATCCCATTAAACTGCATGGGAAATCGGGTGGCCAACACTTTGTTAAGCTCTGGCCTACCTTCCATTAATGCCACTCACAGAAGGATCCCAAGCTCTGCTGTGGGTAGAAAATAATGCAGCTACCTCTGAAGCAGGACACCATCACTATTCCACAGCACAGAGAAGCAGCCCTTGCTGCAGGCAACCGGCGGCTCAAAGCAAACCAGTAGCTTTGGCAGGACTGGAACGGGTTTGCCTTGTTCATGTTGAATTCCTCCCCCCTCCCCACCAAGAGACACTGAAAGGTCTCCACTTCCTTAGCAAGATAAAGGCTTCTGTGAAGTATACACAAACCTGCCAATAGCTGAAAATGTCTGCCTGCTTCTGATCTCATCCCCTGAGATGCACGGTGTTGCTGCGGTCAGAGCAGAGGTATTAAAGCAGCTACGCTGAAAGCTCTGTCAATATTACAGACCTTGCTGTGCAGGGGTTTATAACCCGCCCATAAAAACCTCACTTCAAGCTGAAGCAGGGCAAACAAGGTCCCCATGCCCCTTGAGTGGGGTAGTGTTATTTTCTTTTTATTTTTGCAAACAAGGAAACAATTTTTTCTGCTGCCTGAAGTTTTTCTGAGTTGTACATGGTGCCAAAGAGACAGAGTTTGGCTAGATGGGGGATAGGAAAATATTTAAGTGATCAAAGAACAGTTACTGACTGTGTTTCGCAAGAGGCTGGAAATTATTTTATAGGTCAAGGTAGCTTGAGCTGCAGCCAGGCAGGCAGCACAGTGCAACTCTGAGGTCTACAGCCATCAAGGCAGGTTCAGGGTCCTTCCTCAGCCTGGTCCATACCTGCAAAAGAAGAACACATTAGGTCTGGAAAGACAATCCAGGAGAGCTCCCACTTCTAAGCCCCTCACTCCCTCACCACCAAACACAGGTATGCCAGCAGTGTGCTGGCCCTGGAAAGCCTGGGACAGAGAAGGCAGACTTTAACACCGTTCAGAGACACTACTACCAGTCTGGCTTTCCAGCAATGCTGTAACTCTCTCCCTGCCAGCACTCCCCACTGAAGTCTGCCTTGCCCCTTTGATACAACCATACAGCTTCCTGGAACTCATTACACACATGAGACACATCATTGCCAGCATTCAGAAGTTGTACTGCTATTACTTTTAACCATTTCATCTAGTAAGCTTCTAAGAGATCAGCATTTTTTAACTTCTTCCCACTCCCCCTTCCCGTACAGCTAGGAGCAGTCCTCCCCACTGAAATCTGTGCTTCTCTGCTAAAGGCCTGCCGCAGTAACTTAGACCTACTAGCATAGACACAAAATAGAGCTGTAGGACTCATGACAAGGTGAGTCCATAAAGCTCACTTTCATCCCTCCTATCTACCCTACCAGGGAAGAAAAGGCTAAACCCTGAAAACCCAAGGATCATTAAAAAAAAAATCAAAACCCACCCTACCAATGGACTGCAGTCCATAAACAAAACATAGGACTTTCGGCTTCTACAATGCATTTCTTTTCACATGTAAGAACAGACCACGGCAGGACCTTAGGATCCAACCTGCTCCACCCCAACAAGCCTCACGATCCTTAGGGAAGACTGCAGCACTACGCTGGTTCTCAGGAGCATACTCCAGCAAAAGGCAATGCTGCCCTCGGGCGCTTCCTAGCAGAATAACCGGTCTGCCCACCAGTCACCAGAGCTAACACAGGGGCTGCAGGCCACGGGTGTTAACATCACGCTGCTTCCCCCCCATCCCTCATACAGGCCAACTTCCCTGTATCATGCAGCTTTATCATGGAGAGCCATAGCACCCTGGGCTCCCTAAAAGACTACACGGGGAAGAGATAACCGACCACGCTCACTGACCCCCCCCTCACCCCAATAACACAGACCACCTCTGCCAGGGAAAGCCATCAATTACACGCAGCAAGGTGCAAGGGGCTGTGCTCACTCTCACCCGTGCAGGCCAGGGAGCGGTTTTCTTCCCCTCCCCCTGTTAAAGCTGTTTCTGACTGAGCTGGTGTCAGCGTAAATTCCCTCCTGTATCTCAACAGCAAAAGCAATGAATGTCGTGTTAAGGAGAATGGAGGAAGAAGCTAGCTCTATCCAGTCATTGCTTTGCATGAGGAGGACACGTGGAGACTTCAGAGCAGTTTTTGTTGGCCCTTCACGCTTGATTAATTCATATTTACAAAGTTTGCTTCGGTTGAATACAGCTTTTTGTGATTTATTTCTAATATATTTTCAGAAGTGTAGCCCTGGCCTGCCAGCGCAGACAGGAATTGCATTAAAATAGGCTGTGGTTTAGTTCCTAGCATTTATTTACTGTTCTTGTAGTAAACAGCAGATTACATTGTTTGTGATGCTTCATAAATACCCTTTTTGTTAAGTGTGTGTTTGTATGTAAGTAGAACCTTCCCCTGTGTCTGTGTGCATGCATGATTATAGTAGCACTGTTTTCCTCTGACAGTAGGTGTTTTTCATCTAATTCTTTCCCTATCTTTCTCATTTTGCCCATCGCTCTGTCCCTGCCTCTGATTTTAACCGACAGAACTTTCCATTTTTCCTTTGGTTGCAAATAACTTGTTCTTCGGGGGGGTTCTGAGTGTCACACTAATGTGTGGCCTCAGAAATACCTATAAGTACTTCCTTCAAGTTAAGAAATAGCAAGAAAGAAAAGGAATCTTACTGAATAAGATGCTCAGAAACACGCATATTTCCCCCATGTAACAGCTGCATAAATTCCAATAACATCTATTTTGAGAAATATATTTTCTTTACTATTCCTAGCCCTAGCCTAGATTGTGGTCATGATCCTAAACATTGCTTTTTTGGAGTATCTTGCCCAACACACTTTTTGACTGAAATCTGAATCTCTTCAAAACAGGAATTCACAACATTAAAAAAAAAATCACAACCTAAAAAAAAATCTATCCTGTGTAAAGAGTAAAATGACACATCATGTTAGGACTGACTCATCACAAACACCCTCCACTGCTCACATAGTAAAGAACTATGTAAATAAACACAGTTTATATGTATATAAACATAGTAAATGAAGTATGTAAATAACCATAGTAAATAAAGTCAAACGATTGACTTTATCCGTGCAATAACAAGCTGAGAAACTTACTTGCTCAAAAGGTTTCTAAGCCAGCATATGAACTTAAGCAGCAATTTCTTTTTGGTTTTTTAATAATCTCATGTTTATAAGCTTGTTTTATAAGCTTTATAATCTCATGATTTATAATCTTGTTTCAGGACTTTGAATGTCTCAGAGGGCTCAGTTTAGCAAGCTAGGAGAATATTGTGATACTCAGACTGGCCAGTGCTTTGTATCCAGGAATTTCAAGGCAAAGAAAAGTACAAATCCAGTTGCAGGGAGAGGAAGGATGCAGGCTTGAGAAGCAGAGCTAGGAGGAGATAGCATAAATCTTTTTGCCCACATTTTTTTCCTGCCATTGCACAGGAAGGGTGGAGAAGGGGGGCTTCTTGATAAGTTGTTTTTTAAAAGAAACTGAGGAGACTACTGAAAAATAGCAATAATTTCCTGGTCATATACTCTACAGTGACAGTATTTTTGCATGTTAAAGGGCCTAAAATATTTTGTTCAGAATTCAACTCCAGAATTATATAAATGCAAGGATTAATGGATCTGCTCAAGAAATCAGGCTGGGCTGCACCTGTATGCTATTAATTGTGCCTCAGATGCTGCCAATGAGGGCTTCTGCCTCTGGCACCCCAGGAATGCAGCTGGGATCCCTATAAGTAGCTTCCCAAGAGTAGGTGAAGGTTTCTGCTTGTGCTGTGGTCTGGTGTGAGGGAGCTGAGAGGTGCTGGAAGAGTCCTCAGTGTGTTCAGGATTGAAGCTTCAGAGAAAAATGGGCTGATACAGGTATTTGGCTGGAGGTTGGGTCTAAGTGTTATTGGAAACAGAGTTCCCAAAATATTTTTTGGGGTTGTGGACTTCATGAAGGAGCTTACATTTTACTTAAGTGGTTACCTGGGGAGAGTAGGATATTTGTCAAATTTTTTCTAGCTCTGAGTTAACAACTACAATGCTGAGGGAGGGCCAGTGAGGCTGGGTGGTCCTGTAAGTGTTGTAATGCCAGTGGGAGCTGTGCCTGAGCAGGAAAGTCAGGTAGCTCATGGAAGGGGTACAAAGGGGTGGTGCTTCAGGCTTAGCTTAGCCTGGGTGATGCAGTGCCTGCTGTTGAAAAATGGATGGCTTGATGCCTGCCAAAATGTGGGCGCTTTAAAAACGTGGTAGAGGATCACTGTTCAAGAATGGCTTTGAGACCTCTTTGCAGGGTTCTATCTCCTTTTGGAGGTCTTCAGGGGCCTTGGGGGAGGCTAGGGCATTGCTGAAGGGATGCTGGTCTGCCCTGTAATTTAACATAGCAACAGACCATGATGATAAATCTCCCCCTTGCTTGGGAAGATTAGGGGTCAGCTGCTCTGAGTTTGTGGGCTATGCTGGTGGCCTGCTCTCCAGACCAGATTTGTCAGGCAATATAAATGGTCCTGGGGGATGCAGAGTCTAACCTGGGGGTGGGGGGAGGCGCTTTGCAGCACTGAGATGCACTTTGGGTGGTAAAGCCTGTGTTAGTAGCTTGCTTTGGCTTTATTTAGGTCAATTACCAGTGTGCTTACTCTGGGATAAACACTCATGTAACTTTTCCGAAGTGGTTTGACCCTGGAGGCTTGAGTCGGCATGTGGGGGCTGAGCTGCCCGCCTTCCCGGGTGCTCTCTGCTGGGCGTTGGGGCTGCGCTGCCTGTGCTGCCCCTTCCCCTTCCTAAGCAGCACTGGAGCCATAAGGGGCTCCGAGCACAGGAGGCTGGTCCCAGGCTGCCCCAGAGCTCTGGGCTCTGCCCATGCCTCCCCCAGGGCACAGGCCTGGAGCTTTCCAGGCAGCCTGCCTGCCTGGCCAAAGGCCTTGTCAATGGCTGCAGGCATAGGCACCTCTTACGGAGCTCACTGGGCACAAAATAATGCCATGAAAATCCTAGGGGGAAAAAAAACTGGAGAGAGAAGGCTGCTCTGCCAGACCTGGCATTGTGTGTTGCTGCTGGCATCTGCATTATTGTCTGCTATAAAGCTGTCCCCTGCCTTGAGACTGTTCCCTTCCAACAAAATTTCTAGTACCTTTTTAGAGTATAGCTGTAGCAGACTGCTGTTTTGCATTGATTAGTACTGGATCCACATGTGGTGGATCACCTGGCAATGAAGGTGTTACCTATACCAGTGCACAAACAGGTTTTGTCCCCTTTGCTGGCACATGCAGAGCTGTTTGTGCTGGCTGTGTCAGCTGCAGGAGCAGAGATGATAGCCTATCTGGCATAAACCTGCTGGGACAAATCTTCCTCTGTCAGACAAAATAATACACTGGAACACACCTGACTCAGCAGAGTGAACTTACACTGATTAAGAAGTTCATGTTGGCACAGTAACTCCAAGCTGGTAGCAGACACCCAGGGCCTGGATGTGAGCTTCCAGTTCCACTAGATGTCAGCTCTTTAGCTCATGAGAGTGCTAAGACTCTCTAGAGAAGATAATTCATGAATCGTCTATGGGGTCCTGCTTTGCCTTGCTCAGGGGTTCTTCTTGAGGCTCTTGAGTATTGGAAACTGAAGTGTCAAGTCCCCTGGAGCCGAGATCCCTAGATAGCTCACCACCTCACCCATGAGGCTACAATATAATCCTGGCCTGCCCGTTGCTATTGCGGTCAGCCTGGTCGTCAAAGCTGCTGTGCCGAGGTTGCAACAGCCCCGTGCAATGCATGGCATCCTGGCTTGTATTGGAAACAGTGTGGCCAGCAGGCCTAGGGAAGTGATGGTACCTTTGTACTTGGCACTGGTGAGGCTGTGCCTTGAGGTCTAGAGCACAACTCTTACGAGGAGCAGCTGAGGAAGCTGGGGTTGTTTAGCCTGGAGAAGAGGAGGCTGAGGGGAGGCCTTATTGCTCTCTACAACTACCTGAAAGGGGGCTGTAGAGGGGTGGGTGCTGGTCTCTTCTCCCAAGTGACAAGTGCTAGGACAAGAAGAAATGGCCTCAAGTTGCATCAGGGGAGGTTGAGATTGGATATTAGGAAAAACTTCTTCACTGAAAGGGTTGTCACACATGGGAATGGGCTGCCCAGGGAGGTGGTTGAGTCACTATCCCTGGAGATCTTTCAAAGACGTGTGGATGAGGTGCTTAGGGACATGGTTTAAGTGGTGGACTTAGCAGTGTTAGGTTAACGGTTGGACATGATGATCTTAACGGTCTTTTCCAACCTAAACGATTTTATGATGGAGTAGGGGGACTCAAATGTCACCCTGGTATTCAAAGTACACTGGCTCAGTGCTCTAAGTTCTCCCTTCTGTACCTACCTGAGCAAGCCAAAGGGTATGGCCAGCAGCTAGCCCTGTGGCGTTAGAGTGTCCTGAGTCAGTTTTATAGGCAGAGACCACTCAGCCCTGGTGCCTCTGCTGACTCGAGGTTGCTCGCGTTTGTCGCTGGCAGTTTTCCCCACCCCTTAAAATGACTACAGCAGTTGCCCAGTCAGGTAGGATCCCTGGGGAATTATCCACAGGGTTGCAGTCTGACCCAGGACCTTGTTTAAAGGAAAATGTACGTTTTCCTGCTAACCATGAGAACCTCTGTGCAGGTGGAAAGATCAGAGAGTTCTAGAAAATACGTGCTTAAAAATGCATAGGAAACCAGCCTTATTTCCTTAACTTTTATAGCTCTGTCTGACCACGCATTCCAGTGCAAAGACAGCATACTTACTCCCTTTGGAATTCTTACTGGCAGAGGAATGATACTGCCAAAGCGTTTGTTATGGGAAAACAGCAGCACAAATGTGGCAAAGATTAAAACGGATGTATTTATGTAAAAATCATCTTAAGTAGGCGCATGTGGTGAGAACTTGGGGGAAATCACATCAGAGCACATAATGCTTATTTGGAGTTTAAAAAAAAAAATAAAGGAAATGAGAGGGCCTCTTGTGTCAAGCCAAGCTCTGGAGTAGCCTGTGGACTGCCGGGGGCTGGCTGGAGCAAGCCAGAGGACTCGGCCGGGGTCTAGCTAGGCAGGGCAGGTGGAAAGGAGATGAGAGGTGCTGGGGCCAGGATGCAGGTGCGGGAAGAGCTCACGCAGGGGTGGCGGTGGGGGACAGAGCGGGGACAGGCGGGGTGTGCGGGGAGGAGGGGGCAGAGCCGGTGGGCGGGGCCGGCCTCAGGTGAGAAGGGGTGGTGGGCTGCGAGCGGTCTGGGCGGGAGAGCCGATGGGGTGCCCGCGTGTCGCTGAGGGGGCTGTGAGTGTCCTGAGGGTCACAAAGGGGCGGGGGGTGCCCCGCGTGTCGCTGAGGGGGCTGTGAGTGTCCTGAGGGTCGCAGAGGGGCGGGGGGTGCCCCGCGTGTCGCTGAGGGGGCTGTGAGTGTCCTGAGGGTGACAAAGGGGCGGGAGGTGCCCCGCGTGTCGCTGAGGGGGCTGTGAGTGTCCTGAGGGTTGCCAAGGGGCGGGGGGGTGCCCCGTGTGTCGCTGAGGGGGCTGTGAGTGTCCTGAGGGTGACAAAGGGGTGGGGGGTGCCCCGCGTGTTGCTGAGGGGGCTGTGAGTGTCCTGAGGGTGACAAAGGGGCGGGGGGTGCCCCGTGTGTCGCTGAGGGGGCTGTGAGTGTCCTGAGGGTGACAAAGGGGCGGGGGGTGCCCCGTGTGTCGCTGAGGGGGCTGTGAGTGTTCTGAGGGTGATAAAGGGGCGGGGGGTGCCCCGTGTGTCGCTGAGGGGGCTGTGAGTGTCCTGAGGGTCGCAGAGGGGCGGGGGGTGCCCCGTGTGTCGCTGAGGGGGCTGTGAGTGTCCTGAGGGTGACAAAGGGGCGGGGGGTGCCCCGTGTGTCGCTGAGGGGGCTGTGAGTGTCCTGAGGGTGACAAAGGGGCGGGGGGTGCCCCGCGTGTCGCTGAGGGGGCTGTGAGTGTCCTGAGGGTGACAAAGGGGCGGGGGGTGCCCCGCGTGTCGCTGAGGGGGCTGTGAGTGTCCTGAGGGTGACAAAGGGGCGGGGGGTGCCCCGCGTGTCGCTGAGGGGGCTGTGAGTGTCCTGAGGGTGATAAAGGGGCGGGGGGTGCCCTGCGTGTCGCTGAGGGGGCTGTGAGTGTCCTGAGGGTGATAAAGGGGCGGGGGGTGCCCCGCGTGTTGCTGAGGGGGCTGTGAGTGTCCTGAGGGTGACAAAGGGGCGGGGGGTGCCCCGCGTGTCGCTGAGGGGGCTGTGAGTGTCCTGAGGGTTGCCAAGGGGGGGCGGCGGGTTGCTGCTGTGCCGCCGTGGGCTACGCGGGTGCATCGCTCCCGCGCGCCACAGGGGGGGCGCCTCTCGCCCTCAGCCGCGCCTGTGCCTGCCCTCCCTCAGCGGCGGGGCGGGGCGTGTCGCTTTCGCGCCGCCTTGGGCTCGTCAGGCGCCGACGGCGCCGGGTTTGAAACCGCGCTGCCTCACTGCTCCGCCGTTCAGCGAGAGGGACGGCAGCCACACGGGCTGAAATGCGCGCCTGCGGCTGGGGTGCGCTGTAATGGGTCTTGGAGTGGCCGTGGGGCAGGCTTTGGGCTGTTGCAGAGGGAGGGAGTGCTGGGCAGCTGCCTCAGGGGACAGCACAGTGTTTCAGTGCAATTTCTGAGGGAAAAGCTGAGGTAATTTAGAGGGGACAGTGAGCTTTATTGCGGGTGGGGGGAAGCTGAAGTAACTTAAAAGGGTCAGAGAGGGGACATCTTGAGGGTAAAATGTGAGATAATCTGTAGGGGACAGGATGAACTTACTGGCAGGAAAAGCTGAGGTAAGTTAGAGGGGACAGAGGTGACATTTTTGACAGAAAACCTGAGGTAATTTAGATGAAACAAAATGACCTTTTTTTGAGGGATGAATCTGGGGTGATTTAGAGGGGGAAAAATGAGCATTTCTGAGGGAAAGTGCTGTAACTCAGAGAAGACAGAGGCTGCATTTTCGACAGAAAATCTGGGATAACTTAGAGGGTATAGAGGTGATATTTCAAGCTGAATAGCTGGGGTAATTTAAAGGGGACAAAACAAGTGTTTTTGTAGGAAAACCTGAGGTAATGTAGAGGGGACAGGTGGCATTGGGGAGGGAATAGTTGAGGTAATTTAGAGGGGAACCACCAGACAGTTTTTTTATGGAAAATCTGAGGCACCTCAAAATGGACGGAGTAAGCATTATCGGTGGAAAGCCTTAGGTTTCTTAAGAGGAACAGAAACAGTATTTTTGAGGGGCAAGTTTGAGGTAACTGAGATGATAGGGAAAGCACCAGGAGAGACCTCCATCATTTATCAGAGTAAAATTGAGGATGGTTAGGATGGGGTGAGCATGTTTGAGGGCAGTATATAAGGTACCTTAGGGAAGATATTGGCAGCATTTTTGTGGGAGAAGCTATGGTGTTGCAAGATGCTAAAAGTAGGAGGAAGGATAAAGATGTTAGGAGGTCAAGCTACATGATTTGTGTAGTTATTTAGGCTCTAAGGTGCAGGACAGCTGAAAAGAGGGTCATGGAAAGGGATTTTCATAAAAAAAAAAGGCATCCGCGTAGGACTTGATTCAAAATAACAACGTGGCAATGGTATTTTCTATTATTTAGAGTTCTGAAGCCCAGTTTTAACAGAAGTGCATGGACATAATCTTCCTGGAGGAAAGGAGATAAAGGATCAACCGGTACTTAAGGGTGAGTTCAGCAAAAGGATTACTTGCAGTGAATGGGCAGGAGGGGTGGAGAGAGCGAGAACATGGGGCTGGGTAAGAAAGGAGAGGAGGATGCATGAAGCAAAAATTGTAGTTGATACGGGTTGAAGACAGAACAGGGACTTAAAGTAATGCTGCTCCAGGAGTCAGTCCTTCTCCAGGCTTAGAAGGTAGGAGATGGCGCTTCTCAGGCCTAACTGTGTCCTCCTTCCTTGGCAGCAGCTGGCGGAGAAGAAAGAAGAGGCGTCGTGTGGAACGGCGAGGCAAGAGTGAGCGAGAAGAGGAGCGGCATCGGGCTGAAGAGGGGTCACGAGAAAGGCGCTCTGGGCAAAGGGACCTCCCTGTCAGCAGGGCGCGGTCACGTGAGAGCCTCGCGGGCACCTTTGGGGTGCCCTTGGCTGACGTTGCGCTGGGCGACCGCCCTGTAACCAGGGCTCGGTCTTTGCTTTTGCTGTTGTTGGCCTTTTGCCACCTTGCTCCTTTGGCTGCCCGGAGAGAGTGGCAACCCTGTAAGGAGGGTGAGAGCCACCGTCTCCGCACCCGAGGGGGAAATGGAGCTCTCTGGACCCCAAGCCCACCCTGTAAGCAGGGGAGGGCCCTTTCCCTGTCCCCCTCCTCTGGCCCCGCGGCTTTCTGCCTGCTGGCGGCCTGGCCCGCGTGACCCCCTGGAGTCGGGGCGTGTCACAGCGTTTGCCCCTTGGCCACCCGTGAAGCCCCTTGGCGTGTTGAGGCCCCTCTGGCCTCCACACAGCAGCCCGGGGGGCAGGTCTGAGGCTCTCCTCTCCTGCTCGGCGGTAGGGATGGCTCCCCAGCCATTGGCTGCACAGAGCTCGCGCTCCCTTCTGGGAAGTTCTGTCTGTGTGTCCTTGTCCTTGTTGGTGTGAGTGAGCTTGTCCTTTAGGCCCCTGTTAAAGTCGCTGCAGCTTAGCTTAAACTTCCCAGGAGGGAAAGAAGGGCTCTGTGCAGCTACGGGGAGTCCCCTCTGAGCCCGCGAGCGGAGGGAGAGTGCGGGCTTGCCCCTTCTTTCGAAGGACGGAGCGAAGCCGCTTAGTCGTAGCGCGGGCAACGCGACCCGCCTGTAGTCAGGGCCTGGGTCTCTGCCTGCGTGGCTGCCTGTCCTGCTGGCGACCTGCCAGCGTGACCCCCTGGAGTCGGGGCGTGTGTCACGAGCTGTGGAGCCCTCTGTCCCCAGGAGCAGCCCGACCTCCCTGTAAGCAGGGCCGGGGAGGCTCCTTTAGCCAGCCTACAGGAACGAGCCCTCCCTCGCCCTTTAGAGGGTGCAGGTTGAGGAAGCGCTGTGCCGGAGGGCGCAGTCCCGCCTTTGGCGCTGCTTTTGGCTGGGGCGACCTCCCCGCGGTTGGGGTCGAGGTCGCTCCCTGGGCTCCTGAAGATGTGGTGGTGTGCTGCAGCCAGGATGGCCAGCCTGTAACTCGGGCGCGGGTCGGAGCCTCGGGCTCCGTGGGGCTTGTTGGGAGTGTGTGACGAGCCGAGGGGGACCGCCCTGTAAGCAGGGCTGCGCGTGCCCCCCGTGCTTGGAGGGACCCCCTGTAAGCAGGCGGGTGCCCCTGGCCCCGGCCTTTCAGAGGCGTGGGGCCGGGCGTGTGCCCCCCCTGTTCTCGGGGCTGGGGCCCCGGCCCCCCGGCCTTTGGCTGTGAAGCTCCACTGCCTGGCTGTTGAGTCTCGTTCCTGTTGCTGCGGGGGAAGGCCGAGCTCTCTGGCTCCCTGGGTGTCGACCCACCTGTAATCGGGGTCTGGGTCTGGGAGCCTTTGTGCTCAGCTGGCAGCCTGTGTGGGGTGACCGCCCCGTTAGCGGGGTGCGGGTCAGGGTGCCCCTGAATCCGGAGAGAAGGAGCCTCCGTGGGCCTTTGGGACCAGGGCTGCCCTGTAAGTCAGGGCCCGGCCAGTGCCCTGGAGTCCCGGGCGCTTTGCAGTCCAGGCAGCGGCTCGAGCCCCCTGTAAGCAGGGGTGCAGCCTCTTTGGCCGCTGCCTTGCATGCCCAGCTCCATTTGCTCAGGGTGCCCGCCTCTGAGGCCAGCTCCAGCACCGGCTGGGACTCTCTGCTGTGCGTCGCTTGGGTGAGACAAGCTGAAGTAGGAGGGGTGTTGTGGGATGGTGGGGGTTGTTGTCAGACACACTGTAATGCAGGGAGTTCCTTTTGAGAGCTTCTTTTGCATCTCTTTTTCTGTACCATATATGCAGCTCTGGCCACGGGATATGCTGGTGTGATGGACGTTGTTTCTTCTGCAGAACTGTTTCTTTTAGGCCGTTTGCTATCTTTTAGATTAGACTGTGGTGTGTTTTATGTCTGAAATGTATGTTTTTATTGCAGCACCTCTATATCTGAGAATGCAGCTGGACTGTAGCATCCAGAGAAGCTGTTCCTGGACAGAAAGGAAAATGCATCTCTGACTTCCCTTTTCCCCCTTATTCGACCTTCTGGATTCTCAATAAAATGCTTTTTCAAACTCTGTGTTGTACGCATAGCAGTTTCAATATCCTTTTTTCATTTTACTCATAAGATTATGCTACACCTTTTTTTGCTTTTGCCACAGCAGTTGCAACTCTTGCTCTCACGAGGTGGTTGTGTATTTGACTCAGGTGCTTCCATGTGGACTCTTGGGTAGCTCAAGGTGTTGTCCAGCCGCATTACTTTTCAATACCTCAGTGGACAGTGCGGGGCAGAGCTGGTAGCTGTCTTGAAGTGCTCCACTGGTGGAGCACTGGTACCCCCTGCTCCGGCAGATTTGCTCCAACAGGAGGATGCACAAATTCCTTTCAAAAGCAAAAAAAGAGGCGGCATAGCTGCACTTTTGCACTTAGGCTTATTTATGTATGTGTTTTATTCTGCACTTGCTTTTAATTTGCTCTCAAAGCCTATACTCATAAACGTGCTGGAGCAGATGCAGGAGCAGTGAAATGAGGGACAGTGGGGGAGGCTGCATAGTTGTACTGCACTATTTCAGAGCTCTGGCGAGAGCTTAGCGGAACATGCTCGAAAGCAGGTGTGGTTCTGCAACTTCCACAGTGTCACAGCCTGCTGCTAGGTGCTTTGTTTACAAAAAAATACCAGGCTGTGCATTTAACATGTGGATAGTGGTGTTAGAAGCAATACTCAGATTAATAAATTTATTACTGAAACTGCTGAAGCTTAGTGGTTAGGGTTAGGATTAGGGATCTTAAACCAGCAGTAGAAAATAGCATACTGCCTGGGCGTAACAAAAATAAAAGAAACAAAACTTAAAAAAATAAGAACTCTGGTGCAGCAGTAGAAAATGGTTTGCTCCCTGGGAGAATTTTTTTTTTTCAATTTGTTCTAGAACCCCACCCCTCCCACTACACCTCTCTCCCTGTACTCCCATTTCATGAGAACCTAAACTACACTGTACTCACCCCACTGCTAACCCAAAAGAAAAACACACCACTGTCCAATCAGAATCAAAAATTACATAAACATGCTCCCTAAACAAATTGCCAAATATTCCTAAACAAATAACTACACCTAACAAATTAAAACACTAAAAAAACTGAAAAAGGAATCACAACACAGAAACAAACAAGCAAACAAAATTTTAAAAACCGCCATAACAGCTACTGCAACCCCCAACAATCCCGAAAACTCTATGATGGGGAAGGCCTCCAGTACCATAGAGATGGGCACTCTAGGATACAGAAGTCCTCCAGGGCCATAGAGATGGACACTCTAGGATACGGAAGTCCTCCAATACCACAGAGTCGGACGCTCTAGGATCCGCACGGCCTCTAGTACCATAGAGACGAACACTCTAGGATCCGGAAGCCCTCCAAGACCATAGAGCTGGACTCTCTAGGATCCGAAGTCCTCTAGTACCATAGAGAGGAACACTCTGGACCCGGAAGTCCTCCAAGGCCATAGAGAGGAACTCTCTAGGACCCGGAAGTTTTCCAGTACCATAGAGACGGCCATTCTAGGACCCGGAAGCCCTCTAATACCATCGAGACGGACACTGTAGGATCTGGAAGTCCTCCAAGATCACTGAGACGGACTCTGTAGGATCCGGAAGTCCTCCAGTACCATAGAGACGGACTCTCTAGGATCCGGAAGTCCTCCGATACCACAGAGTCAGACACTCTAGGATCCGCACGGCCTCCAGTACCATAGAGACGGAGACTATAGGACCCGAAAGGACTCTAATACCATCGAGACGGTCAGTCTAGGATACGGAAGTCCTCCAGAGCCATAGAGAGGAACTCTCTAGGACCCGGAAGGCCTCCAGTACCATAGAGATGAACACTCTAGACCCCGAAGTACTCCAAGACCATAGAGATAGACTCTGTAGGATCCGAAAGTCCTCCAGTGCCATAGAGACGGGCACTCTAGGATCCGGAAGTCCTCCAGGGCCATAGAGACGGACACTCTAGGACCCAAAAGTCCTTTAATACCATCGAGATGGACACTCTAGGATCTGCACCAGAACCATAGAGACGGACAGTCTAGGATCCGGAAGTCATCAAAGACCATAGAGACAGACTCTCTAGGATCCAGGCAGCCTCCAGTACCATAGAGATGGACATTCTAGGACCCGGAAGCCCTCTAATACCATAGAGATGGATTCTCTAGGATCCGGAAGGCCTCCAGTACCATAGAGATGGACAATCTAGGACCTCAAAGCCCTCTAATACCATAGAGACAGACACTCTAGGATCCGGAAGTCCTCCAAGACCATGGAGACGGACACACTAGGGCCTTTGTTCTTATTCTGCGGTCCGTCAGACCACCTTCAATAACGGCACGCTCTCCGCGGCAGCAGGTCTGCTGGCGTCGGGTGGGATTCGCCTTTCTCGGAGTGGGAAGAGGCTCGTTGGCTCGTTGGCAGACCTACCTTCAAACTAGACTTGAGGCGGGGGGAGGGATTTAATGTCAGGCTTGCTCGGGACAAGCTGTGGGACCACGCGCCGAGGCTAGAGGGAGGGGCTGCTAGCGAGGGCCCTCAGCCGGTTGCTCTGGGACGTGCCGGGTACACTGGAGCGCGCTTGAAGTCTTACGGAGGTGAGCCGGGGGCTCCTCGGGTAGTAGGAGCCAACAGGGAAACACGGGTGGAGTACCTGAAGGGAGTTAAGAGGCGTTCCTCCGAGAAGGCAACACGGCCGACAGCCCAGCTGAAGTGCCTCTACCCTGATGCGCGCCGCACGGGCGGCAAACGGGAGGAGCTGCCAGCCACTGCGCCTCTAGAAAGCTACGACCTCGTGGCTGTTACTGAAACTTGGCGGGACGAATCCCGTGACTGGAGCGCGGCTGTCGATGGCTGCCGGCTGTTCAGAAGGGGCAGGCGAGGAAGGAGGGGCGGAGGGCTTGCCCTCCGCGTCAAGAAATGGATCGACTGTGAAGAGCTGTCTCTGACTAAGAGCCACGAGCAGGGTGAGCGTGCCCAGAGAAGGGCCGTGAAGCTGGTGAGGGGTCTGGAGCACGAGCCTCACGAGGAGCGGCTGAGGGAACTGGGGTTGTTCAGTCTGGAGAAGAGGAGGCTGAGGGGAGACCTTATCGCTCTCTACAACTGCCTGAAAAGGGGGTTGTGGTGAGGTGGGTGTTGGTCTCTTCTCCCAAGCGACAAGCGGTAGGAAGAGAGGAAACGGCCTCGAGTTGCATCAGCGACGCCGGTAGCCCCTCTGGGATGACCTATTTAAGAAGGGCTAAAAAATGCTGCGCAGAAGCTGCGATAGAGAAAACGTGAGTGTGAAACAGCCCTGCAGACGGTGTGTAGCTATGTGTCCCTGTCCACCCCCGCCCCATCGTTCGTTGTCCTGGCTCCCTGTCCCTGTTGTTTCATTCCTCCCTCCCTGCCCTGTTCTTTGTTGCTTTTTTGTTCTTTTTCTCTCTCTCTCTGTCCAGCCCCCTGTCCCTCTTCTTTTTTCCTCCCTCTCTGTCATGCTGCCCGTCCCGGGTTTTTTTCTGCATCTCCGTCCTGCTCCCCGTCCTTCTTTGTCGGTCCCTGTCCCGCTCCCTCTCCCTCTTTCTGCTGCCTCTCTTCCTCTCTGCCTGCCGCTTCTTTCTCCATCCCTGTTGGGCTCCCTGTCTTTCTGTCACTGGCCCAGTCCTGCCTCACGCTTTCTCGCTACACCCCCGCTGCCCAGCCGGCTGCCGCTTTTCTCACGCCACCCTCCCCCGGCTTCTAGCGTCCCGCACCCCGCTCCTCCTCTTTGGCGGCCTTCACCTCTGCCCAGGAGCTGGTAGACCGACTGACGGTCTCTTCCCTGCCGGGTGATGAGTGTGGCTCTGGAAACGACTGCTGAGGTGTCCCAGGGCAGGGGGAGTCGTGGGGGCCTGGAGCAGACTGGCTCCCGGGACTGGGTATGTGTGTGACCGGATAAACCCTCGCCATCTCCTTTGCACTCCCGGCCGCCTTTGCACTCCCTTTGCACTGGCTGAGGGCCTGCGACAGAGCCCCGGGGACGAGGTGACATGCCGTGAGGGTGGGGCCATGGCCCCTGTTCCCGCTGGGCTCCTTCCAGCTGGTGACTGGGGCTGCTGGTGCCCCAGGTGGGGCCAGTGAGGCTACTGGTGCCCCAGGTGGGGCCAGTGAGGCTGCTGGTGATGGCCCCTCCCTGTAAAGGGGCTGCTGGGGAGGGGTTGCTGCCAGTGCTGCCCTGCCCCGGGTGGCCATGGCAGGGTCGGTGTGAGCCGCAGGAGGAGTGGAGCGGAGCAGTCGCCGAGCATGGCCAGGCTGCGGCTGCAGCGCGGGAGAAAAGGTGAGCGGGGCAGGGCGTCCCTTTTGGACCCCGAACGTCCCAGGCAGTGGTGGCCCCGGGGGTGGGGGGGGGCGCCTCTGCCGAGTGCTGGGGTCGGGTGCGGGGGGTTCGCTGGGGGCCAGGGAGCCCCTGCAGAGGGAGGGGCACTGGGTCTGGTGGCGGGGCTGCGCAGTGGACCGGCGGGTCCTGGGGAAAGCCCCGAGGAAGGTGCGGGGTCGGCAGGGGCCGTGTCAGATGCATGGGGCGGCGGGGATGCGGCGGGGCCGGGTCGGAGGCGGCGGCGGCTGTCCGGAGCCTGGCGGGGGGCCGCGCCTTGTCGGAGGCGGCGGCGGGGACTGCCCGGAGCAGCGCTGGCGAGCGCAGGGCTGCGCTCGCGCCACGGTGGGGCTTCCGGGTGCGGCGGAGGGTGGGTACGGTGTCCCTGCAGGGTCAGAAAGCATTGCGGGCTGCCTCCGGCGGCATGCCGGGAGCTGCGTGTCGGCTGGGGTGGTTCGCGGAGCACGCCGGGAGGCGTAGTCTTCCGGCAGGGGGCTGCCGGGCGGCCATGCTGTGTTTGCCAGTGCATGCCGGGAGGTGTAGTTTTTGCGGACTCGGTTGCCGGGCAGCCGCATTGCTCTCGGGCGCGTGCAGGGAGGCGTAGTCCTTGCTACCGCCGCGGCCCCCGCTGCGCGGCGCGAGGTGTCGTTTTTGTTGTCGGTTTCGTGTGGTTTTCTGCAGGTTTCAAGCTCTGCCCGCTTCTCGGTAAGCGGTGCCGCGGTAGCGCATGCGCGGTGGGGTGTCGCCCGGCATCCGGGCCCGCGCGCAACGCATGCGCGCTGGTGCGGAGCCCCGTGCGTTGCTGTTGCCTGGCGACCGCAAGTCGGTCCTGCTCAGTCCGACTTTGCGCATGCGCGGTGGGGCGCTCGCCCATGCTCACTGCTGCCGTCTGGCGTACACAAGCGGGTACTGCAGGCGGGGAGCCGCGGGTGCTGCCCCCCGGTAAGGAAACGCCGCTGCCGCCCGACGTGCGCGCTGTCGGCGGGTGCTGGGCGGGGCGCCGGTGCCAGGCAGGCGTGCAGCAGTGCCGCCGCCGCCGCCTCCCGGCGGTGGGCGAGGGCCGAGGCCAACGGTGAGGAGCGAGGCCTTGGGCGTGTGCCGGGGTATCTACTGCCCGCCGGCGCCCGGGGGTGGCGGGGCGGGAGGCTGCGAACCGCCCGCTGCGGCAGGCTGCTGCTCAGCTGGAGGCGGGCCGGGTCCGGGCAGCCCCCGGGAGCCAGCCAAGAGCTGGCAGAAGGGAAGAGGGGAAGGAGGCGGACACCGGCCCAGGCGCAGCCACCAGCTGCCCCCCCAACTCGCCAGACCTCCCCCTGCCCCGCAGCTGCACCTTGTGCAGCTGCCCCTGTTATCAGAAAAGTCGGTCCTAAAAGAACTCCCTGACACTTCTTTGTATGTTAGAAAGCAGGTCGTCTTTATTGTGGCGCTGGATGCACAGGGGATAATTCTATCTAGCATGCATACCTGAATAGTGTTAGTTTGTAGCTTACATTGGCCTATTACATACGTATGCGTTTGGTTTCCTGGTATTGTTATACGTATTCATCTTATTTTTGAGAACTTACTAACGTATGCTCGTGTCCTTCGTGCATGCTTGTTGGTGCATCTGGGTGTGCGTCGGGGGTCTTCAGATGAAGGCTCATACTCTTCTTTACTGTGTTCGCCAACTGATCTCTATTTCTGTGCGAGCTTAGTCCTGGAGTCATGTATACCATGTCTTTCAAGGCTGGTTTTGTACTCATCTTGCAGCTTGCTTATTTTTATGGTTCTGTGCATCTGTTCTTCTAAGGCCAAGCTGTCTAAAGTGAGATTACTCTCGAGCTCCCTATCTTACAACTATTCTAACTATTTCTAAGTTACAAAGATTTCCCTTCTGTTTTGGTTACATCTATTGAGCAATAGCTCTAACTGCCGGACTGCCTGAATTGGTACTGGTATCACGCCCAGCACCAGCACTTCCCCTGAAGCCTGTCCTGTAGCCCCAGGCCCCCCCCAAGCCCTGTTACAATGGTGGCAAGGTGGCCCTCGAACGTGCTTGATTCTCCCTTAACGCAGGTGCCGTTAGCAGCTGTGCTGGGAAGGGTCAGCATCTCTAGGAGTCACAGAATCATTAAGGTTGCCATGTCTACTTTTTTTTTTTTAATATATCCAGGGATGGTGACTCAACCATCTCCCTGAGCAGCCTTTTCCAATGTTTGACCACTCTCTCATTAAAGAAATTTTTCCTAATATCCAGTCTAAATCTCCCCTGATGCCATTTCTTCTCGTTCGCTAGTTACATGGGAGAAGAGACCAACACCCACCTCACCACAACCCCTTTTCAGGTAATCTGTCTGGAGGGGAGCTACAGTAATAATGGTTGCTACTTGTTCTTTCCCTCTTTCAGAGGCTGTGCTGAGGACATGGTTGTCCATTCCTCCCTCGGGGATGCTGTTGACTACACCCGCCTCAGGCTTGCGTGGGTTGTCTCTGCCCGGCCTTGCTCTCCTTGTGGTGTCGGGGCGAAAAGGGACAGGCGGAGCGCTTACTGGCTGTGGACAGTCATTCATATTCTTAGCACTTGTGTTATCCTCTTCCGAATGCCATTTTTTATTTGTTAAGATCGGGGTGTTGTATTCTGATTGGCATTCTTTTAATACCCCCAAATTTATCCTTTTCTTGCCTCTAATTTAATTGGATATTGTTTCCAGCTCACCGGTCTGGCATCTGGTTTCAACTGGATGATTACCGATTCTGCCTCTTGGATTGTCCTGGTGTTCCTGAAGCCCATAGTAGAGGTGTTAACAGCCTTTTCAGCTTCTTCTGGTATCTCCTATAACTCGGCTTCTTTCTGTAACATAAAAACATGGGCATCCAAAGCTTTATTTTCAGGAATATGGATTTGGATTTTTCTTTTTTTAAAAAGTAATTTGTACTTTCACTTATTATATCTTGTCCTATTGGCAACATCATAGGGCAATCTGGAATATAGAGGAATTGATGGGTTAGCACCCTTTTCCCAATTCCAAACCTCAAAGGCTGGAAAACCGGCCCATTTTCTATCCGCCCTGTGGCACCAACAATTGACGTGCTTTGACTACTCAAGTTATTCTTGCATGTATTCAATACTGAATAAGTAGCCCCCGTATCTACTAAAAAATTTTATTTTCTCATTCCCCAACTTTACTATAACCAGGGGTTCTGTTGAGGAGGGTTCCGATTCTTCCCCCAGTCCCCCCTCAACCTTAATCTAACGTCATCATGTTATCAGCCTGCCTCGGCATTTCCTCAAGGCCCTGCCGACTTAACTGTGGACACTCCCTTTTCCAGTGTCCTTTGTGCTTGCAGAAAGCACACTGATCTTTCTCCAATGGTATTCTGGCCCTTTGTGCTCCACTGGGAATCCTCCTTCCTCATCCAAATTATCTGAATCGCTATTTCTTTGTTCCCTTTTCCTTTGGCTCACCCCCCTTTCAACCTGCTCTGCCATATCCTGCTCATTTCTCCTTGCTCCATTATCCCTTCTCGGTCCAACCAAAATCTCAACATCCTCCTCTTCTTCCCATTTCTCTTTATATTTGTTGCATCGCCTGCTGATGCTACGTGCTGAACAAGAATGCTTAGGTGCTTTCTTATTTTCTGCCTCTAGTGCTAATATGCCACTTTCATTCACTTGCAATCAAACCACGCTCATTACGTATATCATAATTATCCCGTAATGCAAAGAACAAATTCATGTACGGCATGTCATCCTATTTTCCTTTGTGTCTACAAAACAATGTTAATTGCAACACAGTATTGTAGTTTATACTTCTGTTCTTAGGCTATTTCTCCTGATCATCCAGAGTATACAAGGGCCACCAATAATTGCAATAGTCTACCAGCTTCTTCTGAGTGAGGGGGTCACCCCCAAACTTGCTCCAGTATTTTAATATACAACCCAAGGGCACTTAAGAATTCCACTAATTATATCCCATTCTGATATTTAAAATCCACTAAACCGCATTTCTTTGTTTTCCCAACCATTACTTAAAGCAAAAAACCCCAAATCTACATATGGAATCTCATCCCATTTATCAGTTCTACAAAACAACATCAGTTGCAGAATAGTATTTTAGGTTAAAGATCCATTTTCAGGACATTCTTTGCCATCTTCTAATTGAAATTGTGGCCACCATTGATTACAATATCTTTTCAATTTATCCTTAGTCGTGGGACACCCCCCCCCCAAATTTATTCCAAAATTTCAGGATGCATCCTACAGGGGAACAAGTGGGTGTTTCCTGAGAAGCAGTTAAACCCATTTTGGTACTGAAAATCAAACCAGTGTTTCCACACTAATTTTTAATATTGCGTATGCTCAATAAACCAGAAACCAGACCAGAGTGTGGGAACAAAATTATCCCTAATGTGCTACCCGTTAGCGCCTTATATAGGGTGAAATATTCTTTGTTGCGCAACTTTCCCAATGCCACCTTACACAAGGTAAATATTTCCCAGGATTATAAAAAGTTACCACGTACGCGTACCCAAACCAAAATCCGGACTCCGGGTGTCCCCGTGGCAGCGTACAGGTTACACAATAGTGCACTTCCACTACCAATAGCTCAACAACGTGCACTTAGTTCAGATACGACTTCCTTGTAAGCAGCCACTACCAAAACTTATAACCAATGTCATTAATCTCCCAGGTAGCCATCGTAGAAACTCACCTGACCAGGGAATCGGAGGGCCTCCCTGAAAATACTCCTGGCGCATTGGAGTCCTCACGATTCCTGCGGTCTGTCGAGACTCCAGAGAACTTGTCCCTTCTGGGTTGCCAAATTTCTGCTGCCGAAAATCGTAGACAAGAAAACTCTCCAAACCAAATGATAGTTTAGAAAGCCGACATTGGTTTATTGCAGTGCTGGGTGCATGGGGGATTTCTCCTCCTAGCATGCACACCGGGTTGAAGTAATGACAAGTATTTAAAACACTTAACAAAGTTTGTTACACCTACTGGTCACACCCCTTAACTAACTAGTGGTCAGTACCTTTCTCACTTCAGCTTAAAGATACAGTTCTCTTTTAATTCACTACGCATGCCCAGAAAGTAGGGGGCTTATTTGGGTTGGAGGCGTCTTCTAGCTAGGAGGTGTGGTTTTCACGTTATAATGAAGCAGGTCAGCCTCAGGACACTATTTTGGCACTCTATTCTATTTTCCTAGAATTCGTCCTTGTGTTAATCCTTGTTTTTAGTTAGTGGAGAGAGGTTTTTATCTTTAGGATGTCTAAATACCAGGTGCATTCATTACAAAGTATGTTGTTTACATTCTTTCCATTCTTTTAACCTATTTTTGACCTTGTGTTTCAAGATGCTCTATAACAGGAGGAGGGAAGGAGAAAGAAGCGTCTGAAACTGTCACAGTCTCGAGTGAGAGCTGTGGTGAGTCCCAGGCCCTTGGGGCCCCGTCACCCTTCTTCTGCATCCTGGTCCCTCTCTTTCCCATGCTGCTGTGATGATATTCCCCCCCCCCCCCCCCCAATTCCCTGTACCTCTTCTCTCCATTCTTCTGTCCTGCTCCTTCTTCCTCTCTCTTGTTCTGCTGCTCCCTTTTATATTTCTCTCTGCGCTTTTGTCCTGCTCCCTCTCCCTCTTTTTTTTTTTATCATCCTCTGTCTCTGTCCTGCAGCCCAGCGCTGTTGTTTGCTTTTCCATCTCTGTGTCCTGATCTCTGTCTTTCTCTCTTTTTCCCCAGAATTTCTCTGGCTTGCTGCCTGGCATTCTTTTTGTCTCTGCGCCCGTATGTGCCGTTCCATGTCCCTGCCCTCCTATCGTTTGCCCTGTTTCCTTTTCTTTCTCTCTCTCTCCCCCCTGCCTTTGTCTTGCTCACTGTCACTGTTTTTTTTCTCATTCTGCATCTCACTGTCCCTGTCCTCCTTCCTGTTCATCTCTTACTCTCTGACCCTTTGGGCTGCTGCCTGGTCCTCTTCTTTATTGCTTCACCTCTCTGTCCTGCTCGCTGTCCCTGTTTTTTCTCTCGTTCCATTTCTCTGCCATTCTCTCTGTTGCTCTCGTTGGCTCTCTATCCCAGTGTCCTGCTCCCGGTCCCTCACCTGTTTTCTATATCCCTCTGTCCATCTTCCTGTCTTTCCTTGTTCCTCTGGCCTGCTACCCATTGCTGTTGGGTTTTTTGTGGGTTGGTTTTTTTTTTTCTTTCTCCATCTCTCTGCCTTGGTCCTGTCACTCTCCTTCTCCCTATGTCTCTAGTGTTTCTTTCTCCATCTCTGCCCTGCTCCCTGTCTCTTTTCTCTTATTCTCTGTCCTCTCCCTAACTTTTTGCCTGTATATCTCCATACCGCTGCCTATCCCATCGTTCCTCACAGTGTCTCCCTGTCCAGTTCGCTGTCCTGTTATTCCCTCTGTCCTGCTCCCAGGCCTTTGTTCTCATTTTGCAGTCCATCAGAGCACCTTCAAAAACAGCACGGTCGACACGGCACCAGGCCTGCTTGCGTCGGATGGGATTCACCTTTGTCAACAGGGAAAGAGGGTCTTTGCTCATGGGCTAGCAGGGCTCGTTGACAGAGCTTTAAACTAGACTTGAAGGGCATAATGTCAGGCTTGCTTGTGACAAGCTGTGGGACAACACGCCAAGGCTAGAGGGATGGGGTGCTAGAAGGGCCTTCAGCCTCTCGCTCTGAGACATGCTAGGCACGCCAAGGTCAATGAAGAAGGAAGGGGAGGAGGTGCTCCAGGTGCCGGAGCAGAACTTCCACTGCAGCCCATGGTGAAGAGCATGGTGATGCAGGTTGTCTCCATGCAGCCCATGGAGGTCCACGGTGGAGCAGACATGGACCTGCAGTACATGGAGGACCCCATGCCGGAGCAGGTGCATGTGCCTGAATGAACCTGTGACCCAGTGGAGAGGAGCCCGTGCTGGAGCAGGTTTTCTGGCAGGACCTGTGGCCCCATGGCCCTGTGGGAGGGACCCCATACTGGAGGAGAAGAGGAGCATGAGCAAGAAGGAGCAACAGAGACAAGATCTGATGAACTGACTGATAGCCCTGCTTCCTGTTCCCCGCTGTTTCTTGCGGGGAGGAGGTAGAGAAGTCAGGAGTGAAGATGAGCCCAGGAAACAAGAGAGGCACAGGGGGAAGGTGTTTTTCAGATTTATTCTTATTTCTCATTATCCTGTTATGATTTTGATTGACAATAAATTAATTTCCCAAAGTCAAGTCTGTTTTGCTTGTGACAGTGATTGGCGAGTGATCTCTTTGTCCTTATCTTGACCTACAAGCTTTTTTGTTATATTTTGTCCCCCTCTCTTGTTGAGGAGAGGGAGTGATAGAGCGGATTGGTGGGCATCTGGTGGCCAGCCAAAGTCAGCCCCCCACAGTTTCCTTTTATCAGCCTCCCTGGCCCTATTCTTTAATTCTTGCCTATGTTTCTTGAACCCCATCACTTCTGAAACTTTCTTTCTATCTCTCCATCCCTATTTTTTTAATTCTTGCATATGTTTCTTGAACCCAGTAGGCTTTTAAATTTTCTTCATACCTTTCCCTCTTTATGTCACCCTGACCTAATTTTAACTTATTGTCTGTGTTTCTTGACCCTATCGCTTTTCAAATTTTCTTTTTATGTCTCCCTCTATGCAGCTCCGTGTACCTATTTAATTCTTGTCTACAATTCTTGTATCGTGTTGCTTTCAAAATTTTCTTTCTATGTCTCTGTCTATCCATCTCCCTGTCTCTCATTCTGAATTATTCCCGCTCTGTCCTGCACTCCATCACTTCTTACATTTTTCTTTCTACATCTCCCTCTTTCTATGCCCCGTCTCTATTTTTTTTTTTTAGTTCTTGACTATGTTTCTTGTACCCTGTCGCGCTTTGAAATTTTCTTTCTACATACATCTATATCTTGCTCCCTGTTTCTATTTCTTATTTCTTGCCTATGTTTCTTTCCCCCATCACTTTAGAGTTTTTCCCCATCCCTTGTCTTGTCTCTATCTTGTTGCCCTGCTGGTCCCTTCTGCCTCTGTCTCCTGCTCCCTGTCTCTCTTGCTTATTCCTCCTTTTTTTTTTTTTTGCTCAGTTTCTCCTCTCTCTACACTGTTGTACTGCTCCCCGTCCCTCTCTTGTTCCCAGTATCCTATTTTCTGTCTCCCTGTTCCACACCTCTTCTCTATGTCCCTCTGTCCTTCCTCCTGCTTTTCTCTTGCCTTTTTTTCTCTCTGTCTTGCTGCCTTTGGGCACTGAGCCTTGTAGTCAACTCACTGCTGGGATTTCTTACACGCATTGATGATTAAACTTTTCCTGCCTCCTCTGTGCCCCTGGATGTGTTTGCAGCCCCTGGGTACAGAGCTTGTGGCTGTGGACAGGTGCAGGAGAGGGGGTGATGTTCTGGGGGGCTTTGTTAATGGCCCCTATTCCTGACGGGCTCCAGCTGGGGCAGCCCCAGGTGTGGCCAGTGAGGCTGAGGATAGGGCTGGCCCTGCTGTGTAAAGGGACTTCAGCTGTAAATGGGGCTGCCTGAGCACATCTGCCTGAGGGAGCTGACAAAGGGGAACTGGCTGAGGAGGGAATCTAAGGGGGCTCTGCAGGCAGGTGCCTCTGGCCAGGCATGGCCAGTCCCTGCAGCAATGAAGGATCCCTCCAAGCTGTCCCTGACAAAGCTGACCCCAGCATGTGGTGCTGGGAGCCTGGTGCCTCCATCAGCTACGTGTATGAGCTGCCGTGTGGTGAGGACCATCAAGGCATCTGCTGTGAGCTGCTGAGTGGGTGAAGGTCGGGCAAGCAGTACTGTGGAGGAGGAAGGGGCAGAGGCAGAGAGAGAAGCTTCAGGGTGGTGAAGGTCTCCTGCCAGCACAAGCAAATGCTGTGAGTCATGCATCCTATCCTCTGAGTGCTGGCCCATCTCTGCCACCCTTCTCCAAATGTCTGCCTGCCTCCCTTTCTCTGTCTCCATCTCTGCTCACTCACCTACCTGTATGGCTCCCAAAACCTTGTTGTTCTTCTGCTAACTCTGCCCAGTACCCCACTGCCTCTTAAATTTTTTCTATGTCTCTCTTTAACCGTCTCTCTCCCTATTTTTTAGTTTTTCTGCACTGCCTTGTACCCCATTACTTTTTAAATTTCATTTCTATGTCTCCCTGACCCTATTTTATATATACCTCCCTCTGCTCTGCACCCCATCACTTTTCAAACTTCCTTTCTATGCCTCCCTCTATTGGGCTCCTTTTTCCTATTTCTTATTTCTTTCCTTTACCCATTGGTTTTACAATTTTCTTTATATGTATTTCTCTCTCCAGCTCCCTGGTCTTATTTTTTAATTCTTGCCTGTGTGAATTGTACCCTGACACCTTTTGAATATTCTTTCTATTTCTATCTTCTTCCCTGTCCCTGTTTTAAAATTCTTCCCTGTGTTTCCTCTACCTCACTGCTTTCTAGTGTCCCTTTCTATGTATCCCTGTACCTGTCTCCCTGTCTTTACTTCTTAATGTTTTCCTACCTGTCCTGTACCCTGTCGCTTTTTAACTTTTACTTCTATGTCTCCCTCTATCCGGCTTACTGTCCCCATTTTTCAATTCTTCCCTTTAGCTGGGGAAGGGTCTGCCCAGGCATGCATACCTGAGGGAGCTGATGTAGGAAAACTGGCTGAGGAGGGAATCCGAGGGGGTCCTGCAGGCAGGTGGCTCCAGCAATGAATGTCCAGTCCCTGCAGCAATGAAGGATCCCACCGAGCAACAAAACTGGGGGTGGAGGTGGGTGGGGGGCCCCTGCTTGGGACTGGCTGGGCATCGGTCGGTTGGTGGTGAGCAATTATAATTTGCATCACTTGTTCTTCTTGGGTTTTATTTTCCTCTCTGTTGCTTGGGGTTTTTTTTAATTATTTTTTTTTTAATTGTTACACTGTTTTTGTATCAACCCAGGAGTGTCTGTCTCATGTTTACCCTTCCAGTTCTCCCCCCATCCCAGCTGTATGGTGCTTAGTTGCCAGCCAGGGTGAAACCACGATGCTGTGTCTACTTTTATGAAGCTGCCTATTGTTATTTTTAAAATACCTACATATTTTTTTATATTTTAAAATATTTTAAATATTTAAAAAGTCTCCCATGTACCCGGTCACTTTTAAAATTTTCTTTCTGTGTCTATTTTCATCTAGTCCACTGTCTTTATTTTTTAATTTGTTCCTCTATGTCCTGTGCCCCATCGCTTCTAAGTTTCCTTTCTATTTCTCAGTTCACTGTCACTATTTTCTTAATTTTTCCTGTCTGTCCTGTACCCAATCACTTTTAAAATTGTCCTTCTATGTCTACTTTTATCAAGCTGGGTATCACTGTTTATTAATTCTTTCCCGGCTACTGTGTAGCCTGACGCTTTTTACATTTTCTTTCTAATACTACTTTAACCTATTCACTGTCTTTATTATTACTTTATTTCCTTGATCACCATTGCTTTTAAAAATTTCTGTCTACTCTTATCCCATCTGCGGTCCTTATTTCACTGTCTTCCATTTTTAAAATTATTTCCTGTCTTTCCTTAATGCCGTCGCTTTTACATTTTTTTTTCTACCTGTTTTAGTCAACTGTTACTCTTTTTTTAATACTTCATTTATTGCCCTAATCCCCCTCACTTTTTAAATGCTCTTTTTGTGCCTACTTTTATTCCCTTTGCTGTCTTTTTTTTCCATTATTTCTTCTGTGCCATTGCTTTTTAGATATTCTTTCTGCGTCTTCGTTTTAGTTGGCTGTCGCTATTTTTACAGTTTTTCCTTATTTCCTTCATCCCCCTTGCTTTGAAAATTTTCTACGTTTATCTCGTTCGCTGTCTTTAGTTTTTAATTATTTTTCCTTGGTTTTCCTTAGGGCCATGGCTTTTTAGATTTTCTTTCGACGTCTCCATTTTAGTTCGCCGTCGCCACTTTTAAATTTTTTCCTCATTTCTTTAATCCCCGCTGCTTTTATCTACTTTTATCTACTTCTATCCTGTTTACTGTCTTTATTTCGTCGTCTTTATTCTTTAATGATTTCTTCTCTTTCCTTAGTGCCGTCGCTTTTAAATTTTTCTTTCAACCTGTTTTAGTTTCCTGTCGCTGTTTGATTTTTTCCCTTTCCCCCCCTAATTCCCATCGCTTTTAAAATGTGTTTTCTACGCCTACTTTTTTTCCCTTCGATGTCTTTATTTTTAATTATGTCTTGTCTGTCCTTTGTGCTGTAGGCTTTTAAAATTGCTTTCTACTTCTCCATTTTAGTTCAATGTTGCTGTGTTTTAATTTTTTCCTTATTTCCTTAATCACTGTTGCTTTTACAATTTTCTGTCTAATTTTATCCTGTTTGCCATCTTTATTTTTTAATTGCTACTTAGCTTTCTTTTGTGCCGCCCCTTTATAAATTTTCTTGCTACATCTGTTTCAGTTTGCTGTTCCTGTTTTTAAATTTTTTTCCATTCATTTCTGTAATCCCCGTCGCTTTTAAATTTTCTACTTTTATCATGTTTGCTGTCTTTATTTTGCTGCGTTTTCTGTTATTTTTTTCTTCTCTTTCCCTAGTGCCCTTGCTTTTTAAAGTTTTTTTTCTACATCTCTCTTAGTTTACTGTCCCTATCTTTTATTTTTTCCCTTTATTTCCCTAATCCCCCTCGCTTTTTTAATGTTAGTTCTAGGCCTCCTTTTATTCCCTTCGTTATCTTCACTTCTCATTATTTCTTTACTTTCCTCAGTGCCGTTGCTTTTTAGATTTTCTTTCTACACCTCCGGTTTAGTTCACCGTCCCTTTTTTTAAATTTTTTCGTCATTTCTTCAGTCCCCATTGCTTTTAAGATTTTCAGTCTACTTTCATCCCGTCTACTGTTTTAATTGTTGCTTGCCTTTGATTAGTGCCGTCGCTTTTTAAATTTTCGTCGTACGTCACCATCTTAGTTTGCTGTCCCTATTTTTAATTCTTTTTTCTATTTCCCTAAACCCTGTTGCTTTTAAAATTTTCTGTCTACCTTTATCCCATTCACTGTCTTTATTCTTTAATTGTTTCTTGTCTTTCCTTAGTGCAGTTGCTCTTTACAATTTTGGTCTCTCTTTGTTTAGTTTGCAATTGCTATTTTTTTAATGCTTTTCTCTCTTAGTCCCTTGGCTTTGAAAGTTTTGCTTCTTTTATCTACTTTTATCCAGTTTGCTGTCTTTTTTTTTTTTCCCCAATTGTTTCCTGCTAGTCCTCTACCTAGTTGCTTTTGAAATAATTGTCTTTCTGTGTCAAGCTTCCTATCCGTATTTTTCAGCAGTTTTCAGTATGTTGTGTACCCCGTTGCTTTTTCAATGTACTTTGTATGTGTCTCTCCCTCTTTCTTTATTTTTTAGTTTTTTCTTATCTTTCCTAATAGAGGTGGCTTTTTAGTTTTTTCGATATCTAATTTTATTGTATCCAATGTGTTGATTTGTTAATTCTTTCCTGTCTGTCCTGCAGCCTGCGCTTCACTTAAGAAATTTTCTTCGTATGCCTCTGTTTATTTTGATCACTGTCTCTCTTCTTTGATTTTTTTCCTCTCTTAATCCCTTGGCTTATCCAGTTCCCTACTGTGGAAAAATCCCCCTCCTCCGCCTCTCTGTCTCCTGCCTGTGGGTGTCTCCTCCTCTCTGTCCCTCTCTGCTGTCCTGTGGTCCTGCTCGGACCCTTCCATCTCTCACCCCTGCTCCCTCCCCCTCTTGTTTATGGCTCCATCTCCCTGTTCCTCTGGTTCTCGTGCTCCATCTCTCCATCCTCCTCCTCCTCGTTGCCCTCCATTTCTCTCTCTCTCCACCCTCGTGCGGCTCCCTGTCCCTCTTTTTTTGTTCCCAGCATCCCATTTTCTGGCTCCCTGTCCCACACCTCTTCTCTACCTTCCTTCCGCTTTCCGCTTCCCTTGTTTCCCTCTGTCCTGCTGCCTTGGGGCGCTGAGCCTTGGAGCCAGCTCACTGCCGGGATTCCCTATGATGTGCTTTAATGAATACACTTTTCCTGCCTCCTCTGTGCCCCTGGATGTGTTTGCAGCCCCTGGGTGCAGAGCTCGTGGCTGTGGACAGGTGCAGGGAGGGGGGGATGTGCTGGGGGCTTTGGCAGGGGCCCCTGTTGCCAATGGGCTCCAGCTGGGCCTGGAGCTGGGGCAGTCCCAGGTGTGGCCAGTGAGGCTGAGGGTGGGGCTGGCCCTGCTGTGTGAAGGGGCTCTAGCTGTAAAGGGGGCTGCCACCAGGGCATGCTTTCCTGAGGGAGCTGCCAAAGGGGAGCTGGCTGAGGAGGGAATCTGAGGGGGCCCCGCAGGCAGGTGCCTCTGGCCAGGCATGGCCAGTCCATGCAGCAATGAAGGATCTCACCGAGCCGTCCCTGACAGAAGGCACCACCAGCACACAGTGCTGGGAGCTCGGTGCCTCCATTGGCTGCATGTGTGAGCCACTGGGAAGCCTCAGAGCGGAGGAGCATCGAGGCGCCTGCTGCTGAGGCAGACTGAAAAGCCTTGGGGTGGTGAAGGTCTCCTGCCAGTGCCAGGAGCTGTGGTGAGTCACATGTTCCCTCGTGTGCGTCCCGGCCCACCTCTGCCGCCCTTCCCCGGATCTCTGCCTGCCTCCCTGCCTGTCCCTGCTTCTGTCTCCCTCTCTGCCAGCCCACCTGCCGGTCTGCCTCCCCAAAACTTGTCACTCTTCTGCCAACTCTGCCCTGTACCACTTCACCTATCGATTTTTTGTTCTCTGTTTTCCTCTCGGCAGCTCCCTCGTCCTACTTTTTAATGCTTTCCTGTGTTCCTTGTACCCCGTTGCATTTTAAGTTATCTTTCTATGTTTACGTCTCTCCAACACCCTGTCCCTATTTTTTAATTTCTTTCACTCTCCTGGTCCCCATCGCTTTTTAAATTTTCTTTCTATGTTTCCTTCTATCCACCTCCCAGTCCCTGGTTTTTTAACACTCCTGTGTTTCTTGTACCCGATCACTGTTAAAATATTCTGTCTGCTTTGCCCTCCATCCATCTCCCTGTCCCTATGTTTTAATTCTTGTCTATGTTTCTTGTACTCAGTTGCTTTTTAAAATTCCTTCTACGTCTCCCTCTACCTGGCTCCTTTTCTTGAATTTTTTTTTTTAATTCTTCCCTGTATTTCTTGTACCCCATCGCGATTTAATTGCTCTTTCAACAATTCCCTTTATTGGGTTCCCTTTCCCTAAATTTTAATTCCTTAGTCTTTCCTTAGTGCTGTCGCTTTTTAAATTTTCTTTCTACGTCTGTTTTAGTGTGCTGTTCCGATTTTGTAATATTTTCCTTTATTTCCCTAATGCCTACCGCGTTTGACAAGTTGTTTCTATGCCTGCTTTTATTCCCTTTGCTGTCCTTTTTTACTATTTCTTCTCTGCCTTCTGTGCCATCGCTGTATAGGTTTTCTTTCTAGGCCTCTGTTGTAGTTTGCCGTCGCTATTTTTAAATCTTTTTCCCTATTTCCTTAATCACCGTTGCTTTTAAAATACGCTGTCTACTTTCATCCCATTCGCAGTCTTTTTTTTGTCTGCCTTTCTTTTTTAATTATTTCTTGTCTTTCCTTCGTGCCCTCGCTTTTTGTATTTTCTCTCTATGTCTATATGTCACCATGATTTAGTCTTTTCCTTTATTTCCTCAATCTTTTTGCTTTTTAAATTTTTTTCTACGTTTGCTTTCATACAGTTCCTGTCCCTATTTGTAAATTCTCTCTTGTCTTTTGGGTACTCTCTCAATTTTTCGATTTTCTTTCTATGTCGCTGTTTATTTAGTTTGTTGTCCCTATTTTTTAACTTTTTCCTCCTTTAATGCCTTCATTTTTCAATTTTTTTTCTATGCCTACTTTTATCTAGCTTTCTGTCCCTATTTTTACATTTTTTTCTCCTCTGCCTTGTCCCATTTTGCTTTTAAAATTTTCTTTCTATGTCTACCTTTAACAAACTGTACATCCCTGGCTTTTCATTCGTTTTTGTTTGTCACATACCTTGTCGCCTTTTAAATCTTCTTTGTGTCTTTTTTTTTTTCTCTTCTCTCAGTTCATCCCGAGGCTTTAGACGGTCTCCTCGGCACGCTTTTATTTCTGGAGTGTAATTCGTACCCCCTTGGTTTGTTAGAACATCTCAGGTTATCCTTCTTCCTCAGAGTAGTGTTTTTGTCCTCTCCTCCATCTCGACGGCCTCCAATGGGTCAGTGTCTCCCTCACAACATCTGTACTCTGTTCAAATCCCCTCCCGAGTCCCTTTGTGCCCTCGAGCCTTCTCTCTGGCCACCTCAGCACCCCTCTATCTCTGTCCCAATGCTTCCTGTGAGCGTCCTTGCACTCCATGGCCATCCTTCAGTTCTGCAGCAGGCGTTGTGTCTTTCTTATCCAGAGACAACTCCTCCTCAGGCTTTCATTTTGCCCCAGAGCACTTTCTCACCTTCCCCTCTGCCATGTCCGATGCCTCCGTTTGGTCCCTGGTCCCCTGAGTACGTCTGTTCAGATCCCCTCTGGAGTACCTCATTGTGTCAGCAATCCTTTGCTTGTCTCTCTGTCCATGCTCAGCCGCGCCCCCAGCCCTCTTGTTCCTGTCGCGACGCCTCCCGAGACTGTCCTCGTGCCCCACGGCACCCCTGGAGCTCTGCAGCCCTCTTTGTAGCTCTCCTATTCAGACAGAACCCTTCCTCAGGCTGTCTCTGTGCCCCACGGCTCTTTTACCTTATTCAACGCCATCTACGTTGTCTCCATTCCGTCGCTCATCCCCTGAGCACATCTGTACGTTGCTGGGACACCTTCCCGAGTTTGGCATTGGGTCCCAGAGTCACTTTCTCTTTCACTCTCGGCACCCTTCTCCTGCCGTCATCGTGTCTCCCGAGCACAGCCTTGTGCCCCACAGCTCTCTTTTGGCTCTGTAGCACACTTGGTGCCCTTCTCGCTCCCTGGGAACCTTTCCCGATGCAGTCTTTCATCTCCAGAACACTCATGTTGTCTTCTGTGCTTGCTAGGATATCTCTGTTCAGTCCCTGGTCCCCTGAGGATATCTGTAGTCTGTTCAAATCCCCTCTGGACTTCTTCATCATGTCCTCAAGCCTTCTTTTGTCTGTCCCTCTCAGAACCCCGCTGCTACTGTCACGATGCCTCCTGATGTTCTCTGCAGCACACTTTTAGCTCTCTAAGCCCCCTTTGGACCCGTTCTGTTGCAATCGCACCTCTCCTAAGAATTCTGCTCTCAAAAGAGAGCATTCTTTTTCTTCTCTCTGCCATCTAGGATGCCTCCCGAGACCTTCCTTGTGCTCCACAGCATTGTGGTAGCACTCTGCCTCCCTTTTAATCTCTCTTATGTCTCCGAGCTTTTCATGACCTCTCTGCTCCTGTTGTAAAATCACTAAATTTAGTTAGGATAGAAGTAGAATGTTAGAATGTTGTTTGTTCTGAAACTTGCAACCATAGGACCCTTACCAAGTAGTCTCTGTTTCGGGTCAAGGATGAAACAATGAAGAATTGAATAGAGAAAGTTTTGTTGAGTTCTGTAATTATAGGAACCTGTTATGCACCAGTGATGCTGCTTGGAAATCCTTTCACCCTTCCCATCTTGATTAAAGAATCAAGGATGCCAATCAGTAGATATTAATAGACATGGTAAATGATTCATTTAAGTGTAGATATTGATAGAATTGTGTAAGAGAGCAATTAAGGAAAATAAAACCATGTATTTTGTGTAACGGTAACTAGGTATGATTTATATATCTTGTTTAATTATAAACTAACTGTTGAACAATGTGGCATTGTGAAGGAGCAGGATTCGCTTGTCAAGAGGGTGGTAGGTTGTAGGCCTGGTCAGTAAACTGAGAAAAACTTTACAAGATTCCAAGAACGGGCCTTTGCAACTGAGCTGAGCATGCGCAAACATCAGATTCAACTAGCGGACACCATGAGGAAGACTACCAGAGGACCTCAGACGACCACCTGTGTACCTGAAGGCGCATGTGTCACGAGTATTTACGTATATTAATGAGTTTCTGGAAATCATATGAATATGATAATAATTTCTTGGAAATACGGTGAATATGTCTATTTTGATTGTGTATAATTACTACAGTGGAGAAAGTAAGCACGCACACTAGGTGGAGCGATCCCCTGTGCGTCCAGTGCTGCAATAAAGAAGTGCCTGCTTTCTACACTTCAAATTTAGTCTTAGAAAGTTCGTATCTTGCCGACTTACGGTAACACTCCCAGTCACCATGCCTCCCGAGACCACCTTTGTGTACTGCAGCCCTGTTTTAGCTCCGTCACGGACTTTGATCCTCTCTCATTCCCTCAGAAACCCTTCCTCGGGTTTGTTAGTGCCTCAGAGTGCTCTTATCATCCTCTGGTGCCTCCATTAATTTCTCTTTCAACAATTGCCTTTATCGGGTTCCCTTTCCCTAAATTTTAATTCCTCCCATTTTTCCATATACCCTGTCACTTTTAAAATCTTCTTTCAACACTTCCTTCTCTTCTGCCCCCTGTTCTTATATTTCCTTTGTTTCTTGTAGCCCGTCACTTTTTTAAAATTTCTTTCTGCCTCCCTCTATCTGATTCCCTGTCCCTATTTTTTAATTCCTCCCTCTTGGTCCCGTACCCGGTTGCTTTAAATATTTTCTTTCTAGGTCTCCATTTATTTAGTTTCCTGTCCTTCTCTTTTAATTTTTTGCCATCTATACTATACTCTGTCAATTTTAAGTTTTGTTTCTGTGGCCACTTTTGTCCAGACCACCATCTTTATTTTCTGATTCTCTCCTGTCTGTCCTGTACTCTGTTGCTGCTTCAATTTTCTTTCTATGTCTACTTTTGTCAAGCTCCCCATCCATATTTTTTAATCCTTTCCTGTGTCATGTATCCCGTTGCTTTTCAAATTTACTTTTATGCGTGTCTCTTTTTTCCCCGTGTTCTTATTTTCTATTTATTCTTGTCTTTCCTTAAAGCCGTCGCATTCTAAGTTTTCTTTCTATGTCAAAGTTTATCCACTTTGCTCTCCCTATTTTTTATGTCGTCCTGTTTATCCTGTACCTCGTCGCTTTTGAAATTTTCTTTCCATGTCTACTTTAACCAATTCACTGTCTGTCTTTTTTATTTGTTTCCTGTCTGTCGTGTACCCCATTGCTTTTGAAGTTTTCTATGTCTCTCTGTGTATTTCTCCCTTTTCTATTTTGTAACTTGTTCTTGTCTTTCCTTAATGCCTTTGCTTTTATAATTTTCTTCCTGTGTCTCCCTCTCATCACCCTACCCCTATTTTACAATTTTTTTTCTGGTTTGTCTTTATTGCCTTTGCTTTTGAAACTTTCTTGCCATGTCAACTTTGACCCAATTTTTTGTTTCAATTTTTTTTTTTACCCCTGGTTGTCCTTTACCCAGTGGCTTTTAAAATTTTCTTTCTGTGCCTACTTTAACCAATTCACTGTCTTTTTAGTTTTAATTTTTTTCCTGTCTGTCCGGAACCCCATTGCTTTTTCAGTTTCCATTCTATGTCAACCTTTATCAAGCTCCCTATCCACATGTTTGAATTTATTCCTGTCTGTCGTGTTCCACGTCACTTCAAAAAAATTTTCTTTCCATGTGAGTCTCTAATTTTTTTTTTTACCCTATCCTTATTTTTAAGTTTTTTTCTTAACGCCATCGCTTATTACATTTTCTTTCTATATCAACATTTATTATGTTTGCTGTGCCTGTTTTTCATTGTGTTCCTGTCTCTCCGGTACCCCATCACTTTTTAAACTTTCTTTCTACGCCTCTGTTTATCTAGTTTTCTGTCCCCCTTTTTAATTTTTTTTTTTTCCTGTGTTCCCTGTAGCACAACTTGTTAAATTTTATTTCTGTGTGTGCTGGTTTTGGATGGGATAGAGTTAGTTTCCTTCACAGTAGCTGGTACGGGGCTACGTTTTGGGGTTGTGCTGAAGACAGCATTGATAGCACAGGGAGATGTGTTAGTTACAGCTGAGCAGCGCTTGCCCAGCGTCAAGGGCTGCTCTGCTCCTCACCCTGCCCTGCAAGCAAGCATATTTTTTTTCCCTTTACGCCTACCGCGTTTGACAACTTGTTTCTATGCCTGCTTTTATTCCCTTTGCTGTCCTTTTTTACTTTTTTTCTCTTTCTTATGTGCAGTCGCTGTATAGGTTTTCTTTCTAGGTCTCTGTTGTAGTTTGCTGTTACTATTTTTAAATCTTTTTCCCTATTTCCTTAATCACCGTTGCTTTTAAAATTTGCTGTCTACTTCCATCCTGTTTGCAGTCTTTTTTTTGTCTGCCTTTCTTTTTTAACTCTTTCTTGTCTTTCCTTCGTGCCCTCGCTTTTTGAATTTTCTGTCTCTGTCTGCTCTTGAAATGTTCTTTCTGTGCCTACTTTTATTCCCTTTGCTGTCTTTTTTTTCCATTATTTCTCCTCTGCCTTCTGTGCCATCGCTTTTTAGAGCTTCTTTCTGCGTCTTCGTTGTAGTTTGCCGTCGCTATTTTTTAAAGTTTTTCCTTATTTCCTTCATCCCCCTTGCTTTGAAAATTTTCTACGTTTATCTCGTTCGCTGTCTTTAGTTTTTAATTATTTTTCCTTGGTTTTCCTTAGTGCCATGGCTTTTTAGATTTTCTTTCGACGTCTCCCTTTTAGTTCGCCGTCGCCACTTTTAAATTTTTTCCTCATTTCTTTAATCCCCGCTGCTTTTAACACTTTCTGTTTGACTTTTATGCCGTTCCCTGCCTTTATTCTTTAATGATTTCTTCTCTTTCCTTAGTGCCGCCGCTTTTAAATTTTTCTCCCAACCTCTGTTTTAGTTTGCTCTCCCTGTTTGGTTTTTTTTTCCCCCCCCTTTCCCCCCCCCAATTCCCATCGCTTTTAAAATGTGTTTTCTACGCCTACTTTTTTTCCCTTCGATATCTTTCTTTCTAATTATTTCTTGTCTTTCCTTAGTGCCGTTGCCTTTTAGATTTTCTGTCCATGTCTGAGTTTCAGTTTGCTTTCCCTCTCGTCCAGTTCTTTCCTCTATTAATCTCTTGGCTTTTTAAATGTTCTACCTCTATCTCATTCACATTCTTTACTTTTAAAGTATTTTTTTTTTTCATTTTTCCTCAGTGCCCTTAGTTGCTTTTTAACTTTTCTGTCTACTTTTACTCTGTTTGCTGTCTTTTCAGTTATTTTTTCTTGGTTTGCCTCAGTGCCATCGCTTTTTAGATTTTTTCCCTACCTACCTGTTTTAGGTCAATGTTGCTACGCTTCAATTTCTTCCTTATTTCCCTAATCCTATTTGCTTCTAAAATTTTCCGTCTGCTTTTATTCCGTTCGCTGTCTTTATTTTTTAGTTATTTCTCGTCTTTATTAGCGCCGTGGCTTTTCAAATTTTCTTTCTACATCTCTTTTAGTTCGCTGTCCCGGCTTTTAAATTCTTTTGGTTTCTTTCCCTAATCCCCATTGCTTTTTACATTTTCTACGTCTATCCCGTTCGCTGTCTTTATTTCGCTGTCTCTTCTTTTAATTATTTCTCGTCTTTCCTCAGCGCAGTCGTTTTTTAAATTCTCTTTCTACGTCTCTTTGAGTTCGCGGTCCCTATTGCCTCATTTTTCTCTTCCTTTCCCAAATCCCCCACGCTTTTTAAATGTTCTTTCGATGCCCACTTTTATGCCCTTTGCTGGGTTTTTAAAATTATTTCTTGTCGTTCCTTAGTGCCCTCGCTTTTTAAATTTTCTTTCTGCATCTCTGTTTCACTTTGCTGTTCCGATTTCGTAATTTTTTCCTTTATTTCCCTAATGCCTACCGTGTTTGACAAGTTGTTTCTATGCCTGCTTTTATTCCCTTTGCTGTCCTTTTTTACTATTTCTTCTCTGCCTTCTGTGCCATCGCTGTATAGGTTTTCTTTCTAGGTCTCTGTTGTAGTTTGCCGTTGCTATTTTTAAATCTTTTTCCCTATTTCCTTAATCACCGTTGCTTTTAAAATTTGCTGTCTACTTCCATCCTGTTTGCAGTCTTTTTTTTGTCTGCCTTTCTTTTTTAATTCTTTCTTGTCTTTCCTTCGTGCCCTCGCTTTTTGAATTTTCTGTCTCTGTCTGCTCTTGAAATGTTCTTTCTGTGCCTACTTTTATTCCCTTTGCTGTCTTTTTTTTTCCATTATTTCTTCTCTGCCTTCTGTGCCATCGCTTTTTAGAGCTTCTTTCTGCGTCTTCGTTGTAGTTTGCCGTCGCTATTTTTTAAAGTTTTTCCTTATTTCCTTCATCCCCCTTGCTTTGAAAATTTTCTACGTTTATCTCGTTCGCTGTCTTTAGTTTTTAATTATTTTTCCTTGGTTTTCCTTAGTGCCATGGCTTTTTAGATTTTCTTTCGACGTCTCCCTTTTAGTTCGCCGTCGCCACTTTTAAATTTTTTCCTCATTTCTTTAATCCCCGCTGCTTTTAACACTTTCTGTTTGACTTTTATGCCGTTCCCTGCCTTTATTCTTTAATGATTTCTTCTCTTTCCTTAGTGCCGCCGCTTTTAAATTTTTCTCTCAACCTCTGTTTTAGTTTGCTCTCCCTGTTTGGTTTTTTTTTCCCCCCCTTTCCCCCCCCAATTCCCATCGCTTTTAAAATGTGTTTTCTACGCCTACTTTTTTTCCCTTCGATATCTTTCTTTCTAATTATTTCTTGTCTTTCCTTAGTGCCGTTGCCTTTTAGATTTTCTGTCCATGTCTGAGTTTCAGTTTGCTTTCCCTCTCGTCCAGTTCTTTCCTCTATTAATCTCTTGGCTTTTTAAATTTTCTACCTCTATCTCATTCACATTCTTTACTTTTAAAGTATTTTTTCTTGTTTTTCCTTAGTGCCCTTAGTTGCTTTTTAACTTTTCTGTCTACTTTTACTCTGTTTGCTGTCTTTTCAGTTATTTTTTCTTGGTTTGCCTCAGTGCCATCGCTTTTTAGATTTTTTTCCCTACCTACCTGTTTTAGGTCAATGTTGCTACGCTTCAATTTCTTCCTTATTTCCCTAATCCTATTTGCTTCTAAAATTTTCCGTCTGCTTTTATTCCGTTCGCTGTCTTTATTTTTTAGTTATTTCTCGTCTTTATTAGCGCCGTGGCTTTTCAAATTTTCTTTCTACATCTCTTTTAGTTCGCTGTCCCGGCTTTTAAATTCTTTTGGTTTCTTTCCCTAATCCCCATTGCTTTTTACATTTTCTACGTCTATCCCGTTCGCTGTCTTTATTTCGCTGTCTCTTCTTTTAATTATTTCTCGTCTTTCCTCAGCGCAGTCGTTTTTTAAATTCTCTTTCTACGTCTCTTTTAGTTCGCGGTCCCTATTGCCTCATTTTTCTCTTCCTTTCCCAAATCCCCCACGCTTTTTAAATGTTCTTTCGATGCCCACTTTTATGCCCTTTGCTGGGTTTTTAAAATTATTTCTTGTCGTTCCTTAGTGCCCTCGCTTTTTAAATTTTCTTTCTGCATCTCTGTTTCACTTTGCTGTTCCGATTTTGTAATTTTTTCCTTTATTTCCCTAATGCCTACCGTGTTTGACAAGTTGTTTCTATGCCTGCTTTTATTCCCTTTGCTGTCCTTTTTTACTATTTCTTCTCTGCCTTCTGTGCCATCGCTGTATAGGTTTTCTTTCTAGGTCTCTGTTGTAGTTTGCCGTTGCTATTTTTAAATCTTTTTCCCTATTTCCTTAATCACCGTTGCTTTTAAAATTTGCTGTCTACTTCCATCCCGTTTGCAGTCTTTTTTTTGTCTGCCTTTCTTTTTTAATTCTTTCTTGTCTTTCCTTCGTGCCCTCGCTTTTTGAATTTTCTGTCTCTGTCTGCTCTTGAAATGTTCTTTCTGTGCCTACTTTTATTCCCTTTGCTGTCTTTTTTTTCCATTATTTCTTCTCTGCCTTCTGTGCCATCGCTTTTTAGAGCTTCTTTCTGCGTCTTCGTTGTAGTTTGCCGTCGCTATTTTTTAAAGTTTTTCCTTATTTCCTTCATCCCCCTTGCTTTGAAAATTTTCTACGTTTATCTCGTTCGCTGTCTTTAGTTTTTAATTATTTTTCCTTGGTTTTCCTTAGTGCCATGGCTTTTTAGATTTTCTTTCGACGTCTCCCTTTTAGTTCGCCGTCACCACTTTTAAATTTTTTCCTCATTTCTTTAATCCCCGCTGCTTTTAACACTTTCTGTTTGACTTTTATGCCGTTCCCTGCCTTTATTCTTTAATGATTTCTTCTCTTTCCTTAGTGCCGCCGCTTTTAAATTTTTCTCCCAACCTCTGTTTTAGTTTGCTCTCCCTGTTTGGTTTTTTTTCCCCCCCCTTTCCCCCCCCCAATTCCCATCGCTTTTAAAATGTGTTTTCTACGCCTACTTTTTTTCCCTTCGATATCTTTCTTTCTAATTATTTCTTGTCTTTCCTTAGTGCCGTTGCCTTTTAGATTTTCTGTCCATGTCTGAGTTTCAGTTTGCTTTCCCTCTCGTCCAGTTCTTTCCTCTATTAATCTCTTGGCTTTTTAAATTTTCTACCTCTATCTCATTCACATTCTTTACTTTTAAAGTATTTTTTCTTGTTTTTCCTTAGTGCCCTTAGTTGCTTTTTAACTTTTCTGTCTACTTTTACTCTGTTTGCTGTCTTTTCAGTTATTTTTTCTTGGTTTGCCTCAGTGCCATCGCTTTTTAGATTTTTTCCCTACCTATCTGTTTTAGGTCAATGTTGCTACGCTTCAATTTCTTCCTTATTTCCCTAATCCTATTTGCTTCTAAAATTTTCCGTCTGCTTTTATTCCGTTCGCTGTCTTTAATTTTTAGTTATTTCTCGTCTTTATTAGCGCCGTGGCTTTTCAAATTTTCTTTCTACATCTCTTTTAGTTCGCTGTCCCGGCTTTTAAATTCTTTTGGTTTCTTTCCCTAATCCCCATTGCTTTTTACATTTTCTACGTCTATCCCGTTCGCTGTCTTTATTTCGCTGTCTCTTCTTTTAATTATTTCTCGTCTTTCCTCAGCGCAGTCGTTTTTTAAATTCTCTTTCTACGTCTCTTTGAGTTCGCGGTCCCTATTTCCTCATTTTTCTCTTCCTTTCCCAAATCCCCCACGCTTTTTAAATGTTCTTTCGATGCCCACTTTTATGCCCTTTGCTGGGTTTTTAAAATTATTTCTTGTCGTTCCTTAGTGCCCTCGCTTTTTAAATTTTCTTTCTGCATCTCTGTTTCACTTTGCTGTTCCGATTTCGTAATTTTTTCCTTTATTTCCCTAATGCCTACCGTGTTTGACAAGTTGTTTCTATGCCTGCTTTTATTCCCTTTGCTGTCCTTTTTTACTATTTCTTCTCTGCCTTCTGTGCCATCGCTGTATAGGTTTTCTTTCTAGGTCTCTGTTGTAGTTTGCCGTTGCTATTTTTAAATCTTTTTCCCTATTTCCTTAATCACCGTTGCTTTTAAAATTTGCTGTCTACTTCCATCCCGTTTGCAGTCTTTTTTTTGTCTGCCTTTCTTTTTTAATTCTTTCTTGTCTTTCCTTCGTGCCCTCGCTTTTTGAATTTTCTGTCTCTGTCTGCTCTTGAAATGTTCTTTCTGTGCCTACTTTTATTCCCTTTGCTGTCTTTTTTTTCCATTATTTCTTCTCTGCCTTCTGTGCCATCGCTTTTTAGAGCTTCTTTCTGCGTCTTCGTTGTAGTTTGCCGTCGCTATTTTTTAAAGTTTTTCCTTATTTCCTTCATCCCCCTTGCTTTGAAAATTTTCTACGTTTATCTCGTTCGCTGTCTTTAGTTTTTAATTATTTTTCCTTGGTTTTCCTTAGTGCCATGGCTTTTTAGATTTTCTTTCGACGTCTCCCTTTTAGTTTGCCGTCGCCACTTTTAAATTTTTTCCTCATTTCTTTAATCCCCGCTGCTTTTAACACTTTCTGTTTGACTTTTATGCCGTTCCCTGCCTTTATTCTTTAATGATTTCTTCTCTTTCCTTAGTGCCGCCGCTTTTAAATTTTTCTCCCAACCTCTGTTTTAGTTTGCTCTCCCTGTTTGTTTTTTTTTTCCCCCCCTTCCCCCCCCCAATTCCCATCGCTTTTAAAATGTGTTTTCTACGCCTACTTTTTTTCCCTTCGATATCTTTCTTTCTAATTATTTCTTGTCTTTCCTTAGTGCCGTTGCCTTTTAGATTTTCTGTCCATGTCTGAGTTTCAGTTTGCTTTCCCTCTCGTCCAGTTCTTTCCTCTATTAATCTCTTGGCTTTTTAAATTTTCTACCTCTATCTCATTCACATTCTTTACTTTTAAAGTATTTTTTCTTGTTTTTCCTTAGTGCCCTTAGTTGCTTTTTAACTTTTCTGTCTACTTTTACTCTGTTTGCTCTCTTTTCAGTTATTTTTTCTTGGTTTGCCTCAGTGCCATCGCTTTTTAGATTTTTTTCCCTACCTACCTGTTTTAGGTCAATGTTGCTACGCTTCAATTTCTTCCTTATTTCCCTAATCCTATTTGCTTCTAAAATTTTCCGTCTGCTTTTATTCCGTTCGCTGTCTTTAATTTTTAGTTATTTCTCGTCTTTATTAGCGCCGTGGCTTTTCAAATTTTCTTTCTACATCTCTTTTAGTTCGCTGTCCCGGCTTTTAAATTCTTTTGGTTTCTTTCCCTAATCCCCATTGCTTTTTACATTTTCTACGTCTATCCCGTTCGCTGTCTTTATTTCGCTGTCTCTTCTTTTAATTATTTCTCGTCTTTCCTCAGCGCAGTCGTTTTTTAAATTCTCTTTCTACGTCTCTTTTAGTTCGCGGTCCCTATTTCCTCATTTTTCTCTTCCTTTCCCAAATCCCCCACGCTTTTTAAATGTTCTTTCGATGCCCACTTTTATGCCCTTTGCTGGGTTTTTAAAATTATTTCTTGTCGTTCCTTAGTGCCCTCGCTTTTTAAATTTTCTTTCTGCATCTCTGTTTCACTTTGCTGTTCCGATTTTGTAATTTTTTCCTTTATTTCCCTAATGCCTACCGTGTTTGACAAGTTGTTTCTATGCCTGCTTTTATTCCCTTTGCTGTCCTTTTTTACTATTTCTTCTCTGCCTTCTGTGCCATCGCTGTATAGGTTTTCTTTCTAGGTCTCTGTTGTAGTTTGCCGTTGCTATTTTTAAATCTTTTTCCCTATTTCCTTAATCACCGTTGCTTTTAAAATTTGCTGTCTACTTCCATCCCGTTTGCAGTCTTTTTTTTGTCTGCCTTTCTTTTTTAATTCTTTCTTGTCTTTCCTTCGTGCCCTCGCTTTTTGAATTTTCTGTCTCTGTCTGCTCTTGAAATGTTCTTTCTGTGCCTACTTTTATTCCCTTTGCTGTCTTTTTTTTCCATTATTTCTTCTCTGCCTTCTGTGCCATCGCTTTTTAGAGCTTCTTTCTGCGTCTTCGTTGTAGTTTGCCGTTGCTATTTTTTAAAGTTTTTCCTTATTTCCTTCATCCCCCTTGCTTTGAAAATTTTCTACGTTTATCTCGTTCGCTGTCTTTAGTTTTTAATTATTTTTCCTTGGTTTTCCTTAGTGCCATGGCTTTTTAGATTTTCTTTCGACGTCTCCCTTTTAGTTTGCCGTCGCCACTTTTAAATTTTTTCCTCATTTCTTTAATCCCCGCTGCTTTTAACACTTTCTGTTTGACTTTTATGCCGTTCCCTGCCTTTATTCTTTAATGATTTCTTCTCTTTCCTTAGTGCCGCCGCTTTTAAATTTTTCTCCCAACCTCTGTTTTAGTTTGCTCTCCCTGTTTGGTTTTTTTTTCCCCCCCTTTCCCCCCCCCCAATTCCCATCGCTTTTAAAATGTGTTTTCTACGCCTACTTTTTTTCCCTTCGATATCTTTCTTTCTAATTATTTCTTGTCTTTCCTTAGTGCAGTTGTCTTTTAGATTTTCTGTCCATGTCTGAGTTTCAGTTTGCTTTCCCTCTCGTCCAGTTCTTTCCTCTATTAATCTCTTGGCTTTTTAAATTTTCTACCTCTATCTCATTCACATTCTTTACTTTTAAAGTATTTTTTCTTGTTTTTCCTTAGTGCCCTTAGTTGCTTTTTAACTTTTCTGTCTACTTTTACTCTGTTTGCTGTCTTTTCAGTTATTTTTTCTTGGTTTGCCTCAGTGCCATCGCTTTTTAGATTTTTTCCCTACCTACCTGTTTTAGGTCAATGTTGCTACGCTTCAATTTCTTCCTTATTTCCCTAATCCTATTTGCTTCTAAAATTTTCCGTCTGCTTTTATTCCGTTCGCTGTCTTTATTTTTTAGTTATTTCTCGTCTTTATTAGCGCCGTGGCTTTTCAAATTTTCTTTCTACATCTCTTTTAGTTCGCTGTCCCGGCTTTTAAATTCTTTTGGTTTCTTTCCCTAATCCCCATTGCTTTTTACATTTTCTACGTCTATCCCGTTCGCTGTCTTTATTTCGCTGTCTCTTCTTTTAATTATTTCTCGTCTTTCCTCAGCGCAGTCGTTTTTTAAATTCTCTTTCTACGTCTCTTTTAGTTCGCGGTCCCTATTGCCTCATTTTTCTCTTCCTTTCCCAAATCCCCCACGCTTTTTAAATGTTCTTTCGATGCCCACTTTTATGCCCTTTGCTGGGTTTTTAAAATTATTTCTTGTCGTTCCTTAGTGCCCTCGCTTTTTAAATTTTCTTTCTGCATCTCTGTTTCACTTTGCTGTTCCGATTTTGTAATTTTTTCCTTTATTTCCCTAATGCCTACCGTGTTTGACAAGTTGTTTCTATGCCTGCTTTTATTCCCTTTGCTGTCCTTTTTTACTATTTCTTCTCTGCCTTCTGTGCCATCGCTGTATAGGTTTTCTTTCTAGGTCTCTGTTGTAGTTTGCCGTTGCTATTTTTAAATCTTTTTCCCTATTTCCTTAATCACCGTTGCTTTTAAAATTTGCTGTCTACTTCCATCCCGTTTGCAGTCTTTTTTTTGTCTGCCTTTCTTTTTTAATTATTTCTTGTCTTTCCTTCGTGCCCTCGCTTTTTGAATTTTCTGTCTCTGTCTGCTCTTGAAATGTTCTTTCTGTGCCTACTTTTATTCCCTTTGCTGTCTTTTTTTTTCCATTATTTCTTCTCTGCCTTCTGTGCCATCGCTTTTTAGAGCTTCTTTCTGCGTCTTCGTTGTAGTTTGCCGTCGCTATTTTTTAAAGTTTTTCCTTATTTCCTTCATCCCCCTTGCTTTGAAAATTTTCTACGTTTATCTCGTTCGCTGTCTTTAGTTTTTAATTATTTTTCCTTGGTTTTCCTTAGTGCCATGGCTTTTTAGATTTTCTTTCGACGTCTCCCTTTTAGTTCGCCGTCGCCACTTTTAAATTTTTTCCTCATTTCTTTAATCCCCGCTGCTTTTAACACTTTCTGTTTGACTTTTATGCCGTTCCCTGCCTTTATTCTTTAATGATTTCTTCTCTTTCCTTAGTGCCGCCGCTTTTAAATTTTTCTCCCAACCTCTGTTTTAGTTTGCTCTCCCTGTTTGGTTTTTTTTTTCCCCCCCTTTCCCCCCCCCAATTCCCATTGCTTTTAAAATGTGTTTTCTACGCCTACTTTTTTTCCCTTCGATATCTTTCTTTCTAATTATTTCTTGTCTTTCCTTAGTGCCGTTGCCTTTTAGATTTTCTGTCCATGTCTGAGTTTCAGTTTGCTTTCCCTCTCGTCCAGTTCTTTCCTCTATTAATCTCTTGGCTTTTTAAATTTTCTACCTCTATCTCATTCACATTCTTTACGTTTAAAGTATTTTTTCTTGTTTTTCCTTAGTGCCCTTAGTTGCTTTTTAACTTTTCTGTCTACTTTTACTCTGTTTGCTCTCTTTTCAGTTATTTTTTCTTGGTTTGCCTCAGTGCCATCGCTTTTTAGATTTTTTCCCTACCTATCTGTTTTAGGTCAATGTTGCTACGCTTCAATTTCTTCCTTATTTCCCTAATCCTATTTGCTTCTAAAATTTTCCGTCTGCTTTTATTCCATTCGCTGTCTTTATTTTTTAGTTATTTCTCGTCTTTATTAGCGCCGTGGCTTTTCAAATTTTCTTTCTACATCTCTTTTAGTTCACTGTCCCGGCTTTTAAATTCTTTTGGTTTCTTTCCCTAATCCCCATTGCTTTTTACATTTTCTACGTCTATCCCGTTCGCTGTCTTTATTTCGCTGTCTCTTCTTTTAATTATTTCTCGTCTTTCCTCAGCGCAGTCGTTTTTTAAATTCTCTTTCTACGTCTCTTTTAGTTCGCGGTCCCTATTTCCTCATTTTTCTCTTCCTTTCCCAAATCCCCCACGCTTTTTAAATGTTCTTTCGATGCCCACTTTTATGCCCTTTGCTGGGTTTTTAAAATTATTTCTTGTCGTTCCTTAGTGCCCTCGCTTTTTAAATTTTCTTTCTGCATCTCTGTTTCACTTTGCTGTTCCGATTTTGTAATTTTTTCCTTTATTTCCCTAATGCCTACCGTGTTTGACAAGTTGTTTCTATGCCTGCTTTTATTCCCTTTGCTGTCCTTTTTTACTATTTCTTCTCTGCCTTCTGTGCCATCGCTGTATAGGTTTTCTTTCTAGGTCTCTGTTGTAGTTTGCCGTTGCTATTTTTAAATCTTTTTCCCTATTTCCTTAATCACCGTTGCTTTTAAAATTTGCTGTCTACTTCCATCCCGTTTGCAGTCTTGTTTTTGTCTGCCTTTCTTTTTTAATTCTTTCTTGTCTTTCCTTCGTGCCCTCGCTTTTTGAATTTTCTGTCTCTGTCTGCTCTTGAAATGTTCTTTCTGTGCCTACTTTTATTCCCTTTGCTGTCTTTTTTTTTCCATTATTTCTTCTCTGCCTTCTGTGCCATCGCTTTTTAGAGCTTCTTTCTGCGTCTTCGTTGTAGTTTGCCGTCGCTATTTTTTAAAGTTTTTCCTTATTTCCTTCATCCCCCTTGCTCTGAAAATTTTCTACGTTTATCTCGTTCGCTGTCTTTAGTTTTTAATTATTTTTCCTTGGTTTTCCTTAGTGCCATGGCTTTTTAGATTTTCTTTCGACGTCTCCCTTTTAGTTCGCCGTCGCCACTTTTAAATTTTTTCCTCATTTCTTTAATCCCCGCTGCTTTTAACACTTTCTGTTTGACTTTTATGCCGTTCCCTGCCTTTATTCTTTAATGATTTCTTCTCTTTCCTTAGTGCCGCCGCTTTTAAATTTTTCTCCCAACCTCTGTTTTAGTTTGCTCTCCCTGTTTGGTTTTTTTTTTCCCCCCCTTTCCCCCCCCCCAATTCCCATTGCTTTTAAAATGTGTTTTCTACGCCTACTTTTTTTCCCTTCGATATCTTTCTTTCTAATTATTTCTTGTCTTTCCTTAGTGCCGTTGCCTTTTAGATTTTCTGTCCATGTCTGAGTTTCAGTTTGCTTTCCCTCTCGTCCAGTTCTTTCCTCTATTAATCTCTTGGCTTTTTAAATTTTCTACCTCTATCTCATTCACATTCTTTACTTTTAAAGTATTTTTTCTTGTTTTTCCTTAGTGCCCTTAGTTGCTTTTTAACTTTTCTGTCTACTTTTACTCTGTTTGCTCTCTTTTCAGTTATTTTTTCTTGGTTTGCCTCAGTGCCATCGCTTTTTAGATTTTTTCCCTACCTATCTGTTTTAGGTCAATGTTGCTACGCTTCAATTTCTTCCTTATTTCCCTAATCCTATTTGCTTCTAAAATTTTCCGTCTGCTTTTATTCCATTCGCTGTCTTTATTGTTTAGTTATTTCTCGTCTTTATTAGCGCCGTGGCTTTTCAAATTTTCTTTCTACATCTCTTTTAGTTCACTGTCCCGGCTTTTAAATTCTTTTGGTTTCTTTCCCTAATCCCCATTGCTTTTTACATTTTCTACGTCTATCCCGTTCGCTGTCTTTATTTCGCTGTCTCTTCTTTTAATTATTTCTCGTCTTTCCTCAGCGCAGTCGTTTTTTAAATTCTCTTTCTACGTCTCTTTTAGTTCGCGGTCCCTATTTCCTCATTTTTCTCTTCCTTTCCCAAATCCCCCACGCTTTTTAAATGTTCTTTCGATGCCCACTTTTATGCCCTTTGCTGGGTTTTTAAAATTATTTCTTGTCGTTCCTTAGTGCCCTCGCTTTTTAAATTTTCTTTCTGCATCTCTGTTTCACTTTGCTGTTCCGATTTTGTAATTTTTTCCTTTATTTCCCTAATGCCTACCGTGTTTGACAAGTTGTTTCTATGCCTGCTTTTATTCCCTTTGCTGTCCTTTTTTACTATTTCTTCTCTGCCTTCTGTGCCATCGCTGTATAGGTTTTCTTTCTAGGTCTCTGTTGTAGTTTGCCGTTGCTATTTTTAAATCTTTTTCCCTATTTCCTTAATCACCGTTGCTTTTAAAATTTGCTGTCTACTTCCATCCCGTTTGCAGTCTTTTTTTTGTCTGCCTTTCTTTTTTAATTCTTTCTTGTCTTTCCTTCGTGCCCTCGCTTTTTGAATTTTCTGTCTCTGTCTGCTCTTGAAATGTTCTTTCTGTGCCTACTTTTATTCCCTTTGCTGTCTTTTTTTTTCCATTATTTCTTCTCTGCCTTCTGTGCCATCGCTTTTTAGAGCTTCTTTCTGCGTCTTCGTTGTAGTTTGCCGTCGCTATTTTTTAAAGTTTTTCCTTATTTCCTTCATCCCCCTTGCTTTGAAAATTTTCTACGTTTATCTCGTTCGCTGTCTTTAGTTTTTAATTATTTTTCCTTGGTTTTCCTTAGTGCCATGGCTTTTTAGATTTTCTTTCGACGTCTCCCTTTTAGTTCGCCGTCGCCACTTTTAAATTTTTTCCTCATTTCTTTAATCCCCGCTGCTTTTAACACTTTCTGTTTGACTTTTATGCCGTTCCCTGCCTTTATTCTTTAATGATTTCTTCTCTTTCCTTAGTGCCGCCGCTTTTAAATTTTTCTCTCAACCTCTGTTTTAGTTTGCTCTCCCTGTTTGGTTTTTTTTTCCCCCCCTTTCCCCCCCCCAATTCCCATCGCTTTTAAAATGTGTTTTCTACGCCTACTTTTTTTCCCTTCGATATCTTTCTTTCTAATTATTTCTTGTCTTTCCTTAGGGCCGTTGCCTTTTAGATTTTCTGTCCATGTCTGAGTTTCAGTTTGCTTTCCCTCTCGTCCAGTTCTTTCCTCTATTAATCTCTTGGCTTTTTAAATGTTCTACCTCTATCTCATTCACATTCTTTACTTTTAAAGTATTTTTTCTTGTTTTTCCTTAGTGCCCTTAGTTGCTTTTTAACTTTTCTGTCTACTTTTACTCTGTTTGCTCTCTTTTCAGTTATTTTTTCTTGGTTTGCCTCAGTGCCATCGCTTTTTAGATTTTTTCCCTACCTACCTGTTTTAGGTCAATGTTGCTACGCTTCAATTTCTTCCTTATTTCCCTAATCCTATTTGCTTCTAAAATTTTCCGTCTGCTTTTATTCCATTCGCTGTCTTTATTTTTTAGTTATTTCTCGTCTTTATTAGCGCCGTGGCTTTTCAAATTTTCTTTCTACATCTCTTTTAGTTCGCTGTCCCGGCTTTTAAATTCTTTTGGTTTCTTTCCCTAATCCCCATTGCTTTTTACATTTTCTACGTCTATCCCGTTCGCTGTCTTTATTTCGCTGTCTCTTCTTTTAATTATTTCTCGTCTTTCCTCAGCGCAGTCGTTTTTTAAATTCTCTTTCTACGTCTCTTTTAGTTCGCGGTCCCTATTGCCTCATTTTTCTCTTCCTTTCCCAAATCCCCCACGCTTTTTAAATGTTCTTTCGATGCCCACTTTTATGCCCTTTGCTGGGTTTTTAAAATTATTTCTTGTCGTTCCTTAGTGCCCTCGCTTTTTAAATTTTCTTTCTGCATCTCTGTTTCACTTTGCTGTTCCGATTTCGTAATTTTTTCCTTTATTTCCCTAATGCCTACCGTGTTTGACAAGTTGTTTCTATGCCTGCTTTTATTCCCTTTGCTGTCCTTTTTTACTATTTCTTCTCTGCCTTCTGTGCCATCGCTGTATAGGTTTTCTTTCTAGGTCTCTGTTGTAGTTTGCCGTTGCTATTTTTAAATCTTTTTCCCTATTTCCTTAATCACCGTTGCTTTTAAAATTTGCTGTCTACTTCCATCCCGTTTGCAGTCTTGTTTTTGTCTGCCTTTCTTTTTTAATTCTTTCTTGTCTTTCCTTCGTGCCCTCGCTTTTTGAATTTTCTGTCTCTGTCTGCTCTTGAAATGTTCTTTCTGTGCCTACTTTTATTCCCTTTGCTGTCTTTTTTTTCCATTATTTCTTCTCTGCCTTCTGTGCCATCGCTTTTTAGAGCTTCTTTCTGCGTCTTCGTTGTAGTTTGCCGTCGCTATTTTTTAAAGTTTTTCCTTATTTCCTTCATCCCCCTTGCTTTGAAAATTTTCTACGTTTATCTCGTTCGCTGTCTTTAGTTTTTAATTATTTTTCCTTGGTTTTCCTTAGTGCCATGGCTTTTTAGATTTTCTTTTGACGTCTCCCTTTTAGTTCGCCGTCGCCACTTTTAAATTTTTTCCTCATTTCTTTAATCCCCGCTGCTTTTAACACTTTCTGTTTGACTTTTATGCCGTTCCCTGCCTTTATTCTTTAATGATTTCTTCTCTTTCCTTAGTGCCGCCGCTTTTAAATTTTTCTCTCAACCTCTGTTTTAGTTTGCTCTCCCTGTTTGGTTTTTTTTTCCCCCCCTTTCCCCCCCCAATTCCCATCGCTTTTAAAATGTGTTTTCTACGCCTACTTTTTTTCCCTTCGATATCTTTCTTTCTAATTATTTCTTGTCTTTCCTTAGTGCCGTTGCCTTTTAGATTTTCTGTCCATGTCAGTTTCAGTTTGCTTTCCCTCTCGTCCAGTTCTTTCCTCTATTAATCTCTTGGCTTTTTAAATGTTCTACCTCTATCTCATTCACATTCTTTACTTTTAAAGTATTTTTTCTTGTTTTTCCTTAGTGCCCTTAGTTGCTTTTTAACTTTTCTGTCTACTTTTACTCTGTTTGCTCTCTTTTCAGTTATTTTTTCTTGGTTTGCCTCAGTGCCATCGCTTTTTAGATTTTTTCCCTACCTACCTGTTTTAGGTCAATGTTGCTACGCTTCAATTTCTTCCTTATTTCCCTAATCCTATTTGCTTCTAAAATTTTCCGTCTGCTTTTATTCCATTCGCTGTCTTTATTTTTTAGTTATTTCTCGTCTTTATTAGCGCCGTGGCTTTTCAAATTTTCTTTCTACATCTCTTTTAGTTCGCTGTCCCGGCTTTTAAATTCTTTTGGTTTCTTTCCCTAATCCCCATTGCTTTTTACATTTTCTACGTCTATCCCGTTCGCTGTCTTTATTTCGCTGTCTCTTCTTTTAATTATTTCTCGTCTTTCCTCAGCGCAGTCGTTTTTTAAATTCTCTTTCTACGTCTCTTTTAGTTCGCGGTCCCTATTTCCTCATTTTTCTCTTCCTTTCCCAAATCCCCCACGCTTTTTAAATGTTCTTTCGATGCCCACTTTTATGCCCTTTGCTGGGTTTTTAAAATTATTTCTTGTCGTTCCTTAGTGCCCTCGCTTTTTAAATTTTCTTTCTGCATCTCTGTTTCACTTTGCTGTTCCGATTTTGTAATTTTTTCCTTTATTTCCCTAATGCCTACCGTGTTTGACAAGTTGTTTCTATGCCTGCTTTTATTCCCTTTGCTGTCCTTTTTTACTATTTCTTCTCTGCCTTCTGTGCCATCGCTGTATAGGTTTTCTTTCTAGGTCTCTGTTGTAGTTTGCCGTTGCTATTTTTAAATCTTTTTCCCTATTTCCTTAATCACCGTTGCTTTTAAAATTTGCTGTCTACTTCCATCCCGTTTGCAGTCTTTTTTTTGTCTGCCTTTCTTTTTTAATTATTTCTTGTCTTTCCTTCGTGCCCTCGCTTTTTGAATTTTCTGTCTCTGTCTGCTCTTGAAATGTTCTTTCTGTGCCTACTTTTATTCCCTTTGCTGTCTTTTTTTTCCATTATTTCTTCTCTGCCTTCTGTGCCATCGCTTTTTAGAGCTTCTTTCTGCGTCTTCGTTGTAGTTTGCCGTCGCTATTTTTTAAAGTTTTTCCTTATTTCCTTCATCCCCCTTGCTTTGAAAATTTTCTACGTTTATCTCGTTCGCTGTCTTTAGTTTTTAATTATTTTTCCTTGGTTTTCCTTAGTGCCATGGCTTTTTAGATTTTCTTTCTACGTCTCCCTTTTAGTTCGCCGTCGCCACTTTTAAATTTTTTCCTCATTTCTTTAATCCCCGCTGCTTTTAACACTTTCTGTTTGACTTTTATGCCGTTCCCTGCCTTTATTCTTTAATGATTTCTTCTCTTTCCTTAGTGCCGCCGCTTTTAAATTTTTCTCCCAACATCTGTTTTAGTTTGCTCTCCCTGTTTGGTTTTTTTTCCCCCCCCTTTCCCCCCCCCAATTCCCATCGCTTTTAAAATGTGTTTTCTACGCCTACTTTTTTTCCCTTCGATATCTTTCTTTCTAATTATTTCTTGTCTTTCCTTAGTGCCGTTGCCTTTTAGATTTTCTGTCCATGTCTGAGTTTCAGTTTGCTTTCCCTCTCGTCCAGTTCTTTCCTCTATTAATCTCTTGGCTTTTTAAATTTTCTACCTCTATCTCATTCACATTCTTTACTTTTAAAGTATTTTTTCTTGTTTTTCCTTAGTGCCCTTAGTTGCTTTTTAACTTTTCTGTCTACTTTTACTCTGTTTGCTGTCTTTTCAGTTATTTTTTCTTGGTTTGCCTCAGTGCCATCGCTTTTTAGATTTTTTTCCCTACCTACCTGTTTTAGGTCAATGTTGCTACGCTTCAATTTCTTCCTTATTTCCCTAATCCTATTTGCTTCTAAAATTTTCCGTCTGCTTTTATTCCGTTCGCTGTCTTTATTTTTTAGTTATTTCTCGTCTTTATTAGCGCCGTGGCTTTTCAAATTTTCTTTCTACATCTCTTTTAGTTCGCTGTCCCGGCTTTTAAATTCTTTTGGTTTCTTTCCCTAATCCCCATTGCTTTTTACATTTTCTACGTCTATCCCGTTCGCTGTCTTTATTTCGCTGTCTCTTCTTTTAATTATTTCTCGTCTTTCCTCAGCGCAGTCGTTTTTTAAATTCTCTTTCTACGTCTCTTTTAGTTCGCGGTCCCTATTTCCTCATTTTTCTCTTCCTTTCCCAAATCCCCCACGCTTTTTAAATGTTCTTTCGATGCCCACTTTTATGCCCTTTGCTGGGTTTTTAAAATTATTTCTTGTCGTTCCTTAGTGCCCTCGCTTTTTAAATTTTCTTTCTGCATCTCTGTTTCACTTTGCTGTTCCGATTTTGTAATTTTTTCCTTTATTTCCCTAATGCCTACCGTGTTTGACAAGTTGTTTCTATGCCTGCTTTTATTCCCTTTGCTGTCCTTTTTTACTATTTCTTCTCTGCCTTCTGTGCCATCGCTGTATAGGTTTTCTTTCTAGGTCTCTGTTGTAGTTTGCCGTTGCTATTTTTAAATCTTTTTCCCTATTTCCTTAATCACCGTTGCTTTTAAAATTTGCTGTCTACTTCCATCCCGTTTGCAGTCTTTTTTTTGTCTGCCTTTCTTTTTTAATTCTTTCTTGTCTTTCCTTCGTGCCCTCGCTTTTTGAATTTTCTGTCTCTGTCTGCTCTTGAAATGTTCTTTCTGTGCCTACTTTTATTCCCTTTGCTGTCTTTTTTTTTCCATTATTTCTTCTCTGCCTTCTGTGCCATCGCTTTTTAGAGCTTCTTTCTGCGTCTTCGTTGTAGTTTGCCGTCGCTATTTTTTAAAGTTTTTCCTTATTTCCTTCATCCCCTTTGCTTTGAAAATTTTCTACGTTTATCTCGTTCGCTGTCTTTAGTTTTTAATTATTTTTCCTTGGTTTTCCTTAGTGCCATGGCTTTTTAGATTTTCTTTCGACGTCTCCCTTTTAGTTCGCCGTCGCCACTTTTAAATTTTTTCCTCATTTCTTTAATCCCCGCTGCTTTTAACACTTTCTGTTTGACTTTTATGCCGTTCCCTGCCTTTATTCTTTAATGATTTCTTCTCTTTCCTTAGTGCCGCCGCTTTTAAATTTTTCTCCCAACCTCTGTTTTAGTTTGCTCTCCCTGTTTGGTTTTTTTTCCCCCCCCTTTCCCCCCCCCAATTCCCATCGCTTTTAAAATGTGTTTTCTACGCCTACTTTTTTTCCCTTCGATATCTTTCTTTCTAATTATTTCTTGTCTTTCCTTAGTGCCATTGCCTTTTAGATTTTCTGTCCATGTCTGAGTTTCAGTTTGCTTTCCCTCTCGTCCAGTTCTTTCCTCTATTAATCTCTTGGCTTTTTAAATTTTCTACCTCTATCTCATTCACATTCTTTACTTTTAAAGTATTTTTTCTTGTTTTTCCTTAGTGCCCTTAGTTGCTTTTTAACTTTTCTGTCTACTTTTACTCTGTTTGCTCTCTTTTCAGTTATTTTTTCTTGGTTTGCCTCAGTGCCATCGCTTTTTAGATTTTTTCCCTACCTACCTGTTTTAGGTCAATGTTGCTACGCTTCAATTTCTTCCTTATTTCCCTAATCCTATTTGCTTCTAAAATTTTCCGTCTGCTTTTATTCCATTCGCTGTCTTTATTTTTTAGTTATTTCTCGTCTTTATTAGCGCCGTGGCTTTTCAAATTTTCTTTCTACATCTCTTTTAGTTCGCTGTCCCGGCTTTTAAATTCTTTTGGTTTCTTTCCCTAATCCCCATTGCTTTTTACATTTTCTACGTCTATCCCGTTCGCTGTCTTTATTTCGCTGTCTCTTCTTTTAATTATTTCTCGTCTTTCCTCAGCGCAGTCGTTTTTTAAATTCTCTTTCTACGTCTCTTTTAGTTCGCGGTCCCTATTGCCTCATTTTTCTCTTCCTTTCCCAAATCCCCCACGCTTTTTAAATGTTCTTTCGATGCCCACTTTTATGCCCTTTGCTGGGTTTTTAAAATTATTTCTTGTCGTTCCTTAGTGCCCTCGCTTTTTAAATTTTCTTTCTGCATCTCTGTTTCACTTTGCTGTTCCGATTTCATAATTTTTTCCTTTATTTCCCTAATGCCTACCGTGTTTGACAAGTTGTTTCTATGCCTGCTTTTATTCCCTTTGCTGTCCTTTTTTACTATTTCTTCTCTGCCTTCTGTGCCATCGCTGTATAGGTTTTCTTTCTAGGTCTCTGTTGTAGTTTGCCGTTGCTATTTTTAAATCTTTTTCCCTATTTCCTTAATCACCGTTGCTTTTAAAATTTGCTGTCTACTTCCATCCCATTTGCAGTCTTTTTTTTGTCTGCCTTTCTTTTTTAATTATTTCTTGTCTTTCCTTCGTGCCCTCGCTTTTTGAATTTTCTGTCTCTGTCTGCTCTTGAAATGTTCTTTCTGTGCCTACTTTTATTCCCTTTGCTGTCTTTTTTTTCCATTATTTCTTCTCTGCCTTCTGTGCCATCGCTTTTTAGAGCTTCTTTCTGCGTCTTCGTTGTAGTTTGCCGTCGCTATTTTTTAAAGTTTTTCCTTATTTCCTTCATCCCCCTTGCTTTGAAAATTTTCTACGTTTATCTCGTTCGCTGTCTTTAGTTTTTAATTATTTTTCCTTGGTTTTCCTTAGTGCCTTGGCTTTTTAGATTTTCTTTCGACGTCTCCCTTTTAGTTCGCCGTCGCCACTTTTAAATTTTTTCCTCATTTCTTTAATCCCCGCTGCTTTTAACACTTTCTGTTTGACTTTTATGCCGTTCCCTGCCTTTATTCTTTAATGATTTCTTCTCTTTCCTTAGTGCCGCCGCTTTTAAATTTTTCTCTCAACCTCTGTTTTAGTTTGCTCTCCCTGTTTGGTTTTTTTTTCCCCCCCTTTCCCCCCCCCAATTCCCATCGCTTTTAAAATGTGTTTTCTACGCCTACTTTTTTTCCCTTCGATATCTTTCTTTCTAATTATTTCTTGTCTTTCCTTAGGGCCGTTGCCTTTTAGATTTTCTGTCCATGTCTGAGTTTCAGTTTGCTTTCCCTCTCGTCCAGTTCTTTCCTCTATTAATCTCTTGGCTTTTTAAATTTTCTACCTCTATCTCATTCACATTCTTTACTTTTAAAGTATTTTTTCTTGTTTTTCCTTAGTGCCCTTAGTTGCTTTTTAACTTTTCTGTCTACTTTTACTCTGTTTGCTCTCTTTTCAGTTATTTTTTCTTGGTTTGCCTCAGTGCCATCGCTTTTTAGATTTTTTCCCTACCTACCTGTTTTAGGTCAATGTTGCTACGCTTCAATTTCTTCCTTATTTCCCTAATCCTATTTGCTTCTAAAATTTTCCGTCTGCTTTTATTCCATTCGCTGTCTTTATTTTTTAGTTATTTCTCGTCTTTATTAGCGCCGTGGCTTTTCAAATTTTCTTTCTACATCTCTTTTAGTTCGCTGTCCCGGCTTTTAAATTCTTTTGGTTTCTTTCCCTAATCCCCATTGCTTTTTACATTTTCTACGTCTATCCCGTTCGCTGTCTTTATTTCGCTGTCTCTTCTTTTAATTATTTCTCGTCTTTCCTCAGCGCAGTCGTTTTTTAAATTCTCTTTCTACGTCTCTTTTAGTTCGCGGTCCCTATTGCCTCATTTTTCTCTTCCTTTCCCAAATCCCCCACGCTTTTTAAATGTTCTTTCGATGCCCACTTTTATGCCCTTTGCTGGGTTTTTAAAATTATTTCTTGTCGTTCCTTAGTGCCCTCGCTTTTTAAATTTTCTTTCTGCATCTCTGTTTCACTTTGCTGTTCCGATTTCATAATTTTTTTCCTTTATTTCCCTAATGCCTACCGTGTTTGACAAGTTGTTTCTATGCCTGCTTTTATTCCCTTTGCTGTCCTTTTTTACTATTTCTTCTCTGCCTTCTGTGCCATCGCTGTATAGGTTTTCTTTCTAGGTCTCTGTTGTAGTTTGCCGTTGCTATTTTTAAATCTTTTTCCCTATTTCCTTAATCACCGTTGCTTTTAAAATTTGCTGTCTACTTCCATCCCGTTTGCAGTCTTTTTTTTGTCTGCCTTTCTTTTTTAATTATTTCTTGTCTTTCCTTCGTGCCCTCGCTTTTTGAATTTTCTGTCTCTGTCTGCTCTTGAAATGTTCTTTCTGTGCCTACTTTTATTCCCTTTGCTGTCTTTTTTTTCCATTATTTCTTCTCTGCCTTCTGTGCCATCGCTTTTTAGAGCTTCTTTCTGCGTCTTCGTTGTAGTTTGCCGTCGCTATTTTTTAAAGTTTTTCCTTATTTCCTTCATCCCCCTTGCTTTGAAAATTTTCTACGTTTATCTCGTTCGCTGTCTTTAGTTTTTAATTATTTTTCCTTGGTTTTCCTTAGTGCCATGGCTTTTTAGATTTTCTTTCGACGTCTCCCTTTTAGTTCGCCGTCGCCACTTTTAAATTTTTTCCTCATTTCTTTAATCCCCGCTGCTTTTAACACTTTCTGTTTGACTTTTATGCCGTTCCCTGCCTTTATTCTTTAATGATTTCTTCTCTTTCCTTAGTGCCGCCGCTTTTAAATTTTTCTCTCAACCTCTGTTTTAGTTTGCTCTCCCTGTTTGGTTTTTTTTTCCCCCCCTTTCCCCCCCCCAATTCCCATCGCTTTTAAAATGTGTTTTCTACGCCTACTTTTTTTCCCTTCGATATCTTTCTTTCTAATTATTTCTTGTCTTTCCTTAGTGCCGTTGCCTTTTAGATTTTTCTGTCCATGTCTGAGTTTCAGTTTGCTTTCCCTCTCGTCCAGTTCTTTCCTCTATTAATCTCTTGGCTTTTTAAATGTTCTACCTCTATCTCATTCACATTCTTTACTTTTAAAGTATTTTTTCTTGTTTTTCCTTAGTGCCCTTAGTTGCTTTTTAACTTTTCTGTCTACTTTTACTCTGTTTGCTCTCTTTTCAGTTATTTTTTTCTTGGTTTGCCTCAGTGCCATCGCTTTTTAGATTTTTTCCCTACCTACCTGTTTTAGGTCAATGTTGCTACGCTTCAATTTCTTCCTTATTTCCCTAATCCTATTTGCTTCTAAAATTTTCCGTCTGCTTTTATTCCGTTCGCTGTCTTTATTTTTTAGTTATTTCTCGTCTTTATTAGCGCCGTGGCTTTTCAAATTTTCTTTCTACATCTCTTTTAGTTCGCTGTCCCGGCTTTTAAATTCTTTTGGTTTCTTTCCCTAATCCCCATTGCTTTTTACATTTTCTACGTCTATCCCGTTCGCTGTCTTTATTTCGCTGTCTCTTCTTTTAATTATTTCTCGTCTTTCCTCAGCGCAGTCGTTTTTTAAATTCTCTTTCTACGTCTCTTTTAGTTCGCGGTCCCTATTTCCTCATTTTTCTCTTCCTTTCCCAAATCCCCCACGCTTTTTAAATGTTCTTTCGATGCCCACTTTTATGCCCTTTGCTGGGTTTTTAAAATTATTTCTTGTCGTTCCTTAGTGCCCTCGCTTTTTAAATTTTCTTTCTGCATCTCTGTTTCACTTTGCTGTTCCGATTTTGTAATTTTTTCCTTTATTTCCCTAATGCCTACCGTGTTTGACAAGTTGTTTCTATGCCTGCTTTTATTCCCTTTGCTGTCCTTTTTTACTATTTCTTCTCTGCCTTCTGTGCCATCGCTGTATAGGTTTTCTTTCTAGGTCTCTGTTGTAGTTTGCCGTTGCTATTTTTAAATCTTTTTCCCTATTTCCTTAATCACCGTTGCTTTTAAAATTTGCTGTCTACTTCCATCCCATTTGCAGTCTTTTTTTTGTCTACCTTTCTTTTTTAATTATTTCTTGTCTTTCCTTCGTGCCCTCGCTTTTTGAATTTTCTGTCTCTGTCTGCTCTTGAAATGTTCTTTCTGTGCCTACTTTTATTCCCTTTGCTGTCTTTTTTTTCCATTATTTCTTCTCTGCCTTCTGTGCCATCGCTTTTTAGAGCTTCTTTCTGCGTCTTCGTTGTAGTTTGCCGTCGCTATTTTTTAAAGTTTTTCCTTATTTCCTTCATCCCCCTTGCTTTGAAAATTTTCTACGTTTATCTCGTTCGCTGTCTTTAGTTTTTAATTATTTTTCCTTGGTTTTCCTTAGTGCCATGGCTTTTTAGATTTTCTTTCGACGTCTCCCTTTTAGTTCGCCGTCGCCACTTTTAAATTTTTTCCTCATTTCTTTAATCCCCGCTGCTTTTAACACTTTCTGTTTGACTTTTATGCCGTTCCCTGCCTTTATTCTTTAATGATTTCTTCTCTTTCCTTAGTGCCGCCGCTTTTAAATTTTTCTCTCAACCTCTGTTTTAGTTTGCTCTCCCTGTTTGGTTTTTTTTTCCCCCCCTTTCCCCCCCCCAATTCCCATCGCTTTTAAAATGTGTTTTCTACGCCTACTTTTTTTCCCTTCGATATCTTTCTTTCTAATTATTTCTTGTCTTTCCTTAGTGCCGTTGCCTTTTAGATTTTCTGTCCATGTCTGAGTTTCAGTTTGCTTTCCCTCTCGTCCAGTTCTTTCCTCTATTAATCTCTTGGCTTTTTAAATTTTCTACCTCTATCTCATTCACATTCTTTACTTTTAAAGTATTTTTTCTTGTTTTTCCTTAGTGCCCTTAGTTGCTTTTTAACTTTTCTGTCTACTTTTACTCTGTTTGCTCTCTTTTCAGTTATTTTTTCTTGGTTTGCCTCAGTGCCATCGCTTTTTAGATTTTTTCCCTACCTACCTGTTTTAGGTCAATGTTGCTACGCTTCAATTTCTTCCTTATTTCCCTAATCCTATTTGCTTCTAAAATTTTCCGTCTGCTTTTATTCCATTCGCTGTCTTTATTTTTTAGTTATTTCTCGTCTTTATTAGCGCCGTGGCTTTTCAAATTTTCTTTCTACATCTCTTTTAGTTCGCTGTCCCGGCTTTTAAATTCTTTTGGTTTCTTTCCCTAATCCCCATTGCTTTTTACATTTTCTACGTCTATCCCGTTCGCTGTCTTTATTTCGCTGTCTCTTCTTTTAATTATTTCTCGTCTTTCCTCAGCGCAGTCGTTTTTTAAATTCTCTTTCTACGTCTCTTTGAGTTCGCGGTCCCTATTTCCTCATTTTTCTCTTCCTTTCCCAAATCCCCCACGCTTTTTAAATGTTCTTTCGACGCCCACTTTTATGCCCTTTGCTGGGTTTTTAAAATTATTTCTTGTCGTTCCTTAGTGCCCTCGCTTTTTAAATTTTCTTTCTGCATCTCTGTTTCACTTTGCTGTTCCGATTTCATAATTTTTTCCTTTATTTCCCTAATGCCTACCGTGTTTGACAAGTTGTTTCTATGCCTGCTTTTATTCCCTTTGCTGTCCTTTTTTACTATTTCTTCTCTGCCTTCTGTGCCATCGCTGTATAGGTTCTCTTTCTAGGTCTCTGTTGTAGTTTGCCGTTGCTATTTTTAAATCTTTTTCCCTATTTCCTTAATCACCGTTGCTTTTAAAATTTGCTGTCTACTTCCATCCCATTTGCAGTCTTTTTTTTGTCTGCCTTTCTTTTTTAATTCTTTCTTGTCTTTCCTTCGTGCCCTCGCTTTTTGAATTTTCTGTCTCTGTCTGCTCTTGAAATGTTCTTTCTGTGCCTACTTTTATTCCCTTTGCTGTCTTTTTTTTCCATTATTTCTTCTCTGCCTTCTGTGCCATCGCTTTTTAGAGCTTCTTTCTGCGTCTTCGTTGTAGTTTGCCGTCGCTATTTTTTAAAGTTTTTCCTTATTTCCTTCATCCCCCTTGCTTTGAAAATTTTCTACGTTTATCTCGTTCGCTGTCTTTAGTTTTTAATTATTTTTCCTTGGTTTTCCTTAGTGCCATGGCTTTTTAGATTTTCTTTCGACGACTCCGTTTTAGTTCGCCGTCGCCACTTTTAAATTTTTTCCTCATTTCTTTAATCCCCGCTGCTTTTAACACTTTCTGTTTGACTTTTATGCCGTTCCCTGCCTTTATTCTTTAATGATTTCTTCTCCTTCCTTAGTGCCGCTGCTTTTAAATTTTTCTCCCAACCTCTGTTTTAGTTTGCTCTCCCTGTTTGGTTTTTTTTTCCCCCCCTTTCCCCCCCCCAATTCCCATCGCTTTTAAAATGTGTTTTCTACGCCTACTTTTTTTCCCTTCGATATCTTTCTTTCTAATTATTTCTTGTCTTTCCTTAGTGCCGTTGCCTTTTAGATTTTCTGTCCATGTCTGAGTTTCAGTTTGCTTTCCCTCTCGTCCAGTTCTTTCCTCTATTAATCTCTTGGCTTTTTAAATTTTCTACCTCTATCTCATTCACATTCTTTACTTTTAAAGTATTTTTTCTTGTTTTTCCTTAGTGCCCTTAGTTGCTTTTTAACTTTTCTGTCTACTTTTACTCTGTTTGCTCTCTTTTCAGTTATTTTTTCTTGGTTTGCCTCAGTGCCATCGCTTTTTAGATTTTTTCCCTACCTACCTGTTTTAGGTCAATGTTGCTACGCTTCAATTTCTTCCTTATTTCCCTAATCCTATTTGCTTCTAAAATTTTCCGTCTGCTTTTATTCCGTTCGCTGTCTTTATTTTTTAGTTATTTCTCGTCTTTATTAGCGCCGTGGCTTTTCAAATTTTCTTTCTACATCTCTTTTAGTTCGCTGTCCCGGCTTTTAAATTCTTTTGGTTTCTTTCCCTAATCCCCATTGCTTTTTACATTTTCTACGTCTATCCCGTTCGCTGTCTTTATTTCGCTGTCTCTTCTTTTAATTATTTCTCGTCTTTCCTCAGCGCAGTCGTTTTTTAAATTCTCTTTCTACGTCTCTTTGAGTTCGCGGTCCCTATTGCCTCATTTTTCTCTTCCTTTCCCAAATCCCCCACGCTTTTTAAATGTTCTTTTGATGCCCACTTTTATGCCCTTTGCTGGGTTTTTAAAATTATTTCTTGTCGTTCCTTAGTGCCCTCGCTTTTTAAATTTTCTTTCTGCATCTCTGTTTCACTTTGCTGTTCCGATTTCATAATTTTTTCCTTTATTTCCCTAATGCCTACCGTGTTTGACAAGTTGTTTCTATGCCTGCTTTTATTCCCTTTGCTGTCCTTTTTTACTATTTCTTCTCTGCCTTCTGTGCCATCGCTGTATAGGTTTTCTTTCTAGGTCTCTGTTGTAGTTTGCCGTTGCTATTTTTAAATCTTTTTCCCTATTTCCTTAATCACCGTTGCTTTTAAAATTTGCTGTCTACTTCCATCCCATTTGCAGTCTTGTTTTTGTCTGCCTTTCTTTTTTAATTCTTTCTTGTCTTTCCTTCGTGCCCTCGCTTTTTGAATTTTCTGTCTCTGTCTGCTCTTGAAATGTTCTTTCTGTGCCTACTTTTATTCCCTTTGCTGTCTTTTTTTCCCATTATTTCTTCTCTGCCTTCTGTGCCATCGCTTTTTAGAGCTTCTTTCTGCGTCTTCGTTGTAGTTTGCCGTCGCTATTTTTTAAAGTTTTTCCTTATTTCCTTCATCCCCCTTGCTTTGAAAATTTTCTACGTTTATCTCGTTCGCTGTCTTTAGTTTTTAATTATTTTTCCTTGGTTTTCCTTAGTGCCATGGCTTTTTAGATTTTCTTTCGACGTCTCCCTTTTAGTTCGCCGTCGCCACTTTTAAATTTTTTCCTCATTTCTTTAATCCCCGCTGCTTTTAACACTTTCTGTTTGACTTTTATGCCGTTCCCTGCCTTTATTCTTTAATGATTTCTTCTCTTTCCTTAGTGCCGCCGCTTTTAAATTTTTCTCTCAACCTCTGTTTTAGTTTGCTCTCCCTGTTTGGTTTTTTTTTCCCCCCCTTTCCGCCCCCAATTCCCATCGCTTTTAAAATGTGTTTTCTACGCCTACTTTTTTTCCCTTCGATATCTTTCTTTCTAATTATTTCTTGTCTTTCCTTAGTGCCGTTGCCTTTTAGATTTTCTGTCCATGTCTGAGTTTCAGTTTGCTTTCCCTCTCGTCCAGTTCTTTCCTCTATTAATCTCTTGGCTTTTTAAATTTTCTACCTCTATCTCATTCACATTCTTTACTTTTAAAGTATTTTTTCTTGTTTTTCCTTAGTGCCCTTAGTTGCTTTTTAACTTTTCTGTCTACTTTTACTCTGTTTGCTGTCTTTTCAGTTATTTTTTCTTGGTTTGCCTCAGTGCCATCGCTTTTTAGATTTTTTCCCTACCTATCTGTTTTAGGTCAATGTTGCTACGCTTCAATTTCTTCCTTATTTCCCTAATCCTATTTGCTTCTAAAATTTTCCGTCTGCTTTTATTCCATTCGCTGTCTTTATTTTTTAGTTATTTCTCATCTTTATTAGCGCCGTGGCTTTTCAAATTTTCTTTCTACATCTCTTTTAGTTCGCTGTCCCGGCTTTTAAATTCTTTTGGTTTCTTTCCCTAATCCCCATTGCTTTTTACATTTTCTACGTCTATCCCGTTCGCTGTCTTTATTTCGCTGTCTCTTCTTTTAATTATTTCTCGTCTTTCCTCAGCGCAGTCGTTTTTTAAATTCTCTTTCTACGTCTCTTTGAGTTCGCGGTCCCTATTTCCTCATTTTTCTCTTCCTTTCCCAAATCCCCCACGCTTTTTAAATGTTCTTTCGACGCCCACTTTTATGCCCTTTGCTGGGTTTTTAAAATTATTTCTTGTCGTTCCTTAGTGCCCTCGCTTTTTAAATTTTCTTTCTGCATCTCTGTTTCACTTTGCTGTTCCGATTTCGTAATTTTTTCCTTTATTTCCCTAATGCCTACCGTGTTTGACAAGTTGTTTCTATGCCTGCTTTTATTCCCTTTGCTGTCCTTTTTTACTATTTCTTCTCTGCCTTCTGTGCCATCGCTGTATAGGTTCTCTTTCTAGGTCTCTGTTGTAGTTTGCCGTTGCTATTTTTAAATCTTTTTCCCTATTTCCTTAATCACCGTTGCTTTTAAAATTTGCTGTCTACTTCCATCCCGTTTGCAGTCTTTTTTTTGTCTGCCTTTCTTTTTTAATTCTTTCTTGTCTTTCCTTCATGCCCTCGCTTTTTGAATTTTCTGTCTCTGTCTGCTCTTGAAATGTTCTTTCTGTGCCTACTTTTATTCCCTTTGCTGTCTTTTTTTTCCATTATTTCTTCTCTGCCTTCTGTGCCATCGCTTTTTAGAGCTTCTTTCTGCGTCTTCGTTGTAGTTTGCCGTCGCTATTTTTTAAAGTTTTTCCTTATTTCCTTCATCCCCCTTGCTTTGAAAATTTTCTACGTTTATCTCGTTCGCTGTCTTTAGTTTTTAATTATTTTTCCTTGGTTTTCCTTAGTGCCATGGCTTTTTAGATTTTCTTTCGACGACTCCGTTTTAGTTCGCCGTCGCCACTTTTAAATTTTTTCCTCATTTCTTTAATCCCCGCTGCTTTTAACACTTTCTGTTTGACTTTTATGCCGTTCCCTGCCTTTATTCTTTAATGATTTCTTCTCCTTCCTTAGTGCCGCTGCTTTTAAATTTTTCTCCCAACCTCTGTTTTAGTTTGCTCTCCCTGTTTGGTTTTTTTTTCCCCCCCTTTCCCCCCCCCAATTCCCATCGCTTTTAAAATGTGTTTTCTACGCCTACTTTTTTTCCCTTCGATATCTTTCTTTCTAATTATTTCTTGTCTTTCCTTAGTGCCGTTGCCTTTTAGATTTTCTGTCCATGTCTGAGTTTCAGTTTGCTTTCCCTCTCGTCCAGTTCTTTCCTCTATTAATCTCTTGGCTTTTTAAATTTTCTACCTCTATCTCATTCACATTCTTTACTTTTAAAGTATTTTTTCTTGTTTTTCCTTAGTGCCCTTAGTTGCTTTTTAACTTTTCTGTCTACTTTTACTCTGTTTGCTCTCTTTTCAGTTATTTTTTCTTGGTTTGCCTCAGTGCCATCGCTTTTTAGATTTTTTCCCTACCTATCTGTTTTAGGTCAATGTTGCTACGCTTCAATTTCTTCCTTATTTCCCTAATCCTATTTGCTTCTAAAATTTTCCGTCTGCTTTTATTCCGTTCGCTGTCTTTATTTTTTAGTTATTTCTCGTCTTTATTAGCGCCGTGGCTTTTCAAATTTTCTTTCTACATCTCTTTTAGTTCGCTGTCCCGGCTTTTAAATTCTTTTGGTTTCTTTCCCTAATCCCCATTGCTTTTTACATTTTCTACGTCTATCCCGTTCGCTGTCTTTATTTCGCTGTCTCTTCTTTTAATTATTTCTCGTCTTTCCTCAGCGCAGTCGTTTTTTAAATTCTCTTTCTACGTCTCTTTGAGTTCGCGGTCCCTATTGCCTCATTTTTCTCTTCCTTTCCCAAATCCCCCACGCTTTTTAAATGTTCTTTTGATGCCCACTTTTATGCCCTTTGCTGGGTTTTTAAAATTATTTCTTGTCGTTCCTTAGTGCCCTCGCTTTTTAAATTTTCTTTCTGCATCTCTGTTTCACTTTGCTGTTCCGATTTCGTAATTTTTTCCTTTATTTCCCTAATGCCTACCGTGTTTGACAAGTTGTTTCTATGCCTGCTTTTATTCCCTTTGCTGTCCTTTTTTACTATTTCTTCTCTGCCTTCTGTGCCATCGCTGTATAGGTTTTCTTTCTAGGTCTCTGTTGTAGTTTGCCGTTGCTATTTTTAAATCTTTTTCCCTATTTCCTTAATCACCGTTGCTTTTAAAATTTGCTGTCTACTTCCATCCCATTTGCAGTCTTGTTTTTGTCTGCCTTTCTTTTTTAATTCTTTCTTGTCTTTCCTTCGTGCCCTCGCTTTTTGAATTTTCTGTCTCTGTCTGCTCTTGAAATGTTCTTTCTGTGCCTACTTTTATTCCCTTTGCTGTCTTTTTTTCCCATTATTTCTTCTCTGCCTTCTGTGCCATCGCTTTTTAGAGCTTCTTTCTGCGTCTTCGTTGTAGTTTGCCGTCGCTATTTTTTAAAGTTTTTCCTTATTTCCTTCATCCCCCTTGCTTTGAAAATTTTCTACGTTTATCTCGTTCACTGTCTTTAGTTTTTAATTATTTTTCCTTGGTTTTCCTTAGTGCCATGGCTTTTTAGATTTTCTTTCAACGTCTCCCTTTTAGTTTGCCGTCGCCACTTTTAAATTTTTTCCTCATTTCTTTAATCCCCGCTGCTTTATAACACTTTCTGTTTGACTTTTATGCCGTTCCCTGCCTTTATTCTTTAATGATTTCTTCTCCTTCCTTAGTGCCGCTGCTTTTAAATTTTTCTCCCAACCTCAGTTTTAGTTTGCTCTCCCTGTTTGGTTTTTTTTTCCCCCCCTTTCCCCCCCCCAATTCCCATCGCTTTTAAAATGTGTTTTCTACGCCTACTTTTTTTCCCTTCGATATCCTTCTTTCTAATTATTTCTTGTCTTTCCTTAGTGCTGTTGCCTTTTAGATTTTCTGTCCATGTCTGAGTTTCAGTTTGCTTTCCCTCTCGTCCAGTTCTTTCCTCTATTAATCTCTTGGCTTTTTAAATTTTCTACCTCTATCTCATTCACATTCTTTACTTTTAAAGTATTTTTTCTTGTTTTTCCTTAGTGCCCTTAGTTGCTTTTTAACTTTTCTGTCTACTTTTACTCTGTTTGCTCTCTTTTCAGTTATTTTTTCTTGGTTTGCCTCAGTGCCATCGCTTTTTAGATTTTTTCCCTACCTACCTGTTTTAGGTCAATGTTGCTACGCTTCAATTTCTTCCTTATTTCCCTAATCCTATTTGCTTCTAAAATTTTCCGTCTGCTTTTATTCCGTTCGCTGTCTTTATTTTTTAGTTATTTCTCGTCTTTATTAGCGCCGTGGCTTTTCAAATTTTCTTTCTACATCTCTTTTAGTTCGCTGTCCCGGCTTTTAAATTCTTTTGGTTTCTTTCCCTAATCCCCATTGCTTTTTACATTTTCTACGTCTATCCCGTTCGCTGTCTTTATTTCGCTGTCTCTTCTTTTAATTATTTCTCGTCTTTCCTCAGCGCAGTCGTTTTTTAAATTCTCTTTCTACGTCTCTTTGAGTTCGCGGTCCCTATTTCCTCATTTTTCTCTTCCTTTCCCAAATCCCCCACGCTTTTTAAATGTTCTTTTGATGCCCACTTTTATGCCCTTTGCTGGGTTTTTAAAATTATTTCTTGTCGTTCCTTAGTGCCCTCGCTTTTTAAATTTTCTTTCTGCATCTCTGTTTCACTTTGCTGTTCCGATTTCATAATTTTTTCCTTTATTTCCCTAATGCCTACCGTGTTTGACAAGTTGTTTCTATGCCTGCTTTTATTCCCTTTGCTGTCCTTTTTTACTATTTCTTCTCTGCCTTCTGTGCCATCGCTGTATAGGTTTTCTTTCTAGGTCTCTGTTGTAGTTTGCCGTTGCTATTTTTAAATCTTTTTCCCTATTTCCTTAATCACCGTTGCTTTTAAAATTTGCTGTCTACTTCCATCCCGTTTGCAGTCTTTTTTTTGTCTGCCTTTCTTTTTTAATTCTTTCTTGTCTTTCCTTCGTGCCCTCGCTTTTTGAATTTTCTGTCTCTGTCTGCTCTTGAAATGTTCTTTCTGTGCCTACTTTTATTCCCTTTGCTGTCTTTTTTTTCCATTATTTCTTCTCTGCCTTCTGTGCCATCGCTTTTTAGAGCTTCTTTCTGCGTCTTCGTTGTAGTTTGCCGTCGCTATTTTTTAAAGTTTTTCCTTATTTCCTTCATCCCCCTTGCTTTGAAAATTTTCTACGTTTATCTCGTTCGCTGTCTTTAGTTTTTAATTATTTTTCCTTGGTTTTCCTTAGTGCCATGGCTTTTTAGATTTTCTTTCGACGACTCCGTTTTAGTTCGCCGTCGCCACTTTTAAATTTTTTCCTCATTTCTTTAATCCCCGCTGCTTTTAACACTTTCTGTTTGACTTTTATGCCGTTCCCTGCCTTTATTCTTTAATGATTTCTTCTCCTTCCTTAGTGCCGCTGCTTTTAAATTTTTCTCCCAACCTCTGTTTTAGTTTGCTCTCCCTGTTTGGTTTTTCCCCCCCCCCCTTCCCCCCCCCCAATTCCCATCGCTTTTAAAATGTGTTTTCTACGCCTACTTTTTTTCCCTTCGATATCTTTCTTTCTAATTATTTCTTGTCTTTCCTTAGTGCCGTTGCCTTTTAGATTTTCTGTCCATGTCTGAGTTTCAGTTTGCTTTCCCTCTCGTCCAGTTCTTTCCTCTATTAATCTCTTGGCTTTTTAAATTTTCTACCTCTATCTCATTCACATTCTTTACTTTTAAAGTATTTTTTCTTGTTTTTCCTTAGTGCCCTTAGTTGCTTTTTAACTTTTCTGTCTACTTTTACTCTGTTTGCTCTCTTTTCAGTTATTTTTTCTTGGTTTGCCTCAGTGCCATCGCTTTTTAGATTTTTTCCCTACCTACCTGTTTTAGGTCAATGTTCCTACGCTTCAATTTCTTCCTTATTTCCCTAATCCTATTTGCTTCTAAAATTTCTGTCTGCTTTTATTCCGTTCGCTGTCTTTATTTTTTAGTTATTTCTTGTCTTTATTAGCGCCGTGGCTTTTCAAATTTTCTTTCTACATCTCTTTTAGTTCGCTGTCCCGGCTTTTAAATTCTTTTGGTTTCTTTCCCTAATCCCCATTGCTTTTTACATTTTCTACGTCTATCCCGTTCGCTGTCTTTATTTCGCTGTCTCTTCTTTTAATTATTTCTCGTCTTTCCTCAGCGCAGTCGTTTTTTAAATTCTCTTTCTACGTCTCTTTTAGTTCGCGGTCCCTATTTCCTCATTTTTCTCTTCCTTTCCCAAATCCCCCACGCTTTTTAAATGTTCTTTCGATGCCCACTTTTATGCCCTTTGCTAGGTTTTTAAAATTATTTCTTGTCGTTCCTTAGTGCCCTCGCTTTTTAAATTTTCTTTCTGCATCTCTGTTTCACTTTGCTGTTCCGATTTCGTAATTTTTTCCTTTATTTCCCTAATGCCTACCGTGTTTGACAAGTTGTTTCTATGCCTGCTTTTATTCCCTTTGCTGTCCTTTTTTACTATTTCTTCTCTGCCTTCTGTGCCATCGCTGTATAGGTTTTCTTTCTAGGTCTCTGTTGTAGTTTGCCGTTGCTATTTTTAAATCTTTTTCCCTATTTCCTTAATCACCGTTGCTTTTAAAATTTGCTGTCTACTTCCATCCCGTTTGCAGTCTTTTTTTTGTCTGCCTTTCTTTTTTAATTCTTTCTTGTCTTTCCTTCGTGCCCTCGCTTTTTGAATTTTCTGTCTCTGTCTGCTCTTGAAATGTTCTTTCTGTGCCTACTTTTATTCCCTTTGCTGTCTTTTTTTTCCATTATTTCTTCTCTGCCTTCTGTGCCATCGCTTTTTAGAGCTTCTTTCTGCGTCTTCGTTGTAGTTTGCCGTCGCTATTTTTTAAAGTTTTTCCTTATTTCCTTCATCCCCCTTGCTTTGAAAATTTTCTACGTTTATCTCGTTCGCTGTCTTTAGTTTTTAATTATTTTTCCTTGGTTTTCCTTAGTGCCATGGCTTTTTAGATTTTCTTTCGACGTCTCCCTTTTAGTTTGCCGTCGCCACTTTTAAATTTTTTCCTCATTTCTTTAATCCCCGCTGCTTTTAACACTTTCTGTTTGACTTTTATGCCATTCCCTGCCTTTATTCTTTAATGATTTCTTCTCTTTCCTTAGTGCCGCCGCTTTTAAATTTTTCTCTCAACCTCTGTTTTAGTTTGCTCTCCCTGTTTGGTTTTTCCCCCCCCCCCCCTTTCCCCCCCCAATTCCCATCGCTTTTAAAATGTGTTTTCTACGCCTACTTTTTTTCCCTTCGATATCTTTCTTTCTAATTATTTCTTGTCTTTCCTTAGTGCCGTTGCCTTTTAGATTTTCTGTCCATGTCTGAGTTTCAGTTTGCTTTCCCTCTCGTCCAGTTCTTTCCTCTATTAATCTCTTGGCTTTTTAAATTTTCTACCTCTATCTCATTCACATTCTTTACTTTTAAAGTATTTTTTCTTGTTTTTCCTTAGTGCCCTTAGTTGCTTTTTAACTTTTCTGTCTACTTTTACTCTGTTTGCTCTCTTTTCAGTTATTTTTTCTTGGTTTGCCTCAGTGCCATCGCTTTTTAGATTTTTTCCCTACCTACCTGTTTTAGGTCAATGTTGCTACGCTTCAATTTCTTCCTTATTTCCCTAATCCTATTTGCTTCTAAAATTTTCCGTCTGCTTTTATTCCGTTCGCTGTCTTTATTTTTTAGTTATTTCTTGTCTTTATTAGCGCCGTGGCTTTTCAAATTGTCTTTCTACATCTCTTTTAGTTCGCTGTCCCGGCTTTTAAATTCTTTTGGTTTCTTTCCCTAATCCCCATTGCTTTTTACATTTTCTACGTCTATCCCGTTCGCTGTCTTTATTTCGCTGTCTCTTCTTTTAATTATTTCTCGTCTTTCCTCAGCGCAGTCGTTTTTTAAATTCTCTTTCTACGTCTCTTTTAGTTCGCGGTCCCTATTTCCTCATTTTTCTCTTCCTTTCCCAAATCCCCCACGCTTTTAAAATGTTCTTTCGATGCCCACTTTTATGCCCTTTGCTGGGTTTTTAAAATTATTTCTTGTCGTTCCTTAGTGCCCTCGCTTTTTAAATTTTCTTTCTGCATCTCTGTTTCACTTTGCTGTTCCGATTTCATAATTTTTTCCTTTATTTCCCTAATGCCTACCGTGTTTGACAAGTTGTTTCTATGCCTGCTTTTATTCCCTTTGCTGTCCTTTTTTACTATTTCTTCTCTGCCTTCTGTGCCATCGCTGTATAGGTTTTCTTTCTAGGTCTCTGTTGTAGTTTGCCGTTGCTATTTTTAAATCTTTTTCCCTATTTCCTTAATCACCGTTGCTTTTAAAATTTGCTGTCTACTTCCATCCCGTTTGCAGTCTTTTTTTTGTCTGCCTTTCTTTTTTAATTCTTTCTTGTCTTTCCTTCGTGCCCTCGCTTTTTGAATTTTCTGTCTCTGTCTGCTCTTGAAATGTTCTTTCTGTGCCTACTTTTATTCCCTTTGCTGTCTTTTTTTTCCATTATTTCTTCTCTGCCTTCTGTGCCATCGCTTTTTAGAGCTTCTTTCTGCGTCTTCGTTGTAGTTTGCCGTCGCTATTTTTTAAAGTTTTTCCTTATTTCCTTCATCCCCCTTGCTTTGAAAATTTTCTACGTTTATCTCGTTCGCTGTCTTTAGTTTTTAATTATTTTTCCTTGGTTTTCCTTAGTGCCATGGCTTTTTAGATTTTCTTTCGACGACTCCGTTTTAGTTCGCCGTCGCCACTTTTAAATTTTTTCCTCATTTCTTTAATCCCCGCTGCTTTTAACACTTTCTGTTTGACTTTTATGCCGTTCCCTGCCTTTATTCTTTAATGATTTCTTCTCTTTCCTTAGTGCCGCCGCTTTTAAATTTTTCTCCCAACCTCTGTTTTAGTTTGCTCTCCCTGTTTGGTTTTTTTCCCCCCCCCTTCCCCCCCCCCAATTCCCATTGCTTTTAAAATGTGTTTTCTACGCCTACTTTTTTTCCCTTCGATATCTTTCTTTCTAATTATTTCTTGTCTTTCCTTAGTGCCGTTGCCTTTTAGATTTTCTGTCCATGTCTGAGTTTCAGTTTGCTTTCCCTCTCGTCCAGTTCTTTCCTCTATTAATCTCTTGGCTTTTTAAATTTTCTACCTCTATCTCATTCACATTCTTTACTTTTAAAGTATTTTTTCTTGTTTTTCCTTAGTGCCCTTAGTTGCTTTTTAACTTTTCTGTCTACTTTTACTCTGTTTGCTGTCTTTTCAGTTATTTTTTCTTGGTTTGCCTCAGTGCCATCGCTTTTTAGATTTTTTCCCTACCTACCTGTTTTAGGTCAATGTTGCTACGCTTCAATTTCTTCCTTATTTCCCTAATCCTATTTGCTTCTAAAAATTTCCGTCTGCTTTTATTCCGTTCGCTGTCTTTATTTTTTAGTTATTTCTCGTCTTTATTAGCGCCGTGGCTTTTCAAATTTTCTTTCTACATCTCTTTTAGTTCGCTGTCCCGGCTTTTAAATTCTTTTGGTTTCTTTCCCTAATCCCCATTGCTTTTTACATTTTCTACGTCTATCCCGTTCGCTGTCTTTATTTCGCTGTCTCTTCTTTTAATTATTTCTCGTCTTTCCTCAGCGCAGTCGTTTTTTAAATTCTCTTTCTACGTCTCTTTTAGTTCGCGGTCCCTATTTCCTCATTTTCTCTTCCTTTCCCAAATCCCCCACGCTTTTTAAATGTTCTTTCGATGCCCACTTTTATGCCCTTTGCTGGGTTTTTAAAATTATTTCTTGTCGTTCCTTAGTGCCCTCGCTTTTTAAATTTTCTTTCTGCATCTCTGTTTCACTTTGCTGTTCCGATTTCATAATTTTTTCCTTTATTTCCCTAATGCCTACCGTGTTTGACAAGTTGTTTCTATGCCTGCTTTTATTCCCTTTGCTGTCCTTTTTTACTATTTCTTCTCTGCCTTCTGTGCCATCGCTGTATAGGTTTTCTTTCTAGGTCTCTGTTGTAGTTTGCCGTTGCTATTTTTAAATCTTTTTCCCTATTTCCTTAATCACCGTTGCTTTTAAAATTTCTGTCTACTTCCATCCCGTTTGCAGTCTTTTTTTTGTCTGCCTTTCTTTTTAATTCTTTCTTGTCTTTCCTTCGTGCCCTCGCTTTTTGAATTTTCTGTCTCTGTCTGCTCTTGAAATGTTCTTTCTGTGCCTACTTTTATTCCCTTTGCTGTCTTTTTTTTCCATTATTTCTTCTCTGCCTTCTGTGCCATCGCTTTTTAGAGCTTCTTTCTGCGTCTTCGTTGTAGTTTGCCATCGCTATTTTTTAAAGTTTTTCCTTATTTCCTTCATCCCCTTGCTTTGAAAATTTTCTACGTTTATCTCGTTCGCTGTCTTTAGTTTTTAATTATTTTTTCCTTGGTTTTCCTTAGTGCCATGGCTTTTTAGATTTTCTTTCGACGTCTCCCTTTTAGTTTGCTGTCGCCACTTTTAAATTTTTTCCTCATTTCTTTAATCCCCGCTGCTTTTAACACTTTCTGTTTGACTTTTATGCCGTTCCCTGCCTTTATTCTTTAATGATTTCTTCTCTTTCCTTAGTGCCGCCGCTTTTAAATTTTTCTCTCAACCTCTGTTTTAGTTTGCTCTCCCTGTTTGGTTTTTTTTCCCCCCCCTTCCCCCCCCCCCAATTCCCATCGCTTTTAAAATGTGTTTTCTACGCCTACTTTTTTTCCCTTCGATATCTTTCTTTCTAATTATTTCTTGTCTTTCCTTAGTGCCGTTGCCTTTTAGATTTTCTGTCCATGTCTGAGTTTCAGTTTGCTTTCCCTCTCGTCCAGTTCTTTCCTCTATTAATCTCTTGGCTTTTTAAATTTTCTACCTCTATCTCATTCACATTCTTTACTTTTAAAGTATTTTTTCTTGTTTTTCCTTAGTGCCCTTAGTTGCTTTTTAACTTTTCTGTCTACTTTTACTCTGTTTGCTCTCTTTTCAGTTATTTTTTCTTGGTTTGCCTCAGTGCCATCGCTTTTTAGATTTTTTCCCTACCTACCTGTTTTAGGTCAATGTTGCTACGCTTCAATTTCTTCCTTATTTCCCTAATCCTATTTGCTTCTAAAATTTTCCGTCTGCTTTTATTCCGTTCGCTGTCTTTATTTTTTAGTTATTTCTTGTCTTTATTAGTGCCGTGGCTTTTCAAATTGTCTTTCTACATCTCTTTTAGTTCGCTGTCCCGGCTTTTAAATTCTTTTGGTTTCTTTCCCTAATCCCCATTGCTTTTTACATTTTCTACGTCTATCCCGTTCGCTGTCTTTATTTCGCTGTCTCTTCTTTTAATTATTTCTCGTCTTTCCTCAGCGCAGTCGTTTTTTAAATTCTCTTTCTACGTCTCTTTTAGTTCGCGGTCCCTATTTCCTCATTTTTCTCTTCCTTTCCCAAATCCCCCACGCTTTTAAATGTTCTTTCGATGCCCACTTTTATGCCCTTTGCTGGGTTTTAAAATTATTTCTTGTCGTTCCTTAGTGCCCTCGCTTTTAAATTTTCTTTCTGCATCTCTGTTTCACTTTGCTGTTCCGATTTTGTAATTTTTTCCTTTATTTCCCTAATGCCTACCGTGTTTGACAAGTTGTTTCTATGCCTGCTTTTATTCCCTTTGCTGTCCTTTTTTACTATTTCTTCTCTGCCTTCTGTGCCATCGCTGTATAGGTTTTCTTTCTAGGTCTCTGTTGTAGTTTGCCGTTGCTATTTTTAAATCTTTTTCCCTATTTCCTTAATCACCGTTGCTTTTAAAATTTGCTGTCTACTTCCATCCCATTTGCAGTCTTTTTTTTGTCTGCCTTTCTTTTTTATTCTTTCTTGTCTTTCCTTCGTGCCCTCGCTTTTTGAATTTTCTGTCTCTGTCTGCTCTTGAAATGTTCTTTCTGTGCCTACTTTTATTCCCTTTGCTGTCTTTTTTTTCCATTATTTCTTCTCTGCCTTCTGTGCCATCGCTTTTTAGAGCTTCTTTCTGCGTCTTCGTTGTAGTTTGCCGTCGCTATTTTTTAAAGTTTTTCCTTATTTCCTTCATCCCCCTTGCTTTGAAAATTTTCTACGTTTATCTCGTTCGCTGTCTTTAGTTTTTAATTATTTTTCCTTGGTTTTCCTTAGTGCCATGGCTTTTTAGATTTTCTTTCGACGTCTCCCTTTTAGTTTGCTGTCGCCACTTTTAAATTTTTTCCTCATTTCTTTAATCCCCGCTGCTTTTAACACTTTCTGTTTGACTTTTATGCCGTTCCCTGCCTTTATTCTTTAATGATTTCTTCTCTTTCCTTAGTGCCGCCGCTTTTAAATTTTTCTCTCACCTCTGTTTTAGTTTGCTCTCCCTGTTTGGTTTTTTTTCCCCCCCCTTCCCCCCCCCCCAATTCCCATCGCTTTTAAAATGTGTTTTCTACGCCTACTTTTTTTCCCTTCGATATCTTTCTTTCTAATTATTTCTTGTCTTTCCTTAGTGCCGTTGCCTTTTAGATTTTCTGTCCATGTCTGAGTTTCAGTTTGCTTTCCCTCTCGTCCAGTTCTTTCCTCTATTAATCTCTTGGCTTTTTAAATTTTCTACCTCTATCTCATTCACATTCTTTACTTTTAAAGTATTTTTTCTTGTTTTTCCTTAGTGCCCTTAGTTGCTTTTTAACTTTTCTGTCTACTTTTACTCTGATTGCTCTCTTTTCAGTTATTTTTTCTTGGTTTGCCTCAGTGCCATCGCTTTTTAGATTTTTTCCCTACCTACCTGTTTTAGGTCAATGTTGCTACGCTTCAATTTCTTCCTTATTTCCCTAATCCTATTTGCTTCTAAAATTTTCCGTCTGCTTTTATTCCGTTCGCTGTCTTTATTTTTTAGTTATTTCTTGTCTTTATTAGTGCCGTGGCTTTTCAAATTGTCTTTCTACATCTCTTTTAGTTCGCTGTCCCGGCTTTTAAATTCTTTTGGTTTCTTTCCCTAATCCCCATTGCTTTTTACATTTTCTACGTCTATCCCGTTCGCTGTCTTTATTTCGCTGTCTCTTCTTTTAATTATTTCTCGTCTTTCCTCAGCGCAGTCGTTTTTTAAATTCTCTTTCTACGTCTCTTTTAGTTCGCGGTCCCTATTTCCTCATTTTTCTCTTCCTTTCCCAAATCCCCCACGCTTTTAAAATGTTCTTTCGATGCCCACTTTTATGCCCTTTGCTGGGTTTTTAAAATTATTTCTTGTCGTTCCTTAGTGCCCTCGCTTTTTAAATTTTCTTTCTGCATCTCTGTTTCACTTTGCTGTTCCGATTTTGTAATTTTTTCCTTTATTTCCCTAATGCCTACCGTGTTTGACAAGTTGTTTCTATGCCTGCTTTTATTCCCTTTGCTGTCCTTTTTTACTATTTCTTCTCTGCCTTCTGTGCCATCGCTGTATAGGTTTTCTTTCTAGGTCTCTGTTGTAGTTTGCCGTTGCTATTTTTAAATCTTTTTCCCTATTTCCTTAATCACCGTTGCTTTTAAAATTTGCTGTCTACTTCCATCCCATTTGCAGTCTTTTTTTTGTCTGCCTTTCTTTTTTAATTCTTTCTTGTCTTTCCTTCGTGCCCTCGCTTTTTGAATTTTCTGTCTCTGTCTGCTCTTGAAATGTTCTTTCTGTGCCTACTTTTATTCCCTTTGCTGTCTTTTTTTTCCATTATTTCTTCTCTGCCTTCTGTGCCATCGCTTTTTAGAGCTTCTTTCTGCGTCTTCGTTGTAGTTTGCCGTCGCTATTTTTTAAAGTTTTTCCTTATTTCCTTCATCCCCCTTGCTTTGAAAATTTTCTACGTTTATCTCGTTCGCTGTCTTTAGTTTTTAATTATTTTTCCTTGGTTTTCCTTAGTGCCATGGCTTTTTAGATTTTCTTTCGACGTCTCCCTTTTAGTTTGCTGTCGCCACTTTTAAATTTTTTCCTCATTTCTTTAATCCCCGCTGCTTTTAACACTTTCTGTTTGACTTTTATGCCGTTCCCTGCCTTTATTCTTTAATGATTTCTTCTCTTTCCTTAGTGCCGCCGCTTTTAAATTTTTCTCTCAACCTCTGTTTTAGTTTGCTCTCCCTGTTTGGTTTTTTTTCCCCCCCCTTCCCCCCCCCCCAATTCCCATCGCTTTTAAAATGTGTTTTCTACGCCTACTTTTTTTCCCTTCGATATCTTTCTTTCTAATTATTTCTTGTCTTTCCTTAGTGCCGTTGCCTTTTAGATTTTCTGTCCATGTCTGAGTTTCAGTTTGCTTTCCCTCTCGTCCAGTTCTTTCCTCTATTAATCTCTTGGCTTTTTAAATTTTCTACCTCTATCTCATTCACATTCTTTACTTTTAAAGTATTTTTTCTTGTTTTTCCTTAGTGCCCTTAGTTGCTTTTTAACTTTTCTGTCTACTTTTACTCTGTTTGCTCTCTTTTCAGTTATTTTTTCTTGGTTTGCCTCAGTGCCATCGCTTTTTAGATTTTTTCCCTACCTACCTGTTTTAGGTCAATGTTGCTACGCTTCAATTTCTTCCTTATTTCCCTAATCCTATTTGCTTCTAAAATTTTCCGTCTGCTTTTATTCCGTTCGCTGTCTTTATTTTTTAGTTATTTCTTGTCTTTATTAGTGCCGTGGCTTTTCAAATTGTCTTTCTACATCTCTTTTAGTTCGCTGTCCCGGCTTTTAAATTCTTTTGGTTTCTTTCCCTAATCCCCATTGCTTTTTACATTTTCTACGTCTATCCCGTTCGCTGTCTTTATTTCGCTGTCTCTTCTTTTAATTATTTCTCGTCTTTCCTCAGCGCAGTCGTTTTTTAAATTCTCTTTCTACGTCTCTTTTAGTTCGCGGTCCCTATTTCCTCATTTTTCTCTTCCTTTCCCAAATCCCCCACGCTTTTAAAATGTTCTTTCGATGCCCACTTTTATGCCCTTTGCTGGGTTTTTAAAATTATTTCTTGTCGTTCCTTAGTGCCCTCGCTTTTTAAATTTTCTTTCTGCATCTCTGTTTCACTTTGCTGTTCCGATTTTGTAATTTTTTCCTTTATTTCCCTAATGCCTACCGTGTTTGACAAGTTGTTTCTATGCCTGCTTTTATTCCCTTTGCTGTCCTTTTTTACTATTTCTTCTCTGCCTTCTGTGCCATCGCTGTATAGGTTTTCTTTCTAGGTCTCTGTTGTAGTTTGCCGTTGCTATTTTTAAATCTTTTTCCCTATTTCCTTAATCACCGTTGCTTTTAAAATTTGCTGTCTACTTCCATCCCATTTGCAGTCTTTTTTTTGTCTGCCTTTCTTTTTTAATTCTTTCTTGTCTTTCCTTCGTGCCCTCGCTTTTTGAATTTTCTGTCTCTGTCTGCTCTTGAAATGTTCTTTCTGTGCCTACTTTTATTCCCTTTGCTGTCTTTTTTTTCCATTATTTCTTCTCTGCCTTCTGTGCCATCGCTTTTTAGAGCTTCTTTCTGCGTCTTCGTTGTAGTTTGCCGTCGCTATTTTTTAAAGTTTTTCCTTATTTCCTTCATCCCCCTTGCTTTGAAAATTTTCTACGTTTATCTCGTTCGCTGTCTTTAGTTTTTAATTATTTTTCCTTGGTTTTCCTTAGTGCCATGGCTTTTTAGATTTTCTTTCGACGACTCCGTTTTAGTTCGCCGTCGCCACTTTTAAATTTTTTCCTCATTTCTTTAATCCCCGCTGCTTTTAACACTTTCTGTTTGACTTTTATGCCGTTCCCTGCCTTTATTCTTTAATGATTTCTTCTCTTTCCTTAGTGCCGCCGCTTTTAAATTTTTCTCCCAACCTCTGTTTTAGTTTGCTCTCCCTGTTTGGTTTTTTTTTCCCCCCCTTTCCCCCCCCCAATTCCCATCGCTTTTAAAATGTGTTTTCTACGCCTACTTTTTTTCCCTTCGATATCTTTCTTTCTAATTATTTCTTGTCTTTCCTTAGTGCCGTTGCCTTTTAGATTTTCTGTCCATGTCTGAGTTTCAGTTTGCTTTCCCTCTCGTCCAGTTCTTTCCTCTATTAATCTCTTGGCTTTTTAAATTTTCTACCTCTATCTCATTCACATTCTTTACTTTTAAAGTATTTTTTCTTGTTTTTCCTTAGTGCCCTTAGTTGCTTTTTAACTTTTCTGTCTACTTTTACTCTGTTTGCTGTCTTTTCAGTTATTTTTTCTTGGTTTGCCTCAGTGCCATCGCTTTTTAGATTTTTTCCCTACCTACCTGTTTTAGGTCAATGTTGCTACGCTTCAATTTCTTCCTTATTTCCCTAATCCTATTTGCTTCTAAAATTTTCCGTCTGCTTTTATTCCATTCGCTGTCTTTATTTTTTAGTTATTTCTCGTCTTTATTAGCGCCGTGGCTTTTCAAATTTTCTTTCTACATCTCTTTTAGTTCGCTGTCCCGGCTTTTAAATTCTTTTGGTTTCTTTCCCTAATCCCCATTGCTTTTTACATTTTCTACGTCTATCCCGTTCGCTGTCTTTATTTCGCTGTCTCTTCTTTTAATTATTTCTCGTCTTTCCTCAGCGCAGTCGTTTTTTAAATTCTCTTTCTACGTCTCTTTGAGTTCGCGGTCCCTATTTCCTCATTTTTCTCTTCCTTTCCCAAATCCCCCACGCTTTTTAAATGTTCTTTCGATGCCCACTTTTATGCCCTTTGCTGGGTTTTTAAAATTATTTCTTGTCGTTCCTTAGTGCCCTCGCTTTTTAAATTTTCTTTCTGCATCTCTGTTTCACTTTGCTGTTCCGATTTCATAATTTTTTCCTTTATTTCCCTAATGCCTACCGTGTTTGACAAGTTGTTTCTATGCCTGCTTTTATTCCCTTTGCTGTCCTTTTTTACTATTTCTTCTCTGCCTTCTGTGCCATCGCTGTATAGGTTTTCTTTCTAGGTCTCTGTTGTAGTTTGCCGTTGCTATTTTTAAATCTTTTTCCCTATTTCCTTAATCACCGTTGCTTTTAAAATTTGCTGTCTACTTCCATCCCATTTGCAGTCTTTTTTTTGTCTGCCTTTCTTTTTTAATTATTTCTTGTCTTTCCTTCGTGCCCTCGCTTTTTGAATTTTCTGTCTCTGTCTGCTCTTGAAATGTTCTTTCTGTGCCTACTTTTATTCCCTTTGCTGTCTTTTTTTCCCATTATTTCTTCTCTGCCTTCTGTGCCATCGCTTTTTAGAGCTTCTTTCTGCGTCTTCGTTGTAGTTTGCCGTCGCTATTTTTTAAAGTTTTTCCTTATTTCCTTCATCCCCCTTGCTTTGAAAATTTTCTACGTTTATCTCGTTCGCTGTCTTTAGTTTTTAATTATTTTTCCTTGGTTTTCCTTAGTGCCATGGCTTTTTAGATTTTCTTTCGACGTCTCCCTTTTAGTTCGCCGTCGCCACTTTTAAATTTTTTCCTCCTTTCTTTAATCCCCGCTGCTTTTAACACTTTCTGTTTGACTTTTATGCCGTTCCCTGCCTTTATTCTTTAATGATTTCTTCTCTTTCCTTAGTGCCGCCGCTTTTAAATTTTTCTCCCAACCTCTGTTTTAGTTTGCTCTCCCTGTTTGGTTTTTTTTTCCCCCCCTTTCCCCCCCCCAATTCCCATCGCTTTTAAAATGTGTTTTCTACGCCTACTTTTTTTCCCTTCGATATCTTTCTTTCTAATTATTTCTTGTCTTTCCTTAGTGCCGTTGCCTTTTAGATTTTCTGTCCATGTCTGAGTTTCAGTTTGCTTTCCCTCTCGTCCAGTTCTTTCCTCTATTAATCTCTTGGCTTTTTAAATGTTCTACCTCTATCTCATTCACATTCTTTACTTTTAAAGTATTTTTTCTTGTTTTTCCTTAGTGCCCTTAGTTGCTTTTTAACTTTTCTGTCTACTTTTACTCTGTTTGCTGTCTTTTCAGTTATTTTTTCTTGGTTTGCCTCAGTGCCATCGCTTTTTAGATTTTTTCCCTACCTACCTGTTTTAGGTCAATGTTGCTACGCTTCAATTTCTTCCTTATTTCCCTAATCCTATTTGCTTCTAAAATTTTCCGTCTGCTTTTATTCCGTTCGCTGTCTTTATTTTTTAGTTATTTCTCGTCTTTATTAGCGCCGTGGCTTTTCAAATTTTCTTTCTACATCTCTTTTAGTTCGCTGTCCCGGCTTTTAAATTCTTTTGGTTTCTTTCCCTAATCCCCATTGCTTTTTACATTTTCTACGTCTATCCCGTTCGCTGTCTTTATTTCGCTGTCTCTTCTTTTAATTATTTCTCGTCTTTCCTCAGCGCAGTCGTTTTTTAAATTCTCTTTCTACGTCTCTTTGAGTTCGCGGTCCCTATTTCCTCATTTTTCTCTTCCTTTCCCAAATCCCCCACGCTTTTTAAATGTTCTTTCGATGCCCACTTTTATGCCCTTCGCTGGGTTTTTAAAATTATTTCTTGTCGTTCCTTAGTGCCCTCGCTTTTTAAATTTTCTTTCTGCATCTCTGTTTCACTTTGCTGTTCCGATTTCATAATTTTTTCCTTTATTTCCCTAATGCCTACCGTGTTTGACAAGTTGTTTCTATGCCTGCTTTTATTCCCTTTGCTGTCCTTTTTTACTATTTCTTCTCTGCCTTCTGTGCCATCGCTGTATAGGTTTTCTTTCTAGGTCTCTGTTGTAGTTTGCCGTTGCTATTTTTAAATCTTTTTCCCTATTTCCTTAATCACCGTTGCTTTTAAAATTTGCTGTCTACTTCCATCCCATTTGCAGTCTTGTTTTTGTCTGCCTTTCTTTTTTAATTCTTTCTTGTCTTTCCTTCGTGCCCTCGCTTTTTGAATTTTCTGTCTCTGTCTGCTCTTGAAATGTTCTTTCTGTGCCTACTTTTATTCCCTTTGCTGTCTTTTTTTCCCATTATTTCTTCTCTGCCTTCTGTGCCATCGCTTTTTAGAGCTTCTTTCTGCGTCTTCGTTGTAGTTTGCCGTCGCTATTTTTTAAAGTTTTTCCTTATTTCCTTCATCCCCCTTGCTTTGAAAATTTTCTACGTTTATCTCGTTCGCTGTCTTTAGTTTTTAATTATTTTTCCTTGGTTTTCCTTAGTGCCATGGCTTTTTAGATTTTCTTTCGACGTCTCCCTTTTAGTTCGCCGTCGCCACTTTTAAATTTTTTCCTCATTTCTTTAATCCCCGCTGCTTTTAACACTTTCTGTTTGACTTTTATGCCGTTCCCTGCCTTTATTCTTTAATGATTTCTTCTCTTTCCTTAGTGCCGCCGCTTTTAAATTTTTCTCTCAACCTCTGTTTTAGTTTGCTCTCCCTGTTTGGTTTTTTTTCCCCCCCCTTTCCCCCCCCCAATTCCCATCGCTTTTAAAATGTGTTTTCTACGCCTACTTTTTTTCCCTTCGATATCTTTCTTTCTAATTATTTCTTGTCTTTCCTTAGTGCCGTTGCCTTTTAGATTTTCTGTCCATGTCTGAGTTTCAGTTTGCTTTCCCTCTCGTCCAGTTCTTTCCTCTATTAATCTCTTGGCTTTTTAAATTTTCTACCTCTATCTCATTCACATTCTTTACTTTTAAAGTATTTTTTCTTGTTTTTCCTTAGTGCCCTTAGTTGCTTTTTAACTTTTCTGTCTACTTTTACTCTGTTTGCTCTCTTTTCAGTTATTTTTTCTTGGTTTGCCTCAGTGCCATCGCTTTTTAGATTTTTTCCCTACCTACCTGTTTTAGGTCAATGTTGCTACGCTTCAATTTCTTCCTTATTTCCCTAATCCTATTTGCTTCTAAAATTTTCCGTCTGCTTTTATTCCATTCGCTGTCTTTATTTTTTAGTTATTTCTCGTCTTTATTAGCGCCGTGGCTTTTCAAATTTTCTTTCTACATCTCTTTTAGTTCGCTGTCCCGGCTTTTAAATTCTTTTGGTTTCTTTCCCTAATCCCCATTGCTTTTTACATTTTCTACGTCTATCCCGTTCGCTGTCTTTATTTCGCTGTCTCTTCTTTTAATTATTTCTCGTCTTTCCTCAGCGCAGTCGTTTTTTAAATTCTCTTTCTACGTCTCTTTTAGTTCGCGGTCCCTATTGCCTCATTTTTCTCTTCCTTTCCCAAATCCCCCACGCTTTTTAAATGTTCTTTCGATGCCCACTTTTATGCCCTTTGCTGGGTTTTTAAAATTATTTCTTGTCGTTCCTTAGTGCCCTCGCTTTTTAAATTTTCTTTCTGCATCTCTGTTTCACTTTGCTGTTCCGATTTTGTAATTTTTTCCTTTATTTCCCTAATGCCTACCGTGTTTGACAAGTTGTTTCTATGCCTGCTTTTATTCCCTTTGCTGTCCTTTTTTACTATTTCTTCTCTGCCTTCTGTGCCATCGCTGTATAGGTTTTCTTTCTAGGTCTCTGTTGTAGTTTGCCGTTGCTATTTTTAAATCTTTTTCCCTATTTCCTTAATCACCGTTGCTTTTAAAATTTGCTGTCTACTTCCATCCCGTTTGCAGTCTTTTTTTTGTCTGCCTTTCTTTTTTAATTCTTTCTTGTCTTTTTTTCCTTCGTGCCCTCGCTTTTTGAATTTTCTGTCTCTGTCTGCTCTTGAAATGTTCTTTCTGTGCCTACTTTTATTCCCTTTGCTGTCTTTTTTTTCCATTATTTCTTCTCTGCCTTCTGTGCCATCGCTTTTTAGAGCTTCTTTCTGCGTCTTCGTTGTAGTTTGCCGTCGCTATTTTTTAAAGTTTTTCCTTATTTCCTTCATCCCCCTTGCTTTGAAAATTTTCTACGTTTATCTCGTTCGCTGTCTTTAGTTTTTAATTATTTTTCCTTGGTTTTCCTTAGTGCCATGGCTTTTTAGATTTTCTTTCGACGTCTCCCTTTTAGTTCGCCGTCGCCACTTTTAAATTTTTTCCTCATTTCTTTAATCCCCGCTGCTTTTAACACTTTCTGTTTGACTTTTATGCCGTTCCCTGCCTTTATTCTTTAATGATTTCTTCTCTTTCCTTAGTGCCGCCGCTTTTAAATTTTTCTCCTAACCTCTGTTTTAGTTTGCTCTCCCTGTTTGGTTTTTTTTCCCCCCCCTTTCCCCCCCCCAATTCCCATCGCTTTTAAAATGTGTTTTCTACGCCTACTTTTTTTCCCTTCGATATCTTTCTTTCTAATTATTTCTTGTCTTTCCTTAGTGCCGTTGCCTTTTAGATTTTCTGTCCATGTCTGAGTTTCAGTTTGCTTTCCCTCTCGTCCAGTTCTTTCCTCTATTAATCTCTTGGCTTTTTAAATTTTCTACCTCTATCTCATTCACATTCTTTACTTTTAAAGTATTTTTTCTTGTTTTTCCTTAGTGCCCTTAGTTGCTTTTTAACTTTTCTGTCTACTTTTACTCTGTTTGCTCTCTTTTCAGTTATTTTTTCTTGGTTTGCCTCAGTGCCATCGCTTTTTAGATTTTTTCCCTACCTACCTGTTTTAGGTCAATGTTGCTACGCTTCAATTTCTTCCTTATTTCCCTAATCCTATTTGCTTCTAAAATTTTCCGTCTGCTTTTATTCCATTCGCTGTCTTTATTTTTTAGTTATTTCTCGTCTTTATTAGCGCCGTGGCTTTTCAAATTTTCTTTCTACATCTCTTTTAGTTCGCTGTCCCGGCTTTTAAATTCTTTTGGTTTCTTTCCCTAATCCCCATTGCTTTTTACATTTTCTACGTCTATCCCGTTCGCTGTCTTTATTTCGCTGTCTCTTCTTTTAATTATTTCTCGTCTTTCCTCAGCGCAGTCGTTTTTTAAATTCTCTTTCTACGTCTCTTTTAGTTCGCGGTCCCTATTTCCTCATTTTTCTCTTCCTTTCCCAAATCCCCCACGCTTTTTAAATGTTCTTTCGATGCCCACTTTTATGCCCTTTGCTGGGTTTTTAAAATTATTTCTTGTCGTTCCTTAGTGCCCTCGCTTTTTAAATTTTCTTTCTGCATCTCTGTTTCACTTTGCTGTTCCGATTTCATAATTTTTTCCTTTATTTCCCTAATGCCTACCGTGTTTGACAAGTTGTTTCTATGCCTGCTTTTATTCCCTTTGCTGTCCTTTTTTACTATTTCTTCTCTGCCTTCTGTGCCATCGCTGTATAGGTTTTCTTTCTAGGTCTCTGTTGTAGTTTGCCGTTGCTATTTTTAAATCTTTTTCCCTATTTCCTTAATCACCGTTGCTTTTAAAATTTGCTGTCTACTTCCATCCCATTTGCAGTCTTTTTTTTGTCTGCCTTTCTTTTTTAATTATTTCTTGTCTTTCCTTCGTGCCCTCGCTTTTTGAATTTTCTGTCTCTGTCTGCTCTTGAAATGTTCTTTCTGTGCCTACTTTTATTCCCTTTGCTGTCTTTTTTTTCCATTATTTCTCCTCTGCCTTCTGTGCCATCGCTTTTTAGAGCTTCTTTCTGCGTCTTCGTTGTAGTTTGCCGTCGCTATTTTTTAAAGTTTTTCCTTATTTCCTTCATCCCCTTGCTTTGAAAATTTTCTACGTTTATCTCGTTCGCTGTCTTTAGTTTTTAATTATTTTTCCTTGGTTTTCCTTAGTGCCATGGCTTTTTAGATTTTCTTTCGACGTCTCCCTTTTAGTTCGCCGTCGCCACTTTTAAATTTTTTCCTCCTTTCTTTAATCCCCGCTGCTTTTAACACTTTCTGTTTGACTTTTATGCCGTTCCCTGCCTTTATTCTTTAATGATTTCTTCTCTTTCCTTAGTGCCGCCGCTTTTAAATTTTTCTCTCAACCTCTGTTTTAGTTTGCTCTCCCTGTTTGGTTTTTTTCCCCCTTCCCCCCCCCCAATTCCCATCGCTTTTAAAATGTGTTTTCTACGCCTACTTTTTTTCCCTTCGATATCTTTCTTTCTAATTATTTCTTGTCTTTCCTTAGTGCCGTTGCCTTTTAGATTTTCTGTCCATGTCTGAGTTTCAGTTTGCTTTCCCTCTCGTCCAGTTCTTTCCTCTATTAATCTCTTGGCTTTTTAAATGTTCTACCTCTATCTCATTCACATTCTTTACTTTTAAAGTATTTTTTCTTGTTTTTCCTTAGTGCCCTTAGTTGCTTTTTAACTTTTCTGTCTACTTTTACTCTGTTTGCTCTCTTTTCAGTTATTTTTTCTTGGTTTGCCTCAGTGCCATCGCTTTTTAGATTTTTTCCCTACCTACCTGTTTTAGGTCAATGTTGCTACGCTTCAATTTCTTCCTTATTTCCCTAATCCTATTTGCTTCTAAAATTTTCCGTCTGCTTTTATTCCGTTCGCTGTCTTTATTTTTTAGTTATTTCTCGTCTTTATTAGCGCCGTGGCTTTTCAAATTTTCTTTCTACATCTCTTTTAGTTCGCTGTCCCGGCTTTTAAATTCTTTTGGTTTCTTTCCCTAATCCCCATTGCTTTTTACATTTTCTACGTCTATCCCGTTCGCTGTCTTTCTTTCGCTGTCTCTTCTTTTAATTATTTCTCGTCTTTCCTCAGCGCAGTCGTTTTTTAAATTCTCTTTCTACGTCTCTTTTAGTTCGCGGTCCCTATTTCCTCATTTTTCTCTTCCTTTCCCAAATCCCCCACGCTTTTTAAATGTTCTTTCGATGCCCACTTTTATGCCCTTTGCTGGGTTTTTAAAATTATTTCTTGTCGTTCCTTAGTGCCCTCGCTTTTTAAATTTTCTTTCTTTCACTTTGCTGTTCCGATTTCGTAATTTTTTCCTTTATTTCCCTAATGCCTACCGTGTTTGACAAGTTGTTTCTATGCCTGCTTTTATTCCCTTTGCTGTCCTTTTTTACTATTTCTTCTCTGCCTTCTGTGCCATCGCTGTATAGGTTTTCTTTCTAGGTCTCTGTTGTAGTTTGCCGTTGCTATTTTTAAATCTTTTTCCCTATTTCCTTAATCACCGTTGCTTTTAAAATTTGCTGTCTACTTCCATCCCGTTTGCAGTCTTTTTTTTGTCTGCCTTTCTTTTTTAATTCTTTCTTGTCTTTCCTTCGTGCCCTCGCTTTTTGAATTTTCTGTCTCTGTCTGCTCTTGAAATGTTCTTTCTGTGCCTACTTTTATTCCCTTTGCTGTCTTTTTTTTCCATTATTTCTTCTCTGCCTTCTGTGCCATCGCTTTTTAGAGCTTCTTTCTGCGTCTTCGTTGTAGTTTGCCGTCGCTATTTTTTAAAGTTTTTCCTTATTTCCTTCATCCCCCTTGCTTTGAAAATTTTCTACGTTTATCTCGTTCGCTGTCTTTAGTTTTTAATTATTTTTCCTTGGTTTTCCTTAGTGCCATGGCTTTTTAGATTTTCTTTCAACGTCTCCCTTTTAGTTCGCTGTCGCCACTTTTAAATTTTTTCCTCATTTCTTTAATCCCCGCTGCTTTTAACACTTTCTGTTTGACTTTTATGCCGTTCCCTGCCTTTATTCTTTAATGATTTCTTCTCTTTCCTTAGTGCCGCCGCTTTTAAATTTTTCTCTCAACCTCTGTTTTAGTTTGCTCTCCCTGTTTGGTTTTTTTTTCCCCCCCTTTCCCCCCCCCCAATTCCCATCGCTTTTAAAATGTGTTTTCTACGCCTACTTTTTTTCCCTTCGATATCTTTCTTTCTAATTATTTCTTGTCTTTCCTTAGTGCCGTTGCCTTTTAGATTTTCTGTCCATGTCTGAGTTTCAGTTTGCTTTCCCTCTCGTCCAGTTCTTTCCTCTATTAATCTCTTGGCTTTTTAAATGTTCTACCTCTATCTCATTCACATTCTTTACTTTTAAAGTATTTTTTCTTGTTTTTCCTTAGTGCCCTTAGTTGCTTTTTAACTTTTCTGTCTACTTTTACTCTGTTTGCTGTCTTTTCAGTTATTTTTTCTTGGTTTGCCTCAGTGCCATCGCTTTTTAGATTTTTTCCCTACCTACCTGTTTTAGGTCAATGTTGCTACGCTTCAATTTCTTCCTTATTTCCCTAATCCTATTTGCTTCTAAAATTTTCCGTCTGCTTTTATTCCGTTCGCTGTCTTTATTTTTTAGTTATTTCTCGTCTTTATTAGCGCCGTGGCTTTTCAAATTTTCTTTCTACATCTCTTTTAGTTCGCTGTCCCGGCTTTTAAATTCTTTTGGTTTCTTTCCCTAATCCCCATTGCTTTTTACATTTTCTACGTCTATCCCGTTCGCTGTCTTTATTTCGCTGTCTCTTCTTTTAATTATTTCTCGTCTTTCCTCAGCGCAGTCGTTTTTTAAATTCTCTTTCTACGTCTCTTTGAGTTCGCGGTCCCTATTTCCTCATTTTTCTCTTCCTTTCCCAAATCCCCCACGCTTTTTAAATGTTCTTTCGATGCCCACTTTTATGCCCTTCGCTGGGTTTTTAAAATTATTTCTTGTCGTTCCTTAGTGCCCTCGCTTTTTAAATTTTCTTTCTGCATCTCTGTTTCACTTTGCTGTTCCGATTTCATAATTTTTTCCTTTATTTCCCTAATGCCTACCGTGTTTGACAAGTTGTTTCTATGCCTGCTTTTATTCCCTTTGCTGTCCTTTTTTACTATTTCTTCTCTGCCTTCTGTGCCATCGCTGTATAGGTTTTCTTTCTAGGTCTCTGTTGTAGTTTGCCGTTGCTATTTTTAAATCTTTTTCCCTATTTCCTTAATCACCGTTGCTTTTAAAATTTGCTGTCTACTTCCATCCCATTTGCAGTCTTGTTTTTGTCTGCCTTTCTTTTTTAATTCTTTCTTGTCTTTCCTTCGTGCCCTCGCATTTTGAATTTTCTGTCTCTGTCTGCTCTTGAAATGTTCTTTCTGTGCCTACTTTTATTCCCTTTGCTGTCTTTTTTTCCCATTATTTCTTCTCTGCCTTCTGTGCCATCGCTTTTTAGAGCTTCTTTCTGCGTCTTCGTTGTAGTTTGCCGTCGCTATTTTTTAAAGTTTTTCCTTATTTCCTTCATCCCCCTTGCTTTGAAAATTTTCTACGTTTATCTCGTTCGCTGTCTTTAGTTTTTAATTATTTTTCCTTGGTTTTCCTTAGTGCCATGGCTTTTTAGATTTTCTTTCGACGTCTCCCTTTTAGTTCGCCGTCGCCACTTTTAAATTTTTTCCTCATTTCTTTAATCCCCGCTGCTTTTAACACTTTCTGTTTGACTTTTATGCCGTTCCCTGCCTTTATTCTTTAATGATTTCTTCTCTTTCCTTAGTGCCGCCGCTTTTAAATTTTTCTCTCAACCTCTGTTTTAGTTTGCTCTCCCTGTTTGGTTTTTTTTCCCCCCCCTTTCCCCCCCCCAATTCCCATCGCTTTTAAAATGTGTTTTCTACGCCTACTTTTTTTCCCTTCGATATCTTTCTTTCTAATTATTTCTTGTCTTTCCTTAGTGCCGTTGCCTTTTAGATTTTCTGTCCATGTCTGAGTTTCAGTTTGCTTTCCCTCTCGTCCAGTTCTTTCCTCTATTAATCTCTTGGCTTTTTAAATTTTCTACCTCTATCTCATTCACATTCTTTACTTTTAAAGTATTTTTTCTTGTTTTTCCTTAGTGCCCTTAGTTGCTTTTTAACTTTTCTGTCTACTTTTACTCTGTTTGCTCTCTTTTCAGTTATTTTTTCTTGGTTTGCCTCAGTGCCATCGCTTTTTAGATTTTTTCCCTACCTACCTGTTTTAGGTCAATGTTGCTACGCTTCAATTTCTTCCTTATTTCCCTAATCCTATTTGCTTCTAAAATTTTCCGTCTGCTTTTATTCCATTCGCTGTCTTTATTTTTTAGTTATTTCTCGTCTTTATTAGCGCCGTGGCTTTTCAAATTTTCTTTCTACATCTCTTTTAGTTCGCTGTCCCGGCTTTTAAATTCTTTTGGTTTCTTTCCCTAATCCCCATTGCTTTTTACATTTTCTACGTCTATCCCGTTCGCTGTCTTTATTTCGCTGTCTCTTCTTTTAATTATTTCTCGTCTTTCCTCAGCGCAGTCGTTTTTTAAATTCTCTTTCTACGTCTCTTTTAGTTCGCGGTCCCTATTGCCTCATTTTTCTCTTCCTTTCCCAAATCCCCCACGCTTTTTAAATGTTCTTTCGATGCCCACTTTTATGCCCTTTGCTGGGTTTTTAAAATTATTTCTTGTCGTTCCTTAGTGCCCTCGCTTTTTAAATTTTCTTTCTGCATCTCTGTTTCACTTTGCTGTTCCGATTTTGTAATTTTTTCCTTTATTTCCCTAATGCCTACCGTGTTTGACAAGTTGTTTCTATGCCTGCTTTTATTCCCTTTGCTGTCCTTTTTTACTATTTCTTCTCTGCCTTCTGTGCCATCGCTGTATAGGTTTTCTTTCTAGGTCTCTGTTGTAGTTTGCCGTTGCTATTTTTAAATCTTTTTCCCTATTTCCTTAATCACCGTTGCTTTTAAAATTTGCTGTCTACTTCCATCCCGTTTGCAGTCTTTTTTTTGTCTGCCTTTCTTTTTTAATTCTTTCTTGTCTTTCCTTCGTGCCCTCGCTTTTTGAATTTTCTGTCTCTGTCTGCTCTTGAAATGTTCTTTCTGTGCCTACTTTTATTCCCTTTGCTGTCTTTTTTTTCCATTATTTCTTCTCTGCCTTCTGTGCCATCGCTTTTTAGAGCTTCTTTCTGCGTCTTCGTTGTAGTTTGCCGTCGCTATTTTTTAAAGTTTTTCCTTATTTCCTTCATCCCCCTTGCTTTGAAAATTTTCTACGTTTATCTCGTTCGCTGTCTTTAGTTTTTAATTATTTTTCCTTGGTTTTCCTTAGTGCCATGGCTTTTTAGATTTTCTTTCGACGTCTCCCTTTTAGTTCGCCGTCGCCACTTTTAAATTTTTTCCTCATTTCTTTAATCCCCGCTGCTTTTAACACTTTCTGTTTGACTTTTATGCCGTTCCCTGCCTTTATTCTTTAATGATTTCTTCTCTTTCCTTAGTGCCGCCGCTTTTAAATTTTTCTCCTAACCTCTGTTTTAGTTTGCTCTCCCTGTTTGGTTTTTTTTCCCCCCCCTTTCCCCCCCCCAATTCCCATCGCTTTTAAAATGTGTTTTCTACGCCTACTTTTTTTCCCTTCGATATCTTTCTTTCTAATTATTTCTTGTCTTTCCTTAGTGCCGTTGCCTTTTAGATTTTCTGTCCATGTCTGAGTTTCAGTTTGCTTTCCCTCTCGTCCAGTTCTTTCCTCTATTAATCTCTTGGCTTTTTAAATTTTCTACCTCTATCTCATTCACATTCTTTACTTTTAAAGTATTTTTTCTTGTTTTTCCTTAGTGCCCTTAGTTGCTTTTTAACTTTTCTGTCTACTTTTACTCTGTTTGCTCTCTTTTCAGTTATTTTTTCTTGGTTTGCCTCAGTGCCATCGCTTTTTAGATTTTTTCCCTACCTACCTGTTTTAGGTCAATGTTGCTACGCTTCAATTTCTTCCTTATTTCCCTAATCCTATTTGCTTCTAAAATTTTCCGTCTGCTTTTATTCCATTCGCTGTCTTTATTTTTTAGTTATTTCTCGTCTTTATTAGCGCCGTGGCTTTTCAAATTTTCTTTCTACATCTCTTTTAGTTCGCTGTCCCGGCTTTTAAATTCTTTTGGTTTCTTTCCCTAATCCCCATTGCTTTTTACATTTTCTACGTCTATCCCGTTCGCTGTCTTTATTTCGCTGTCTCTTCTTTTAATTATTTCTCGTCTTTCCTCAGCGCAGTCGTTTTTTAAATTCTCTTTCTACGTCTCTTTTAGTTCGCGGTCCCTATTTCCTCATTTTTCTCTTCCTTTCCCAAATCCCCCACGCTTTTTAAATGTTCTTTCGATGCCCACTTTTATGCCCTTTGCTGGGTTTTTAAAATTATTTCTTGTCGTTCCTTAGTGCCCTCGCTTTTTAAATTTTCTTTCTGCATCTCTGTTTCACTTTGCTGTTCCGATTTCATAATTTTTTCCTTTATTTCCCTAATGCCTACCGTGTTTGACAAGTTGTTTCTATGCCTGCTTTTATTCCCTTTGCTGTCCTTTTTTACTATTTCTTCTCTGCCTTCTGTGCCATCGCTGTATAGGTTTTCTTTCTAGGTCTCTGTTGTAGTTTGCCGTTGCTATTTTTAAATCTTTTTCCCTATTTCCTTAATCACCGTTGCTTTTAAAATTTGCTGTCTACTTCCATCCCATTTGCAGTCTTTTTTTTGTCTGCCTTTCTTTTTTAATTATTTCTTGTCTTTCCTTCGTGCCCTCGCTTTTTGAATTTTCTGTCTCTGTCTGCTCTTGAAATGTTCTTTCTGTGCCTACTTTTATTCCCTTTGCTGTCTTTTTTTTCCATTATTTCTCCTCTGCCTTCTGTGCCATCGCTTTTTAGAGCTTCTTTCTGCGTCTTCGTTGTAGTTTGCCGTCGCTATTTTTTAAAGTTTTTCCTTATTTCCTTCATCCCCTTGCTTTGAAAATTTTCTACGTTTATCTCGTTCGCTGTCTTTAGTTTTTAATTATTTTTCCTTGGTTTTCCTTAGTGCCATGGCTTTTTAGATTTTCTTTCGACGTCTCCCTTTTAGTTCGCCGTCGCCACTTTTAAATTTTTTCCTCCTTTCTTTAATCCCCGCTGCTTTTAACACTTTCTGTTTGACTTTTATGCCGTTCCCTGCCTTTATTCTTTAATGATTTCTTCTCTTTCCTTAGTGCCGCCGCTTTTAAATTTTTCTCTCAACCTCTGTTTTAGTTTGCTCTCCCTGTTTGGTTTTTTTCCCCCTTCCCCCCCCCCAATTCCCATCGCTTTTAAAATGTGTTTTCTACGCCTACTTTTTTTCCCTTCGATATCTTTCTTTCTAATTATTTCTTGTCTTTCCTTAGTGCCGTTGCCTTTTAGATTTTCTGTCCATGTCTGAGTTTCAGTTTGCTTTCCCTCTCGTCCAGTTCTTTCCTCTATTAATCTCTTGGCTTTTTAAATGTTCTACCTCTATCTCATTCACATTCTTTACTTTTAAAGTATTTTTTCTTGTTTTTCCTTAGTGCCCTTAGTTGCTTTTTAACTTTTCTGTCTACTTTTACTCTGTTTGCTGTCTTTTCAGTTATTTTTTCTTGGTTTGCCTCAGTGCCATCGCTTTTTAGATTTTTTCCCTACCTACCTGTTTTAGGTCAATGTTGCTACGCTTCAATTTCTTCCTTATTTCCCTAATCCTATTTGCTTCTAAAATTTTCCGTCTGCTTTTATTCCGTTCGCTGTCTTTATTTTTTAGTTATTTCTCGTCTTTATTAGCGCCGTGGCTTTTCAAATTTTCTTTCTACATCTCTTTTAGTTCGCTGTCCCGGCTTTTAAATTCTTTTGGTTTCTTTCCCTAATCCCCATTGCTTTTTACATTTTCTACGTCTATCCCGTTCGCTGTCTTTCTTTCGCTGTCTCTTCTTTTAATTATTTCTCGTCTTTCCTCAGCGCAGTCGTTTTTTAAATTCTCTTTCTACGTCTCTTTTAGTTCGCGGTCCCTATTTCCTCATTTTTCTCTTCCTTTCCCAAATCCCCCACGCTTTTTAAATGTTCTTTCGATGCCCACTTTTATGCCCTTTGCTGGGTTTTTAAAATTATTTCTTGTCGTTCCTTAGTGCCCTCGCTTTTTAAATTTTCTTTCTTTCACTTTGCTGTTCCGATTTCGTAATTTTTTCCTTTATTTCCCTAATGCCTACCGTGTTTGACAAGTTGTTTCTATGCCTGCTTTTATTCCCTTTGCTGTCCTTTTTTACTATTTCTTCTCTGCCTTCTGTGCCATCGCTGTATAGGTTTTCTTTCTAGGTCTCTGTTGTAGTTTGCCGTTGCTATTTTTAAATCTTTTTCCCTATTTCCTTAATCACCGTTGCTTTTAAAATTTGCTGTCTACTTCCATCCCGTTTGCAGTCTTTTTTTTGTCTGCCTTTCTTTTTTAATTCTTTCTTGTCTTTCCTTCGTGCCCTCGCTTTTTGAATTTTCTGTCTCTGTCTGCTCTTGAAATGTTCTTTCTGTGCCTACTTTTATTCCCTTTGCTGTCTTTTTTTTCCATTATTTCTTCTCTGCCTTCTGTGCCATCGCTTTTTAGAGCTTCTTTCTGCGTCTTCGTTGTAGTTTGCCGTCGCTATTTTTTAAAGTTTTTCCTTATTTCCTTCATCCCCCTTGCTTTGAAAATTTTCTACGTTTATCTCGTTCGCTGTCTTTAGTTTTTAATTATTTTTCCTTGGTTTTCCTTAGTGCCATGGCTTTTTAGATTTTCTTTCAACGTCTCCCTTTTAGTTCGCTGTCGCCACTTTTAAATTTTTTCCTCATTTCTTTAATCCCCGCTGCTTTTAACACTTTCTGTTTGACTTTTATGCCGTTCCCTGCCTTTATTCTTTAATGATTTCTTCTCTTTCCTTAGTGCCGCCGCTTTTAAATTTTTCTCTCAACCTCTGTTTTAGTTTGCTCTCCCTGTTTGGTTTTTTTTTCCCCCCCTTTCCCCCCCCCAATTCCCATCGCTTTTAAAATGTGTTTTCTACGCCTACTTTTTTTCCCTTCGATATCTTTCTTTCTAATTATTTCTTGTCTTTCCTTAGTGCCGTTGCCTTTTAGATTTTCTGTCCATGTCTGAGTTTCAGTTTGCTTTCCCTCTCGTCCAGTTCTTTCCTCTATTAATCTCTTGGCTTTTTAAATGTTCTACCTCTATCTCATTCACATTCTTTACTTTTAAAGTATTTTTTCTTGTTTTTCCTTAGTGCCCTTAGTTGCTTTTTAACTCTTCTGTCTACTTTTACTCTGTTTGCTCTCTTTTCAGTTATTTTTTCTTGGTTTGCCTCAGTGCCATCGCTTTTTAGATTTTTTCCCTACCTACCTGTTTTAGGTCAATGTTGCTACGCTTCAATTTCTTCCTTATTTCCCTAATCCTATTTGCTTCTAAAATTTTCCGTCTGCTTTTATTCCGTTCGCTGTCTTTATTTTTTAGTTATTTCTCGTCTTTATTAGCGCCGTGGCTTTTCAAATTTTCTTTCTACATCTCTTTTAGTTCGCTGTCCCGGCTTTTAAATTCTTTTGGTTTCTTTCCCTAATCCCCATTGCTTTTTACATTTTCTACGTCTATCCCGTTCGCTGTCTTTATTTCGCTGTCTCTTCTTTAATTATTTCTCGTCTTTCCTCAGCGCAGTCGTTTTTTAAATTCTCTTTCTACGTCTCTTTGAGTTCGCGGTCCCTATTTCCTCATTTTTCTCTTCCTTTCCCAAATCCCCCACGCTTTTTAAATGTTCTTTCGACGCCCACTTTTATGCCCTTTGCTGGGTTTTTAAAATTATTTCTTGTCGTTCCTTAGTGCCCTCGCTTTTTAAATTTTCTTTCTGCATCTCTGTTTCACTTTGCTGTTCCGATTTCGTAATTTTTTCCTTTATTTCCCTAATGCCTACCGTGTTTGACAAGTTGTTTCTATGCCTGCTTTTATTCCCTTTGCTGTCCTTTTTTACTATTTCTTCTCTGCCTTCTGTGCCATCGCTGTATAGGTTTTCTTTCTAGATCTCTGTTGTAGTTTGCCGTTGCTATTTTTAAATCTTTTTCCCTATTTCCTTAATCACCGTTGCTTTTAAAATTTGCTGTCTACTTCCATCCCGTTTGCAGTCTTTTTTTTGTCTGCCTTTCTTTTTTAATTCTTTCTTGTCTTTCCTTCGTGCCCTCGCTTTTTGAATTTTCTGTCTCTGTCTGCTCTTGAAATGTTCTTTCTGTGCCTACTTTTATTCCCTTTGCTGTCTTTTTTTTCCATTATTTCTTCTCTGCCTTCTGTGCCATCGCTTTTTAGAGCTTCTTTCTGCGTCTTCGTTGTAGTTTGCCGTCGCTATTTTTTAAAGTTTTTCCTTATTTCCTTCATCCCCCTTGCTTTGAAAATTTTCTACGTTTATCTCGTTCGCTGTCTTTAGTTTTTAATTATTTTTCCTTGGTTTTCCTTAGTGCCATGGCTTTTTAGATTTTCTTTCAACGTCTCCCTTTTAGTTCGCTGTCGCCACTTTTAAATTTTTTCCTCATTTCTTTAATCCCCGCTGCTTTTAACACTTTCTGTTTGACTTTTATGCCGTTCCCTGCCTTTATTCTTTAATGATTTCTTCTCTTTCCTTAGTGCCGCCGCTTTTAAATTTTTCTCTCAACCTCTGTTTTAGTTTGCTCTCCCTGTTTGGTTTTTTTTTCCCCCCCTTTCCCCCCCCCAATTCCCATCGCTTTTAAAATGTGTTTTCTACGCCTACTTTTTTTCCCTTCGATATCTTTCTTTCTAATTATTTCTTGTCTTTCCTTAGTGCCGTTGCCTTTTAGATTTTCTGTCCATGTCTGAGTTTCAGTTTGCTTTCCCTCTCGTCCAGTTCTTTCCTCTATTAATCTCTTGGCTTTTTAAATGTTCTACCTCTATCTCATTCACATTCTTTACTTTTAAAGTATTTTTTCTTGTTTTTCCTTAGTGCCCTTAGTTGCTTTTTAACTCTTCTGTCTACTTTTACTCTGTTTGCTCTCTTTTCAGTTATTTTTTCTTGGTTTGCCTCAGTGCCATCGCTTTTTAGATTTTTTCCCTACCTACCTGTTTTAGGTCAATGTTGCTACGCTTCAATTTCTTCCTTATTTCCCTAATCCTATTTGCTTCTAAAATTTTCCGTCTGCTTTTATTCCGTTCGCTGTCTTTATTTTTTAGTTATTTCTCGTCTTTATTAGCGCCGTGGCTTTTCAAATTTTCTTTCTACATCTCTTTTAGTTCGCTGTCCCGGCTTTTAAATTCTTTTGGTTTCTTTCCCTAATCCCCATTGCTTTTTACATTTTCTACGTCTATCCCGTTCGCTGTCTTTATTTCGCTGTCTCTTCTTTTAATTATTTCTCGTCTTTCCTCAGCGCAGTCGTTTTTTAAATTCTCTTTCTACGTCTCTTTGAGTTCGCGGTCCCTATTTCCTCATTTTTCTCTTCCTTTCCCAAATCCCCCACGCTTTTTAAATGTTCTTTCGACGCCCACTTTTATGCCCTTTGCTGGGTTTTTAAAATTATTTCTTGTCGTTCCTTAGTGCCCTCGCTTTTTAAATTTTCTTTCTGCATCTCTGTTTCACTTTGCTGTTCCGATTTCGTAATTTTTTCCTTTATTTCCCTAATGCCTACCGTGTTTGACAAGTTGTTTCTATGCCTGCTTTTATTCCCTTTGCTGTCCTTTTTTACTATTTCTTCTCTGCCTTCTGTGCCATCGCTGTATAGGTTTTCTTTCTAGATCTCTGTTGTAGTTTGCCGTTGCTATTTTTAAATCTTTTTCCCTATTTCCTTAATCACCGTTGCTTTTAAAATTTGCTGTCTACTTCCATCCCATTTGCAGTCTTTTTTTTGTCTGCCTTTCTTTTTTAATTCTTTCTTGTCTTTCCTTCGTGCCCTCGCTTTTTGAATTTTCTGTCTCTGTCTGCTCTTGAAATGTTCTTTCTGTGCCTACTTTTATTCCCTTTGCTGTCTTTTTTTTCCATTATTTCTTCTCTGCCTTCTGTGCCATCGCTTTTTAGAGCTTCTTTCTGCGTCTTCGTTGTAGTTTGCCGTCGCTATTTTTTAAAGTTTTTCCTTATTTCCTTCATCCCCCTTGCTTTGAAAATTTTCTACGTTTATCTCGTTCGCTGTCTTTAGTTTTTAATTATTTTTCCTTGGTTTTCCTTAGTGCCATGGCTTTTTAGATTTTCTTTCGACGTCTCCCTTTTAGTTCGCTGTCGCCACTTTTAAATTTTTTCCTCATTTCTTTAATCCCCGCTGCTTTTAACACTTTCTGTTTGACTTTTATGCCGTTCCCTGCCTTTATTCTTTAATGATTTCTTCTCTTTCCTTAGTGCCGCCGCTTTTAAATTTTTCTCTCAACCTCTGTTTTAGTTTGCTCTCCCTGTTTGGTTTTTTTTTCCCCCCCTTTCCCCCCCCCAATTCCCATCGCTTTTAAAATGTGTTTTCTACGCCTACTTTTTTTCCCTTCGATATCTTTCTTTCTAATTATTTCTTGTCTTTCCTTAGTGCCGTTGCCTTTTAGATTTTCTGTCCATGTCTGAGTTTCAGTTTGCTTTCCCTCTCGTCCAGTTCTTTCCTCTATTAATCTCTTGGCTTTTTAAATGTTCTACCTCTATCTCATTCACATTCTTTACTTTTAAAGTATTTTTTCTTGTTTTTCCTTAGTGCCCTTAGTTGCTTTTTAACTTTTCTGTCTACTTTTACTCTGTTTGCTCTCTTTTCAGTTATTTTTTCTTGGTTTGCCTCAGTGCCATCGCTTTTTAGATTTTTTCCCTACCTACCTGTTTTAGGTCAATGTTGCTACGCTTCAATTTCTTCCTTATTTCCCTAATCCTATTTGCTTCTAAAATTTTCCGTCTGCTTTTATTCCGTTCGCTGTCTTTATTTTTTAGTTATTTCTCGTCTTTATTAGCGCCGTGGCTTTTCAAATTTTCTTTCTACATCTCTTTTAGTTCGCTGTCCCGGCTTTTAAATTCTTTTGGTTTCTTTCCCTAATCCCCATTGCTTTTTACATTTTCTACGTCTATCCCGTTCGCTGTCTTTCTTTCGCTGTCTCTTCCTTTAATTATTTCTCGTCTTTCCTCAGCGCAGTCGTTTTTTAAATTCTCTTTCTACGTCTCTTTGAGTTCGCGGTCCCTATTTCCTCATTTTTCTCTTCCTTTCCCAAATCCCCCACGCTTTTTAAATGTTCTTTCGACGCCCACTTTTATGCCCTTTGCTGGGTTTTTAAAATTATTTCTTGTCGTTCCTTAGTGCCCTCGCTTTTTAAATTTTCTTTCTGCATCTCTGTTTCACTTTGCTGTTCCGATTTCGTAATTTTTTCCTTTATTTCCCTAATGCCTACCGTGTTTGACAAGTTGTTTCTATGCCTGCTTTTATTCCCTTTGCTGTCCTTTTTTACTATTTCTTCTCTGCCTTCTGTGCCATCGCTGTATAGGTTTTCTTTCTAGGTCTCTGTTGTAGTTTGCCGTTGCTATTTTTAAATCTTTTTCCCTATTTCCTTAATCACCGTTGCTTTTAAAATTTGCTGTCTACTTCCATCCCGTTTGCAGTCTTTTTTTTGTCTGCCTTTCTTTTTTAATTCTTTCTTGTCTTTCCTTCGTGCCCTCGCTTTTTGAATTTTCTGTCTCTGTCTGCTCTTGAAATGTTCTTTCTGTGCCTACTTTTATTCCCTTTGCTGTCTTTTTTTTCCATTATTTCTTCTCTGCATTCTGTGCCATCGCTTTTTAGAGCTTCTTTCTGCGTCTTCGTTGTAGTTTGCCGTCGCTATTTTTTAAAGTTTTTCCTTATTTCCTTCATCCCCCTTGCTTTGAAAATTTTCTACGTTTATCTCGTTCGCTGTCTTTAGTTTTTAATTATTTTTCCTTGGTTTTCCTTAGTGCCATGGCTTTTTAGATTTTCTTTCGACGTCTCCCTTTTAGTTCGCCGTCGCCACTTTTAAATTTTTTCCTCATTTCTTTAATCCCCGCTGCTTTTAACACTTTCTGTTTGACTTTTATGCCGTTCCCTGCCTTTATTCTTTAATGATTTCTTCTCTTTCCTTAGTGCCGCTGCTTTTAAATTTTTCTCTCAACCTCTGTTTAGTTTGCTCTCCCTGTTTGGTTTTTTCCCCCCCCCCTTCCCCCCCCCCAATTCCCATCGCTTTTAAAATGTGTTTTCTACGCCTACTTTTTTTCCCTTCGATATCTTTCTTTCTAATTATTTCTTGTCTTTCCTTAGTGCCGTTGCCTTTTAGATTTTCTGTCCATGTCTGAGTTTCAGTTTGCTTTCCCTCTCGTCCAGTTCTTTCCTCTATTAATCTCTTGGCTTTTTAAATTTTCTACCTCTATCTCGTTCACATTCTTTACTTTTAAAGTATTTTTTCTTGTTTTTCCTTAGTGCCCTTAGTTGCTTTTTAACTTTTCTGTCTACTTTTACTCTGTTTGCTCTCTTTTCAGTTATTTTTTCTTGGTTTGCCTCAGTGCCATCGCTTTTTAGATTTTTTCCCTACCTATCTGTTTTAGGTCAATGTTGCTACGCTTCAATTTCTTCCTTATTTCCCTAATCCTATTTGCTTCTAAAATTTTCCGTCTGCTTTTATTCCGTTCGCTGTCTTTATTTTTTAGTTATTTCTCGTCTTTATTAGCGCCGTGGCTTTTCAAATTTTCTTTCTACATCTCTTTTAGTTCGCTGTCCCGGCTTTTAAATTCTTTTGGTTTCTTTCCCTAATCCCCATTGCTTTTTACATTTTCTACGTCTATCCCGTTCGCTGTCTTTCTTTCGCTGTCTCTTCCTTTAATTATTTCTCGTCTTTCCTCAGCGCAGTCGTTTTTTAAATTCTCTTTCTACGTCTCTTTGAGTTCGCGGTCCCTATTTCCTCATTTTTCTCTTCCTTTCCCAAATCCCCCACGCTTTTTAAATGTTCTTTCGATGCCCACTTTTATGCCCTTTGCTGGGTTTTTAAAATTATTTCTTGTCGTTCCTTAGTGCCCTCGCTTTTTAAATTTTCTTTCTGCATCTCTGTTTCACTTTGCTGTTCCGATTTCGTAATTTTTTCCTTTATTTCCCTAATGCCTACCGTGTTTGACAAGTTGTTTCTATGCCTGCTTTTATTCCCTTTGCTGTCCTTTTTTACTATTTCTTCTCTGCCTTCTGTGCCATCGCTGTATAGGTTTTCTTTCTAGGTCTCTGTTGTAGTTTGCCGTTGCTATTTTTAAATCTTTTTCCCTATTTCCTTAATCACCGTTGCTTTTAAAATTTGCTGTCTACTTCCATCCCGTTTGCAGTCTTTTTTTTGTCTGCCTTTCTTTTTTAATTCTTTCTTGTCTTTCCTTCGTGCCCTCGCTTTTTGAATTTTCTGTCTCTGTCTGCTCTTGAAATGTTCTTTCTGTGCCTACTTTTATTCCCTTTGCTGTCTTTTTTTTTCCATTATTTCTTCTCTGCCTTCTGTGCCATCGCTTTTTAGAGCTTCTTTCTGCGTCTTCGTTGTAGTTTGCCGTCGCTATTTTTTAAAGTTTTTCCTTATTTCCTTCATCCCCCTTGCTTTGAAAATTTTCTACGTTTATCTCGTTCGCTGTCTTTAGTTTTTAATTATTTTTCCTTGGTTTTCCTTAGTGCCATGGCTTTTTAGATTTTCTTTCGACGTCTCCCTTTTAGTTCGCCGTCGCCACTTTTAAATTTTTTCCTCATTTCTTTAATCCCCGCTGCTTTTAACACTTTCTGTTTGACTTTTATGCCGTTCCCTGCCTTTATTCTTTAATGATTTCTTCTCTTTCCTTAGTGCCGCCGCTTTTAAATTTTTCTCCCAACCTCTGTTTTAGTTTGCTCTCCCTGTTTGGTTTTTTTTCCCCCCCCTTTCCCCCCCCAATTCCCATTGCTTTTAAAATGTGTTTTCTACGCCTACTTTTTTTCCCTTCGATATCTTTCTTTCTAATTATTTCTTGTCTTTCCTTAGTGCCGTTGCCTTTTAGATTTTCTGTCCATGTCTGAGTTTCAGTTTGCTTTCCCTCTCGTCCAGTTCTTTCCTCTATTAATCTCTTGGCTTTTTAAATTTTCTACCTCTATCTCATTCACATTCTTTACTTTTAAAGTATTTTTTCTTGTTTTTCCTTAGTGCCCTTAGTTGCTTTTTAACTTTTCTGTCTACTTTTACTCTGTTTGCTGTCTTTTCAGTTATTTTTTCTTGGTTTGCCTCAGTGCCATCACTTTTTAGATTTTTTCCCTACCTACCTGTTTTAGGTCAATGTTGCTACGTTTCAATTTCTTCCTTATTTCCCTAATCCTATTTGCTTCTAAAATTTCTGTCTGCTTTTATTCCGTTCGCTGTCTTTATTTTTTAGTTATTTCTCGTCTTTATTAGCGCCGTGGCTTTTCAAATTTTCTTTCTACATCTCTTTTAGTTCGCTGTCCCGGCTTTTAAATTCTTTTGGTTTCTTTCCCTAATCCCCATTGCTTTTTACATTTTCTACGTCTATCCCGTTCGCTGTCTTTATTTCGCTGTCTCTTCTTTTAATTATTTCTCGTCTTTCCTCAGCGCAGTCATTTTTTAAATTCTCTTTCTATGTCTCTTTTAGTTCGCGGTCCCTATTTCCTCATTTTTCTCTTCCTTTCCCAAATCCCCCACGCTTTTTAAATGTTCTTTCGATGCCCACTTTTATGCCCTTTGCTGGGTTTTTAATATTATTTCTTGTCATTCCTTAGTGCCCTCGGTTTTTAAATTTTCTTTCTTTCACTTTGCTGTTCCGATTTCGTAATTTTTTCCTTTATTTCCCTAATGCCTACCGTGTTTGACAAGTTGTTTCTATGCCTGCTTTTATTCCCTTTGCTGTCCTTTTTTACTATTTCTTCTCTGCCTTCTGTGCCATCGCTGTATAGGTTTTCTTTCTAGATCTCTGTTGTAGTTTGCCGTTGCTATTTTTAAATCTTTTTCCCTATTTCCTTAATCACCGTTGCTTTTAAAATTTGCTGTCTACTTCCATCCCGTTTGCAGTCTTTTTTTTGTCTGCCTTTCTTTTTTAATTCTTTCTTGTCTTTCCTTCGTGCCCTCGCTTTTTGAATTTTCTGTCTCTGTCTGCTCTTGAAATGTTCTTTCTGTGCCTACTTTTATTCCCTTTGCTGTCTTTTTTTTCCATTATTTCTTCTCTGCCTTCTGTGCCATCGCTTTTTAGAGCTTCTTTCTGCGTCTTCGTTGTAGTTTGCCGTCGCTATTTTTTAAAGTTTTTCCTTATTTCCTTCATCCCCCTTGCTTTGAAAATTTTCTACGTTTATCTCGTTCGCTGTCTTTAGTTTTTAATTATTTTTCCTTGGTTTTCCTTAGTGCCATGGCTTTTTAGATTTTCTTTTGACGACTCCGTTTTAGTTCGCCGTCGCCACTTTTAAATTTTTTCCTCATTTCTTTAATCCCCGCTGCTTTTAACACTTTCTGTTTGACTTTTATGCCGTTCCCTGCCTTTATTCTTTAATGATTTCTTCTCCTTCCTTAGTGCCGCTGCTTTTAAATTTTTCTCCCAACCTCTGTTTTAGTTTGCTCTCCCTGTTTGGTTTTTTTTCCCCCCCCTTTCCCCCCCCAATTCCCATCGCTTTTAAAATGTGTTTTCTACGCCTACTTTTTTTCCCTTCGATATCTTTCTTTCTAATTATTTCTTGTCTTTCCTTAGTGCCGTTGCCTTTTAGATTTTCTGTCCATGTCTGAGTTTCAGTTTGCTTTCCCTCTCGTCCAGTTCTTTCCTCTATTAATCTCTTGGCTTTTTAAATGTTCTACCTCTATCTCATTCACATTCTTTACTTTTAAAGTATTTTTTCTTGTTTTTCCTTAGTGCCCTTAGTTGCTTTTTAACTTTTCTGTCTACTTTTACTCTGTTTGCTCTCTTTTCAGTTATTTTTTCTTGGTTTGCCTCAGTGCCATCGCTTTTAGATTTTTTCCCTACCTACCTGTTTTAGGTCAATGTTGCTACGCTTCAATTTCTTCCTTATTTCCCTAATCCTATTTGCTTCTAAAATTTCTGATAAAATTTCTGTCTGCTTTTATTCCGTTCGCTGTCTTTATTTTTTAGTTATTTCTCGTCTTTATTAGCGCCGTGGCTTTTCAAATTTTCTTTCTACATCTCTTTTAGTTCGCTGTCCCGGCTTTTAAATTCTTTTGGTTTCTTTCCCTAATCCCCATTGCTTTTTACATTTTCTACGTCTATCCCGTTCGCTGTCTTTATTTCGCTGTCTCTTCTTTTAATTATTTCTCGTCTTTCCTCAGCGCAGTCGTTTTTTAAATTCTCTTTCTACGTCTCTTTGAGTTCGCGGTCCCTATTTCCTCATTTTTCTCTTCCTTTCCCAAATCCCCCACGCTTTTTAAATGTTCTTTCGATGCCCACTTTTATGCCCTTTGCTGGGTTTTTAAAATTATTTCTTGTCGTTCCTTAGTGCCCTCGCTTTTTAAATTTTCTTTCTGCATCTCTGTTTCACTTTGCTGTTCCGATTTCGTAATTTTTTCCTTTATTTCCCTAATGCCTACCGTGTTTGACAAGTTGTTTCTATGCCTGCTTTTATTCCCTTTGCTGTCCTTTTTTACTATTTCTTCTCTGCCTTCTGTGCCATCGCTGTATAGGTTTTCTTTCTAGATTCTTCTGTTGTAGTTTGCCGTTGCTATTTTTAAATCTTTTTCCCTATTTCCTTAATCACCGTTGCTTTTAAAATTTGCTGTCTACTTCCATCCCGTTTGCAGTCTTTTTTTTGTCTGCCTTTCTTTTTTAATTCTTTCTTGTCTTTCCTTCGTGCCCTCGCTTTTTGAATTTTCTGTCTCTGTCTGCTCTTGAAATGTTCTTTCTGTGCCTACTTTTATTCCCTTTGCTGTCTTTTTTTTCCATTATTTCTTCTCTGCCTTCTGTGCCATCGCTTTTTAGAGCTTCTTTCTGCGTCTTCGTTGTAGTTTGCCGTCGCTATTTTTTAAAGTTTTTCCTTATTTCCTTCATCCCCCTTGCTTTGAAAATTTTCTACGTTTATCTCGTTCGCTGTCTTTAGTTTTTAATTATTTTTCCTTGGTTTTCCTTAGTGCCATGGCTTTTTAGATTTTCTTTCGACGACTCCGTTTTAGTTCGCCGTCGCCACTTTTAAATTTTTTCCTCATTTCTTTAATCCCCGCTGCTTTTAACACTTTCTGTTTGACTTTTATGCCGTTCCCTGCCTTTATTCTTTAATGATTTCTTCTCTATCCTTAGTGCCGCCGCTTTTAAATTTTTCTCCCAACCTCTGTTTTAGTTTGCTCTCCCTGTTTGGTTTTTTTTTTCCCCCCCTTTCCCCCCCCCAATTCCCATCGCTTTTAAAATGTGTTTTCTACGCCTACTTTTTTTCCCTTCGATATCTTTCTTTCTAATTATTTCTTGTCTTTCCTTAGTGCCGTTGCCTTTTAGATTTTCTGTCCATGTCTGAGTTTCAGTTTGCTTTCCCTCTCGTCCAGTTCTTTCCTCTATTAATCTCTTGGCTTTTTAAATTTTCTACCTCTATCTCATTCACATTCTTTACTTTTAAAGTATTTTTTCTTGTTTTTCCTTAGTGCCCTTAGTTGCTTTTTAACTTTTCTGTCTACTTTTACTCTGTTTGCTGTCTTTTCAGTTATTTTTTCTTGGTTTGCCTCAGTGCCATCGCTTTTTAGATTTTTTTCCCTACCTACCTGTTTTAGGTCAATGTTGCTACGCTTCAATTTCTTCCTTATTTCCCTAATCCTATTTGCTTCTAAAATTTTCCGTCTGCTTTTATTCCGTTCGCTCTCTTTATTTTTTAGTTATTTCTCGTCTTTATTAGCGCCGTGGCTTTTCAAATTTTCTTTCTACATCTCTTTTAGTTCGCTGTCCCGGCTTTTAAATTCTTTTGGTTTCTTTCCCTAATCCCCATTGCTTTTTACATTTTCTACGTCTATCCCGTTCGCTGTCTTTCTTTCGCTGTCTCTTCCTTTAATTATTTCTCGTCTTTCCTCAGCGCAGTCGTTTTTTAAATTCTCTTTCTACGTCTCTTTGAGTTCGCGGTCCCTATTTCCTCATTTTTCTCTTCCTTTCCCAAATCCCCCACGCTTTTTAAATGTTCTTTCGATGCCCACTTTTATGCCCTTTGCTGGGTTTTTAAAATTATTTCTTGTCGTTCCTTAGTGCCCTCGCTTTTTAAATTTTCTTTCTGCATCTCTGTTTCACTTTGCTGTTCCGATTTCGTAATTTTTTCCTTTATTTCCCCTAATGCCTACCGTGTTTGACAAGTTGTTTCTATGCCTGCTTTTATTCCCTTTGCTGTCCCTTTTTTACTATTTCTTCTCTGCCTTCTGTGCCATCGCTGTATAGGTTTTCTTTCTAGGTCTCTGTTGTAGTTTGCCGTTGCTATTTTTAAATCTTTTTCCCTATTTCCTTAATCACCGTTGCTTTTAAAATTTGCTGTCTACTTCCATCCCGTTTGCAGTCTTTTTTTTGTCTGCCTTTCTTTTTTAATTCTTTCTTGTCTTTCCTTCGTGCCCCTCGCTTTTTGAATTTTCTGTCTCTGTCTGCTCTTGAAATGTTCTTTCTGTGCCTACTTTTATTCCCTTTGCTGTCTTTTTTTTCCATTATTTCTTCTCTGCATTCTGTGCCATCGCTTTTTAGAGCTTCTTTCTGCGTCTTCGTTGTAGTTTGCCGTCGCTATTTTTTAAAGTTTTTCCTTATTTCCTTCATCCCCCTTGCTTTGAAAATTTTCTACGTTTATCTCGTTCGCTGTCTTTAGTTTTTAATTATTTTTCCTTGGTTTTCCTTAGTGCCATGGCTTTTTAGATTTTCTTTCGACGTCTCCCTTTTAGTTCGCCGTCGCCACTTTTAAATTTTTTTCCTCATTTCTTTAATCCCCGCTGCTTTTAACACTTTCTGTTTGACTTTTATGCCGTTCCCTGCCTTTATTCTTTAATGATTTCTTCTCTTTCCTTAGTGCCGCTGCTTTTAAATTTTTCTCTCAACCTCTGTTTTAGTTTGCTCTCCCTGTTTGGTTTTTTTCCCCCCCCCCTTCCCCCCCCCCCAATTCCCATCGCTTTTAAAATGTGTTTTCTACGCCTACTTTTTTTCCCTTCGATATCTTTCTTTCTAATTATTTCTTGTCTTTCCTTAGTGCCGTTGCCTTTTAGATTTTCTGTCCATGTCTGAGTTTCAGTTTGCTTTCCCTCTCGTCCAGTTCTTTCCTCTATTAATCTCTTGGCTTTTTAAATTTTCTACCTCTATCTCGTTCACATTCTTTACTTTTAAAGTATTTTTTCTTGTTTTTTCCTTAGTGCCCTTAGTTGCTTTTTAACTTTTCTGTCTACTTTTACTCTGTTTGCTCTCTTTTCAGTTATTTTTTCTTGGTTTGCCTCAGTGCCATCGCTTTTTAGATTTTTTCCCTACCTATCTGTTTTAGGTCAATGTTGCTACGCTTCAATTTCTTCCTTATTTCCCTAATCCTATTTGCTTCTAAAATTTTCCGTCTGCTTTTATTCCGTTCGCTCTCTTTATTTTTTAGTTATTTCTCGTCTTTATTAGCGCCGTGGCTTTTCAAATTTTCTTTCTACATCTCTTTTAGTTCGCTGTCCCGGCTTTTAAATTCTTTTGGTTTCTTTCCCTAATCCCCATTGCTTTTTACATTTTCTACGTCTATCCCGTTCGCTGTCTTTCTTTCGCTGTCTCTTCCTTTAATTATTTCTCGTCTTTCCTCAGCGCAGTCGTTTTTTAAATTCTCTTTCTACGTCTCTTTGAGTTCGCGGTCCCTATTTCCTCATTTTTCTCTTCCTTTCCCAAATCCCCCACGCTTTTTAAATGTTCTTTCGATGCCCACTTTTATGCCCTTTGCTGGGTTTTTAAAATTATTTCTTGTCGTTCCTTAGTGCCCTCGCTTTTTAAATTTTCTTTCTGCATCTCTGTTTCACTTTGCTGTTCCGATTTCGTAATTTTTTCCTTTATTTCCCTAATGCCTACCGTGTTTGACAAGTTGTTTCTATGCCTGCTTTTATTCCCTTTGCTGTCCTTTTTTACTATTTCTTCTCTGCCTTCTGTGCCATCGCTGTATAGGTTTTCTTTCTAGGTCTCTGTTGTAGTTTGCCGTTGCTATTTTTAAATCTTTTTCCCTATTTCCTTAATCACCGTTGCTTTTAAAATTTGCTGTCTACTTCCATCCCGTTTGCAGTCTTTTTTTTGTCTGCCTTTCTTTTTTAATTCTTTCTTGTCTTTCCTTCGTGCCCTCGCTTTTTGAATTTTCTGTCTCTGTCTGCTCTTGAAATGTTCTTTCTGTGCCTACTTTTATTCCCTTTGCTGTCTTTTTTTTTCCATTATTTCTTCTCTGCCTTCTGTGCCATCGCTTTTTAGAGCTTCTTTCTGCGTCTTCGTTGTAGTTTGCCGTCGCTATTTTTTAAAGTTTTTCCTTATTTCCTTCATCCCCCTTGCTTTGAAAATTTTCTACGTTTATCTCGTTCGCTGTCTTTAGTTTTTAATTATTTTTCCTTGGTTTTCCTTAGTGCCATGGCTTTTTAGATTTTCTTTCGACGTCTCCCTTTTAGTTCGCCGTCGCCACTTTTAAATTTTTTCCTCATTTCTTTAATCCCCGCTGCTTTTAACACTTTCTGTTTGACTTTTATGCCGTTCCCTGCCTTTATTCTTTAATGATTTCTTCTCTTTCCTTAGTGCCGCCGCTTTTAAATTTTTCTCCCAACCTCTGTTTTAGTTTGCTCTCCCTGTTTGGTTTTTTTTCCCCCCCCTTTCCCCCCCCCCAATTCCCCATCGCTTTTAAAATGTGTTTTCTACGCCTACTTTTTTTCCCTTCGATATCTTTCTTTCTAATTATTTCTTGTCTTTCCTTAGTGCCGTTGCCTTTTAGATTTTCTGTCCATGTCTGAGTTTCAGTTTGCTTTCCCTCTCGTCCAGTTCTTTCCTCTATTAATCTCTTGGCTTTTTAAATTTTCTACCTCTATCTCATTCACATTCTTTACTTTTAAAGTATTTTTTCTTGTTTTTCCTTAGTGCCCTTAGTTGCTTTTTAACTTTTCTGTCTACTTTTACTCTGTTTTGCTGTCTTTTCAGTTATTTTTTCTTGGTTTGCCTCAGTGCCATCACTTTTTAGATTTTTTCCCTACCTACCTGTTTTAGGTCAATGTTGCTACGTTTCAATTTCTTCCTTATTTCCCTAATCCTATTTGCTTCTAAAATTTCTGTCTGCTTTTATTCCGTTCGCTGTCTTTATTTTTTAGTTATTTCTCGTCTTTATTAGCGCCGTGGCTTTTCAAATTTTCTTTCTACATCTCTTTTAGTTCGCTGTCCCGGCTTTTAAATTCTTTTGGTTTCTTTCCCTAATCCCCATTGCTTTTTACATTTTCTACGTCTATCCCGTTCGCTGTCTTTATTTCGCTGTCTCTTCTTTTAATTATTTCTCGTCTTTCCTCAGCGCAGTCGTTTTTTAAATTCTCTTTCTATGTCTCTTTTAGTTCGCGGTCCCTATTTCCTCATTTTTCTCTTCCTTTCCCAAATCCCCCACGCTTTTTAAATGTTCTTTCGATGCCCACTTTTATGCCCTTTGCTGGGTTTTTAATATTATTTCTTGTCGTTCCTTAGTGCCCTCGGTTTTTAAATTTTCTTTCTTTCACTTTGCTGTTCCGATTTCGTAATTTTTTTCCTTTATTTCCCTAATGCCTACCGTGTTTGACAAGTTGTTTCTATGCCTGCTTTTATTCCCTTTGCTGTCCTTTTTTACTATTTCTTCTCTGCCTTCTGTGCCATCGCTGTATAGGTTTTCTTTCTAGATCTCTGTTGTAGTTTGCCGTTGCTATTTTTAAATCTTTTTCCCTATTTCCTTAATCACCGTTGCTTTTAAAATTTGCTGTCTACTTCCATCCCGTTTGCAGTCTTTTTTTTGTCTGCCTTTCTTTTTTAATTCTTTCTTGTCTTTCCTTCGTGCCCTCGCTTTTTGAATTTTCTGTCTCTGTCTGCTCTTGAAATGTTCTTTCTGTGCCTACTTTTATTCCCTTTGCTGTCTTTTTTTTCCATTATTTCTTCTCTGCCTTCTGTGCCATCGCTTTTTAGAGCTTCTTTCTGCGTCTTCGTTGTAGTTTGCCGTCGCTATTTTTTAAAGTTTTTCCTTATTTCCTTCATCCCCCTTGCTTTGAAAATTTTCTACGTTTATCTCGTTCGCTGTCTTTAGTTTTTAATTATTTTTCCTTGGTTTTCCTTAGTGCCATGGCTTTTTAGATTTTCTTTCGACGACTCCGTTTTAGTTCGCCGTCGCCACTTTTAAATTTTTTCCTCATTTCTTTAATCCCCGCTGCTTTTAACACTTTCTGTTTGACTTTTATGCCGTTCCCTGCCTTTATTCTTTAATGATTTCTTCTCCTTCCTTAGTGCCGCTGCTTTTAAATTTTTCTCCCAACCTCTGTTTTAGTTTGCTCTCCCTGTTTGGTTTTTTTTCCCCCCCCTTTCCCCCCCCCAATTCCCATCGCTTTTAAAATGTGTTTTCTACGCCTACTTTTTTTCCCTTCGATATCTTTCTTTCTAATTATTTCTTGTCTTTCCTTAGTGCCGTTGCCTTTTAGATTTTCTGTCCATGTCTGAGTTTCAGTTTGCTTTCCCTCTCGTCCAGTTCTTTCCTCTATTAATCTCTTGGCTTTTTAAATGTTCTACCTCTATCTCATTCACATTCTTTACTTTTAAAGTATTTTTTCTTGTTTTTCCTTAGTGCCCTTAGTTGCTTTTTAACTTTTCTGTCTACTTTTACTCTGTTTGCTCTCTTTTCAGTTATTTTTTCTTGGTTTGCCTCAGTGCCATCGCTTTTTAGATTTTTTCCCTACCTACCTGTTTTAGGTCAATGTTGCTACGCTTCAATTTCTTCCTTATTTCCCTAATCCTATTTGCTTCTAAAATTTCTGTCTGCTTTTATTCCGTTCGCTGTCTTTATTTTTTAGTTATTTCTCGTCTTTATTAGCGCCGTGGCTTTTCAAATTTTCTTTCTACATCTCTTTTAGTTCGCTGTCCCGGCTTTTAAATTCTTTTGGTTTCTTTCCCTAATCCCCATTGCTTTTTACATTTTCTACGTCTATCCCGTTCGCTGTCTTTATTTCGCTGTCTCTTCTTTTAATTATTTCTCGTCTTTCCTCAGCGCAGTCGTTTTTTAAATTCTCTTTCTACGTCTCTTTGAGTTCGCGGTCCCTATTTCCTCATTTTTTCTCTTCCTTTCCCAAATCCCCCACGCTTTTTAAATGTTCTTTCGATGCCCACTTTTATGCCCTTTGCTGGGTTTTTAAAATTATTTCTTGTCGTTCCTTAGTGCCCTCGCTTTTTTAAATTTTCTTTCTGCATCTCTGTTTCACTTTGCTGTTCCGATTTCGTAATTTTTTCCTTTATTTCCCTAATGCCTACCGTGTTTGACAAGTTGTTTCTATGCCTGCTTTTATTCCCTTTGCTGTCCTTTTTTACTATTTCTTCTCTGCCTTCTGTGCCATCGCTGTATAGGTTTTCTTTCTAGATCTCTGTTGTAGTTTGCCGTTGCTATTTTTAAATCTTTTTCCCTATTTCCTTAATCACCGTTGCTTTTAAAATTTGCTGTCTACTTCCATCCCGTTTGCAGTCTTTTTTTTGTCTGCCTTTCTTTTTTAATTCTTTCTTGTCTTTCCTTCGTGCCCTCGCTTTTTGAATTTTCTGTCTCTGTCTGCTCTTGAAATGTTCTTTCTGTGCCTACTTTTATTCCCTTTGCTGTCTTTTTTTTCCATTATTTCTTCTCTGCCTTCTGTGCCATCGCTTTTTAGAGCTTCTTTCTGCGTCTTCGTTGTAGTTTTGCCGTCGCTATTTTTTAAAGTTTTTCCTTATTTCCTTCATCCCCCTTGCTTTGAAAATTTTCTACGTTTATCTCGTTCGCTGTCTTTAGTTTTTAATTATTTTTCCTTGGTTTTCCTTAGTGCCATGGCTTTTTAGATTTTCTTTCGACGTCTCCCTTTTAGTTCGCCGTCGCCACTTTTAAATTTTTTCCTCATTTCTTTAATCCCCGCTGCTTTTAACACTTTCTGTTTGACTTTTATGCCGTTCCCTGCCTTTATTCTTTAATGATTTCTTCTCCTTCCTTAGTGCCGCTGCTTTTAAATTTTTCTCCCAACCTCTGTTTTAGTTTGCTCTCCCTGTTTGGTTTTTTTTCCCCCCCCTTTCCCCCCCCCAATTCACATCGCTTTTAAAATGTGTTTTCTACGCCTACTTTTTTTCCCTTCGATATCTTTCTTTCTAATTATTTCTTGTCTTTCCTTAGTGCCGTTGCCTTTTAGATTTTCTGTCCATGTCTGAGTTTCAGTTTGCTTTCCCTCTCGTCCAGTTCTTTCCTCTATTAATCTCTTGGCTTTTTAAATTTTCTACCTCTATCTCATTCACATTCTTTACTTTTAAAGTATTTTTTCTTGTTTTTCCTTAGTGCCCTTAGTTGCTTTTTAACTTTTCTGTCTACTTTTACTCTGTTTGCTGTCTTTTCAGTTATTTTTTCTTGGTTTGCCTCAGTGCCATCACTTTTTAGATTTTTTCCCTACCTACCTGTTTTAGGTCAATGTTGCTACGTTTCAATTTCTTCCTTATTTCCCTAATCCTATTTGCTTCTAAAATTTCTGTCTGCTTTTATTCCGTTCGCTGTCTTTATTTTTTAGTTATTTCTCGTCTTTATTAGCGCCGTGGCTTTTCAAATTTTCTTTCTACATCTCTTTTAGTTCGCTGTCCCGGCTTTTAAATTCTTTTGGTTTCTTTCCCTAATCCCCATTGCTTTTTACATTTTCTACGTCTATCCCGTTCGCTGTCTTTATTTCGCTGTCTCTTCTTTTAATTATTTCTCGTCTTTCCTCAGCGCAGTCGTTTTTTAAATTCTCTTTCTATGTCTCTTTTAGTTCGCGGTCCCTATTTCCTCATTTTTCTCTTCCTTTCCCAAATCCCCCACGCTTTTTAAATGTTCTTTCGATGCCCACTTTTATGCCCTTTGCTGGGTTTTTAATATTATTTCTTGTCGTTCCTTAGTGCCCTCGGTTTTTAAATTTTCTTTCTTTCACTTTGCTGTTCCGATTTCGTAATTTTTTCCTTTATTTCCCTAATGCCTACCGTGTTTGACAAGTTGTTTCTATGCCTGCTTTTATTCCCTTTGCTGTCCTTTTTTACTATTTCTTCTCTGCCTTCTGTGCCATCGCTGTATAGGTTTTCTTTCTAGGTCTCTGTTGTAGTTTGCCGTTGCTATTTTTAAATCTTTTTCCCTATTTCCTTAATCACCGTTGCTTTTAAAATTTGCTGTCTACTTCCATCCCGTTTGCAGTCTTTTTTTTGTCTGCCTTTCTTTTTTAATTCTTTCTTGTCTTTCCTTCGTGCCCTCGCTTTTTGAATTTTCTGTCTCTGTCTGCTCTTGAAATGTTCTTTCTGTGCCTACTTTTATTCCCTTTGCTGTCTTTTTTTTCCATTATTTCTTCTCTGCCTTCTGTGCCATCGCTTTTTAGAGCTTCTTTCTGCGTCTTCGTTGTAGTTTGCCGTCGCTATTTTTTAAAGTTTTTCCTTATTTCCTTCATCCCCCTTGCTTTGAAAATTTTCTACGTTTATCTCGTTCGCTGTCTTTAGTTTTTAATTATTTTTCCTTGGTTTTCCTTAGTGCCATGGCTTTTTAGATTTTCTTTCGACGACTCCGTTTTAGTTCGCCGTCGCCACTTTTAAATTTTTTCCTCATTTCTTTAATCCCCGCTGCTTTTAACACTTTCTGTTTGACTTTTATGCCGTTCCCTGCCTTTATTCTTTAATGATTTCTTCTCTTTCCTTAGTGCCGCCGCTTTTAAATTTTTCTCCCAACCTCTGTTTTAGTTTGCTCTCCCTGTTTGGTTTTTTTTTCCCCCCCTTTCCCCCCCCCAATTCCCATCGCTTTTAAAATGTGTTTTCTACGCCTACTTTTTTTCCCTTCGATATCTTTCTTTCTAATTATTTCTTGTCTTTCCTTAGTGCCGTTGCCTTTTAGATTTTCTGTCCATGTCTGAGTTTCAGTTTGCTTTCCCTCTCGTCCAGTTCTTTCCTCTATTAATCTCTTGGCTTTTTAAATTTTCTACCTCTATCTCATTCACATTCTTTACTTTTAAAGTATTTTTTCTTGTTTTTCCTTAGTGCCCTTAGTTGCTTTTTAACTTTTCTGTCTACTTTTACTCTGTTTGCTGTCTTTTCAGTTATTTTTTCTTGGTTTGCCTCAGTGCCATCGCTTTTTAGATTTTTTCCCTACCTACCTGTTTTAGGTCAATGTTGCTACGCTTCAATTTCTTCCTTATTTCCCTAATCCTATTTGCTTCTAAAATTTTCCGTCTGCTTTTATTCCGTTCGCTCTCTTTATTTTTTAGTTATTTCTCGTCTTTATTAGCGCCGTGGCTTTTCAAATTTTCTTTCTACATCTCTTTTAGTTCGCTGTCCCGGCTTTTAAATTCTTTTGGTTTCTTTCCCTAATCCCCATTGCTTTTTACATTTTCTACGTCTATCCCGTTCGCTGTCTTTCTTTCGCTGTCTCTTCCTTTAATTATTTCTCGTCTTTCCTCAGCGCAGTCGTTTTTTAAATTCTCTTTCTACGTCTCTTTGAGTTCGCGGTCCCTATTTCCTCATTTTTCTCTTCCTTTCCCAAATCCCCCACGCTTTTTAAATGTTCTTTCGATGCCCACTTTTATGCCCTTTGCTGGGTTTTTAAAATTATTTCTTGTCGTTCCTTAGTGCCCTCGCTTTTTAAATTTTCTTTCTGCATCTCTGTTTCACTTTGCTGTTCCGATTTCGTAATTTTTTCCTTTATTTCCCTAATGCCTACCGTGTTTGACAAGTTGTTTCTATGCCTGCTTTTATTCCCTTTGCTGTCCTTTTTTACTATTTCTTCTCTGCCTTCTGTGCCATCGCTGTATAGGTTTTCTTTCTAGATCTCTGTTGTAGTTTGCCGTTGCTATTTTTAAATCTTTTTCCCTATTTCCTTAATCACCGTTGCTTTTAAAATTTGCTGTCTACTTCCATCCCGTTTGCAGTCTTTTTTTTGTCTGCCTTTCTTTTTTAATTCTTTCTTGTCTTTCCTTCGTGCCCTCGCTTTTTGAATTTTCTGTCTCTGTCTGCTCTTGAAATGTTCTTTCTGTGCCTACTTTTATTCCCTTTGCTGTCTTTTTTTTCCATTATTTCTTCTCTGCATTCTGTGCCATCGCTTTTTAGAGCTTCTTTCTGCGTCTTCGTTGTAGTTTGCCGTCGCTATTTTTTAAAGTTTTTCCTTATTTCCTTCATCCCCCTTGCTTTGAAAATTTTCTACGTTTATCTCGTTCGCTGTCTTTAGTTTTTAATTATTTTTCCTTGGTTTTCCTTAGTGCCATGGCTTTTTAGATTTTCTTTCGACGTCTCCCTTTTAGTTCGCCGTCGCCACTTTTAAATTTTTTCCTCATTTCTTTAATCCCCGCTGCTTTTAACACTTTCTGTTTGACTTTTATGCCGTTCCCTGCCTTTATTCTTTAATGATTTCTTCTCTTTCCTTAGTGCCGCTGCTTTTAAATTTTTCTCTCAACCTCTGTTTTAGTTTGCTCTCCCTGTTTGGTTTTTTTCCCCCCCCCTTCCCCCCCCCCCAATTCCCATCGCTTTTAAAATGTGTTTTCTACGCCTACTTTTTTTCCCTTCGATATCTTTCTTTCTAATTATTTCTTGTCTTTCCTTAGTGCCGTTGCCTTTTAGATTTTCTGTCCATGTCTGAGTTTCAGTTTGCTTTCCCTCTCGTCCAGTTCTTTCCTCTATTAATCTCTTGGCTTTTTAAATTTTCTACCTCTATCTCGTTCACATTCTTTACTTTTAAAGTATTTTTTCTTGTTTTTCCTTAGTGCCCTTAGTTGCTTTTTAACTTTTCTGTCTACTTTTACTCTGTTTGCTCTCTTTTCAGTTATTTTTTCTTGGTTTGCCTCAGTGCCATCGCTTTTTAGATTTTTTCCCTACCTATCTGTTTTAGGTCAATGTTGCTACGCTTCAATTTCTTCCTTATTTCCCTAATCCTATTTGCTTCTAAAATTTTCCGTCTGCTTTTATTCCGTTCGCTCTCTTTATTTTTTAGTTATTTCTCGTCTTTATTAGCGCCGTGGCTTTTCAAATTTTCTTTCTACATCTCTTTTAGTTCGCTGTCCCGGCTTTTAAATTCTTTTGGTTTCTTTCCCTAATCCCCATTGCTTTTTACATTTTCTACGTCTATCCCGTTCGCTGTCTTTCTTTCGCTGTCTCTTCCTTTAATTATTTCTCGTCTTTCCTCAGCGCAGTCGTTTTTTAAATTCTCTTTCTACGTCTCTTTGAGTTCGCGGTCCCTATTTCCTCATTTTTCTCTTCCTTTCCCAAATCCCCCCACGCTTTTTAAATGTTCTTTCGATGCCCACTTTTATGCCCTTTGCTGGGTTTTTAAAATTATTTCTTGTCGTTCCTTAGTGCCCTCGCTTTTTAAATTTTCTTTCTGCATCTCTGTTTCACTTTGCTGTTCCGATTTCGTAATTTTTTCCTTTATTTCCCTAATGCCTACCGTGTTTGACAAGTTGTTTCTATGCCTGCTTTTATTCCCTTTGCTGTCCTTTTTTACTATTTCTTCTCTGCCTTCTGTGCCATCGCTGTATAGGTTTTCTTTCTAGGTCTCTGTTGTAGTTTGCCGTTGCTATTTTTAAATCTTTTTCCCTATTTCCTTAATCACCGTTGCTTTTAAAATTTGCTGTCTACTTCCATCCCGTTTGCAGTCTTTTTTTTGTCTGCCTTTCTTTTTTAATTCTTTCTTGTCTTTCCTTCGTGCCCTCGCTTTTTGAATTTTCTGTCTCTGTCTGCTCTTGAAATGTTCTTTCTGTGCCTACTTTTATTCCCTTTGCTGTCTTTTTTTTTCCATTATTTCTTCTCTGCCTTCTGTGCCATCGCTTTTTAGAGCTTCTTTCTGCGTCTTCGTTGTAGTTTGCCGTCGCTATTTTTTAAAGTTTTTCCTTATTTCCTTCATCCCCCTTGCTTTGAAAATTTTCTACGTTTATCTCGTTCGCTGTCTTTAGTTTTTAATTATTTTTCCTTGGTTTTCCTTAGTGCCATGGCTTTTTAGATTTTCTTTCGACGTCTCCCTTTTAGTTCGCCGTCGCCACTTTTAAATTTTTTCCTCATTTCTTTAATCCCCGCTGCTTTTAACACTTTCTGTTTGACTTTTATGCCGTTCCCTGCCTTTATTCTTTAATGATTTCTTCTCTTTCCTTAGTGCCGCCGCTTTTAAATTTTTCTCCCAACCTCTGTTTTAGTTTGCTCTCCCTGTTTGGTTTTTTTTCCCCCCCCCTTTCCCCCCCCCAATTCCCATCGCTTTTAAAATGTGTTTTCTACGCCTACTTTTTTTCCCTTCGATATCTTTCTTTCTAATTATTTCTTGTCTTTCCTTAGTGCCGTTGCCTTTTAGATTTTCTGTCCATGTCTGAGTTTCAGTTTGCTTTCCCTCTCGTCCAGTTCTTTCCTCTATTAATCTCTTGGCTTTTTAAATTTTCTACCTCTATCTCATTCACATTCTTTACTTTTAAAGTATTTTTTCTTGTTTTTCCTTAGTGCCCTTAGTTGCTTTTTAACTTTTCTGTCTACTTTTACTCTGTTTGCTGTCTTTTCAGTTATTTTTTCTTGGTTTGCCTCAGTGCCATCACTTTTTAGATTTTTTCCCTACCTACCTGTTTTAGGTCAATGTTGCTACGTTTCAATTTCTTCCTTATTTCCCTAATCCTATTTGCTTCTAAAATTTCTGTCTGCTTTTATTCCGTTCGCTGTCTTTATTTTTTAGTTATTTCTCGTCTTTATTAGCGCCGTGGCTTTTCAAATTTTCTTTCTACATCTCTTTTAGTTCGCTGTCCCGGCTTTTAAATTCTTTTGGTTTCTTTCCCTAATCCCCATTGCTTTTTACATTTTCTACGTCTATCCCGTTCGCTGTCTTTCTTTCGCTGTCTCTTCCTTTAATTATTTCTCGTCTTTCCTCAGCGCAGTCGTTTTTTAAATTCTCTTTCTACGTCTCTTTGAGTTCGCGGTCCCTATTTCCTCATTTTTCTCTTCCTTTCCCAAATCCCCCACGCTTTTTAAATGTTCTTTCGATGCCCACTTTTATGCCCTTTGCTGGGTTTTTAAAATTATTTCTTGTCGTTCCTTAGTGCCCTCGCTTTTTAAATTTTCTTTCTGCATCTCTGTTTCACTTTGCTGTTCCGATTTCGTAATTTTTTCCTTTATTTCCCTAATGCCTACCGTGTTTGACAAGTTGTTTCTATGCCTGCTTTTATTCCCTTTGCTGTCCTTTTTTACTATTTCTTCTCTGCCTTCTGTGCCATCGCTGTATAGGTTTTCTTTCTAGGTCTCTGTTGTAGTTTGCCGTTGCTATTTTTAAATCTTTTTCCCTATTTCCTTAATCACCGTTGCTTTTAAAATTTGCTGTCTACTTCCATCCCGTTTGCAGTCTTTTTTTTGTCTGCCTTTCTTTTTTAATTCTTTCTTGTCTTTCCTTCGTGCCCTCGCTTTTTGAATTTTCTGTCTCTGTCTGCTCTTGAAATGTTCTTTCTGTGCCTACTTTTATTCCCTTTGCTGTCTTTTTTTTCCATTATTTCTTCTCTGCCTTCTGTGCCATCGCTTTTTAGAGCTTCTTTCTGCGTCTTCGTTGTAGTTTGCCGTCGCTATTTTTTAAAGTTTTTCCTTATTTCCTTCATCCCCCTTGCTTTGAAAATTTTCTACGTTTATCTCGTTCGCTGTCTTTAGTTTTTAATTATTTTTCCTTGGTTTTCCTTAGTGCCATGGCTTTTTAGATTTTCTTTCGACGACTCCGTTTTAGTTCGCCGTCGCCACTTTTAAATTTTTTCCTCATTTCTTTAATCCCCGCTGCTTTTAACACTTTCTGTTTGACTTTTATGCCGTTCCCTGCCTTTATTCTTTAATGATTTCTTCTCTTTCCTTAGTGCCGCCGCTTTTAAATTTTTCTCCCCAACCTCTGTTTTAGTTTGCTCTCCCTGTTTGGTTTTTTTTTCCCCCCCTTTCCCCCCCCCCAATTCCCATCGCTTTTAAAATGTGTTTTCTACGCCTACTTTTTTTCCCTTCGATATCTTTCTTTCTAATTATTTCTTGTCTTTCCTTAGTGCCGTTGCCTTTTAGATTTTCTGTCCATGTCTGAGTTTCAGTTTGCTTTCCCTCTCGTCCAGTTCTTTCCTCTATTAATCTCTTGGCTTTTTAAATTTTCTACCTCTATCTCATTCACATTCTTTACTTTTAAAGTATTTTTTCTTGTTTTTCCTTAGTGCCCTTAGTTGCTTTTTAACTTTTCTGTCTACTTTTACTCTGTTTGCTGTCTTTTCAGTTATTTTTTCTTGGTTTGCCTCAGTGCCATCGCTTTTTAGATTTTTTCCCTACCTACCTGTTTTAGGTCAATGTTGCTACGCTTCAATTTCTTCCTTATTTCCCTAATCCTATTTGCTTCTAAAATTTTCCGTCTGCTTTTATTCCGTTCGCTCTCTTTATTTTTTAGTTATTTCTCGTCTTTATTAGCGCCGTGGCTTTTCAAATTTTCTTTCTACATCTCATTTAGTTCGCTGTCCCGGCTTTTAAATTCTTTTGGTTTCTTTCCCTAATCCCCATTGCTTTTTACATTTTCTACGTCTATCCCGTTCGCTGTCTTTCTTTCGCTGTCTCTTCCTTTAATTATTTCTCGTCTTTCCTCAGCGCAGTCGTTTTTTAAATTCTCTTTCTACGTCTCTTTGAGTTCGCGGTCCCTATTTCCTCATTTTTCTCTTCCTTTCCCAAATCCCCCACGCTTTTTAAATGTTCTTTCGATGCCCACTTTTATGCCCTTTGCTGGGTTTTTAAAATTATTTCTTGTCGTTCCTTAGTGCCCTCGCTTTTTAAATTTTCTTTCTGCATCTCTGTTTCACTTTGCTGTTCCGATTTCGTAATTTTTTCCTTTATTTCCTAATGCCTACCGTGTTTGACAAGTTGTTTCTATGCCTGCTTTTATTCCCTTTGCTGTCCTTTTTTACTATTTCTTCTCTGCCTTCTGTGCCATCGCTGTATAGGTTTTCTTTCTAGATCTCTGTTGTAGTTTGCCGTTGCTATTTTTAAATCTTTTTCCCTATTTCCTTAATCACCGTTGCTTTTAAAATTTGCTGTCTACTTCCATCCCGTTTGCAGTCTTTTTTTGTCTGCCTTTCTTTTTAATTCTTTCTTGTCTTTCCTTCGTGCCCTCGCTTTTTGAATTTTCTGTCTCTGTCTGCTCTTGAAATGTTCTTTCTGTGCCTACTTTTATTCCCTTTGCTGTCTTTTTTTTCCATTATTTCTTCTCTGCATTCTGTGCCATCGCTTTTTAGAGCTTCTTTCTGCGTCTTCGTTGTAGTTTGCCGTCGCTATTTTTTAAAGTTTTTCCTTATTTCCTTCATCCCCCTTGCTTTGAAAATTTTCTACGTTTATCTCGTTCGCTGTCTTTAGTTTTTAATTATTTTTCCTTGGTTTTCCTTAGTGCCATGGCTTTTTAGATTTTCTTTCGACGTCTCCCTTTTAGTTCGCCGTCGCCACTTTTAAATTTTTTCCTCATTTCTTTAATCCCCGCTGCTTTTAACACTTTCTGTTTGACTTTTATGCCGTTCCCTGCCTTTATTCTTTAATGATTTCTTCTCTTTCCTTAGTGCCGCTGCTTTTAAATTTTTCTCTCAACCTCTGTTTTAGTTTGCTCTCCTGTTTGGTTTTTTTCCCCCCCCCTTCCCCCCCCCCAATTCCCATCGCTTTTAAAATGTGTTTTCTACGCCTACTTTTTTTCCCTTCGATATCTTTCTTTCTAATTATTTCTTGTCTTTCCTTAGTGCCGTTGCCTTTTAGATTTTCTGTCCATGTCTGAGTTTCAGTTTGCTTTCCCTCTCGTCCAGTTCTTTCCTCTATTAATCTCTTGGCTTTTTAAATTTTCTACCTCTATCTCGTTCACATTCTTTACTTTTAAAGTATTTTTTCTTGTTTTTCCTTAGTGCCCTTAGTTGCTTTTTAACTTTTCTGTCTACTTTTACTCTGTTTGCTCTCTTTTCAGTTATTTTTTCTTGGTTTGCCTCAGTGCCATCGCTTTTTAGATTTTTTCCCTACCTATCTGTTTTAGGTCAATGTTGCTACGCTTCAATTTCTTCCTTATTTCCCTAATCCTATTTGCTTCTAAAATTTTCCGTCTGCTTTTATTCCGTTCGCTCTCTTTATTTTTTAGTTATTTCTCGTCTTTATTAGCGCCGTGGCTTTTCAAATTTTCTTTCTACATCTCTTTTAGTTCGCTGTCCCGGCTTTTAAATTCTTTTGGTTTCTTTCCCTAATCCCCATTGCTTTTTACATTTTCTACGTCTATCCCGTTCGCTGTCTTTCTTTCGCTGTCTCTTCCTTTAATTATTTCTCGTCTTTCCTCAGCGCAGTCGTTTTTAAATTCTCTTTCTACGTCTCTTTGAGTTCGCGGTCCCTATTTCCTCATTTTTCTCTTCCTTTCCCAAATCCCCACGCTTTTTAAATGTTCTTTCGATGCCCACTTTTATGCCCTTTGCTGGGTTTTTAAAATTATTTCTTGTCGTTCCTTAGTGCCCTCGCTTTTTAAATTTTCTTTCTGCATCTCTGTTTCACTTTGCTGTTCCGATTTCGTAATTTTTTCCTTTATTTCCCTAATGCCTACCGTGTTTGACAAGTTGTTTCTATGCCTGCTTTTATTCCCTTTGCTGTCCTTTTTTACTATTTCTTCTCTGCCTTCTGTGCCATCGCTGTATAGGTTTTCTTTCTAGGTCTCTGTTGTAGTTTGCCGTTGCTATTTTTAAATCTTTTTCCCTATTTCCTTAATCACCGTTGCTTTTAAAATTTGCTGTCTACTTCCATCCCGTTTGCAGTCTTTTTTTTGTCTGCCTTTCTTTTTAATTCTTTCTTGTCTTTCCTTCGTGCCCTCGCTTTTTGAATTTTCTGTCTCTGTCTGCTCTTGAAATGTTCTTTCTGTGCCTACTTTTATTCCCTTTGCTGTCTTTTTTTTTCCATTATTTCTTCTCTGCCTTCTGTGCCATCGCTTTTTAGAGCTTCTTTCTGCGTCTTCGTTGTAGTTTGCCGTCGCTATTTTTTAAAGTTTTTCCTTATTTCCTTCATCCCCCTTGCTTTGAAAATTTTCTACGTTTATCTCGTTCGCTGTCTTTAGTTTTTAATTATTTTTCCTTGGTTTTCCTTAGTGCCATGGCTTTTTAGATTTTCTTTCGACGTCTCCCTTTTAGTTCGCCGTCGCCACTTTTAAATTTTTTCCTCATTTCTTTAATCCCCGCTGCTTTTAACACTTTCTGTTTGACTTTTATGCCGTTCCCTGCCTTTATTCTTTAATGATTTCTTCTCTTTCCTTAGTGCCGCCGCTTTTAAATTTTTCTCCCAACCTCTGTTTTAGTTTGCTCTCCCTGTTTGGTTTTTTTTCCCCCCCCTTTCCCCCCCCCAATTCCCATCGCTTTTAAAATGTGTTTTCTACGCCTACTTTTTTTCCCTTCGATATCTTTCTTTCTAATTATTTCTTGTCTTTCCTTAGTGCCGTTGCCTTTTAGATTTTCTGTCCATGTCTGAGTTTCAGTTTGCTTTCCCTCTCGTCCAGTTCTTTCCTCTATTAATCTCTTGGCTTTTTAAATTTTCTACCTCTATCTCATTCACATTCTTTACTTTTAAAGTATTTTTTCTTGTTTTTCCTTAGTGCCCTTAGTTGCTTTTTAACTTTTCTGTCTACTTTTACTCTGTTTGCTGTCTTTTCAGTTATTTTTCTTGGTTTGCCTCAGTGCCATCACTTTTTAGATTTTTTCCCTACCTACCTGTTTTAGGTCAATGTTGCTACGTTTCAATTTCTTCCTTATTTCCCTAATCCTATTTGCTTCTAAAATTTCTGTCTGCTTTTATTCCGTTCGCTGTCTTTATTTTTTAGTTATTTCTCGTCTTTATTAGCGCCGTGGCTTTTCAAATTTTCTTTCTACATCTCTTTTAGTTCGCTGTCCCGGCTTTTAAATTCTTTTGGTTTCTTTCCTAATCCCCATTGCTTTTTACATTTTCTACGTCTATCCCGTTCGCTGTCTTTCTTTCGCTGTCTCTTCCTTTAATTATTTCTCGTCTTTCCTCAGCGCAGTCGTTTTTTAAATTCTCTTTCTACGTCTCTTTGAGTTCGCGGTCCCTATTTCCTCATTTTTCTCTTCCTTTCCCAAATCCCCCACGCTTTTTAAATGTTCTTTCGATGCCCACTTTTATGCCCTTTGCTGGGTTTTTAAAATTATTTCTTGTCGTTCCTTAGTGCCCTCGCTTTTTAAATTTTCTTTCTGCATCTCTGTTTCACTTTGCTGTTCCGATTTCGTAATTTTTTCCTTTATTTCCCTAATGCCTACCGTGTTTGACAAGTTGTTTCTATGCCTGCTTTTATTCCCTTTGCTGTCCTTTTTTACTATTTCTTCTCTGCCTTCTGTGCCATCGCTGTATAGGTTTTCTTTCTAGATCTCTGTTGTAGTTTGCCGTTGCTATTTTTAAATCTTTTTCCCTATTTCCTTAATCACCGTTGCTTTTAAAATTTGCTGTCTACTTCCATCCCGTTTGCAGTCTTTTTTTGTCTGCCTTTCTTTTTTAATTCTTTCTTGTCTTTCCTTCGTGCCCTCGCTTTTTGAATTTTCTGTCTCTGTCTGCTCTTGAAATGTTCTTTCTGTGCCTACTTTATTCCCTTTGCTGTCTTTTTTTTCCATTATTTCTTCTCTGCCTTCTGTGCCATCGCTTTTTAGAGCTTCTTTCTGCGTCTTCGTTGTAGTTTGCCGTCGCTATTTTTTAAAGTTTTTCCTTATTTCCTTCATCCCCCTTGCTTTGAAAATTTTCTACGTTTATCTCGTTCGCTGTCTTTAGTTTTTAATTATTTTTCCTTGGTTTTCCTTAGTGCCATGGCTTTTTAGATTTTCTTTCGACGACTCCGTTTTAGTTCGCCGTCGCCACTTTTAAATTTTTTCCTCATTTCTTTAATCCCCGCTGCTTTTAACACTTTCTGTTTGACTTTTATGCCGTTCCCTGCCTTTATTCTTTAATGATTTCTTCTCCTTCCTTAGTGCCGCTGCTTTTAAATTTTTCTCCCAACCTCTGTTTTAGTTTGCTCTCCCTGTTTGGTTTTTTTCCCCCCCCCTTTCCCCCCCCCCAATTCCCATCGCTTTTAAAATGTGTTTTCTACGCCTACTTTTTTTCCCTTCGATATCTTTCTTTCTAATTATTTCTTGTCTTTCCTTAGTGCCGTTGCCTTTTAGATTTTCTGTCCATGTCTGAGTTTCAGTTTGCTTTCCCTCTCGTCCAGTTCTTTCCTCTATTAATCTCTTGGCTTTTTAAATGTTCTACCTCTATCTCATTCACATTCTTTACTTTTAAAGTATTTTTTCTTGTTTTTCCTTAGTGCCCTTAGTTGCTTTTTAACTTTTCTGTCTACTTTTACTCTGTTTGCTCTCTTTTCAGTTATTTTTTCTTGGTTTGCCTCAGTGCCATCACTTTTTAGATTTTTTCCCTACCTATCTGTTTTAGGTCAATGTTGCTACGCTTCAATTTCTTCCTTATTTCCCTAATCCTATTTGCTTCTAAAATTTTCCGTCTGCTTTTATTCCATTCGCTGTCTTTATTTTTTAGTTATTTCTCGTCTTTATTAGCGCCGTGGCTTTTCAAATTTTCTTTCTACATCTCTTTTAGTTCGCTGTCCCGGCTTTTAAATTCTTTTGGTTTCTTTCCCTAATCCCCATTGCTTTTTACATTTTCTACGTCTATCCCGTTCGCTGTCTTTATTTCGCTGTCTCTTCTTTTAATTATTTCTCGTCTTTCCTCAGCGCAGTCGTTTTTTAAATTCTCTTTCTACGTCTCTTTGAGTTCGCGGTCCCTATTTCCTCATTTTTCTCTTCCTTTCCCAAATCCCCCACGCTTTTTAAATGTTCTTTCGATGCCCACTTTTATGCCCTTTGCTGGGTTTTTAAAATTATTTCTTGTCGTTCCTTAGTGCCCTCGCTTTTTAAATTTTCTTTCTGCATCTCTGTTTCACTTTGCTGTTCCGATTTCGTAATTTTTTCCTTTAGTTCCCTAATGCCTACCGTGTTTGACAAGTTGTTTCTATGCCTGCTTTTATTCCCTTTGCTGTCCTTTTTTACTATTTCTTCTCTGCCTTCTGTGCCATCGCTGTATAGGTTTTCTTTCTAGGTCTCTGTTGTAGTTTGCCGTTGCTATTTTTAAATCTTTTTCCCTATTTCCTTAATCACCGTTGCTTTTAAAATTTGCTGTCTACTTCCATCCCGTTTGCAGTCTTTTTTTTGTCTGCCTTTCTTTTTTAATTCTTTCTTGTCTTTCCTTCGTGCCCTCGCTTTTTGAATTTTCTGTCTCTGTCTGCTCTTGAAATGTTCTTTCTGTGCCTACTTTTATTCCCTTTGCTGTCTTTTTTTTTCCATTATTTCTTCTCTGCATTCTGTGCCATCGCTTTTTAGAGCTTCTTTCTGCATCTTCGTTGTAGTTTGCCGTCGCTATTTTTTAAAGTTTTTCCTTATTTCCTTCATCCCCCTTGCTTTGAAAATTTTCTACGTTTATCTCGTTCGCTGTCTTTAGTTTTTAATTATTTTTCCTTGGTTTTCCTTAGTGCCATGGCTTTTTAGATTTTCTTTCTACGTCTCCCTTTTAGTTTGCTGTCGCCACTTTTAAATTTTTTCCTCATTTCTTTAATCCCCGCTGCTTTTAACACTTTCTGTTTGACTTTTATGCCGTTCCCTGCCTTTATTCTTTAATGATTTCTTCTCTTTCCTTAGTGCTGCCGCTTTTAAATTTTTCTCTCAACCTCTGTTTTAGTTTGCTCTCCCTGTTTGGTTTTTTTCCCCCCCAATTCCCATCGCTTTTAAAATGTGTTTTCTACGCCTACTTTTTTTCCCTTCGATATCTTTCTTTCTAATTATTTCTTGTCTTTCCTTAGTGCCGTTGCCTTTTAGATTTTCTGTCCATGTCTGAGTTTCAGTTTGCTTTCCCTCTCGTCCAGTTCTTTCCTCTATTAATCTCTTGGCTTTTTAAATGTTCTACCTCTATCTCATTCACATTCTTTACTTTTAAAGTATTTTTTCTTGTTTTTCCTTAGTGCCCTTAGTTGCTTTTTAACTTTTCTGTCTACTTTTACTCTGTTTGCTCTCTTTTCAGTTATTTTTTCTTGGTTTGCCTCAGTGCCATCGCTTTTTAGATTTTTTCCCTACCTACCTGTTTTAGGTCAATGTTGCTACGCTTCAATTTCTTCCTTATTTCCCTAATCCTATTTGCTTCTAAAATTTTCCGTCTGCTTTTATTCCGTTCGCTGTCTTTATTTTTTAGTTATTTCTCGTCTTTATTAGCGCCGTGGCTTTTCAAATTTTCTTTCTACATCTCTTTTAGTTCGCTGTCCCGGCTTTTAAATTCTTTTGGTTTCTTTCCCTAATCCCCATTGCTCTTTACATTTTCTACGTCTATCCCATTCGCTGTCTTTATTTTGCTGTCTCTTCTTTTAATTATTTCTCGTCTTTCCTCAGCGCAGTCGTTTTTTAAATTCTCTTTCTACGTCTCTTTTAGTTCGCGGTCCCTATTTCCTCATTTTTCTCTTCCTTTCCCAAATCCCCCACGCTTTTTAAATGTTCTTTCGACGCCCACTTTTATGCCCTTTGCTGGGTTTTTAAAATTATTTCTTGTCGTTCCTTAGTGCCCTCGCTTTTTAAATTTTCTTTCTGCATCTCTGTTTCACTTTGCTGTTCCGATTTCGTAATTTTTTCCTTTATTTCCCTAATGCCTACCGTGTTTGACAAGTTGTTTCTATGCCTGCTTTTATTCCCTTTGCTGTCCTTTTTTACTATTTCTTCTCTGCCTTCTGTGCCATCGCTGTATAGGTTTTCTTTCTAGGTCTCTGTTGTAGTTTGCCGTTGCTATTTTTAAATCTTTTTCCCTATTTCCTTAATCACCGTTGCTTTTAAAATTTGCTGTCTACTTCCATCCCGTTTGCAGTCTTTTTTTTGTCTGCCTTTCTTTTTTAATTCTTTCTTGTCTTTCCTTCGTGCCCTCGCTTTTTGAATTTTCTGTCTCTGTCTGCTCTTGAAATGTTCTTTCTGTGCCTACTTTTATTCCCTTTGCTGTCTTTTTTTTTCCATTATTTCTTCTCTGCCTTCTGTGCCATCGCTTTTTAGAGCTTCTTTCTGCGTCTTCGTTGTAGTTTGCCGTCGCTATTTTTTAAAGTTTTTCCTTATTTCCTTCATCCCCCTTGCTTTGAAAATTTTCTACGTTTATCTCGTTCGCTGTCTTTAGTTTTTAATTATTTTTCCTTGGTTTTCCTTAGTGCCATGGCTTTTTAGATTTTCTTTCAACGTCTCCCTTTTAGTTTGCTGTCGCCACTTTTAAATTTTTTCCTCATTTCTTTAATCCCCGCTGCTTTTAACACTTTCTGTTTGACTTTTATGCCGTTCCCTGCCTTTATTCTTTAATGATTTCTTCTCTTTCCTTAGTGCTGCCGCTTTTAAATTTTTCTCTCAACCTCTGTTTTAGTTTGCTCTCCCTGTTTGGTTTTTTTCCCCCCCAATTCCCATCGCTTTTAAAATGTGTTTTCTACGCCTACTTTTTTTCCCTTCGATATCTTTCTTTCTAATTATTTCTTGTCTTTCCTTAGTGCCGTTGCCTTTTAGATTTTCTGTCCATGTCTGAGTTTCAGTTTGCTTTCCCTCTCGTCCAGTTCTTTCCTCTATTAATCTCTTGGCTTTTTAAATGTTCTACCTCTATCTCATTCACATTCTTTACTTTTAAAGTATTTTTTCTTGTTTTTCCTTAGTGCCCTTAGTTGCTTTTTAACTTTTCTGTCTACTTTTACTCTGTTTGCTCTCTTTTCAGTTATTTTTTCTTGGTTTGCCTCAGTGCCATCGCTTTTTAGATTTTTTCCCTACCTACCTGTTTTAGGTCAATGTTGCTACGCTTCAATTTCTTCCTTATTTCCCTAACCCTATTTGCTTCTAAAATTTTCCGTCTGCTTTTATTCCGTTCGCTGTCTTTATTTTTTAGTTATTTCTCGTCTTTATTAGCGCCGTGGCTTTTCAAATTTTCTTTCTACATCTCTTTTAGTTCGCTGTCCCGGCTTTTAAATTCTTTTGGTTTCTTTCCCTAATCCCCATTGCTTTTTACATTTTCTACGTCTATCCCGTTCGCTGTCTTTATTTCGCTGTCTCTTCTTTTAATTATTTCTCGTCTTTCCTCAGCGCAGTCGTTTTTTAAATTCTCTTTCTACGTCTCTTTGAGTTCGCGGTCCCTATTTCCTCATTTTTCTCTTCCTTTCCCAAATCCCCCACGCTTTTTAAATGTTCTTTCGACGCCCACTTTTATGCCCTTTGCTGGGTTTTTAAAATTATTTCTTGTCGTTCCTTAGTGCCCTCGCTTTTTAAATTTTCTTTCTGCATCTCTGTTTCACTTTGCTGTTCCGATTTCGTAATTTTTTCCTTTATTTCCCTAATGCCTACCATGTTTGACAAGTTGTTTCTATGCCTGCTTTTATTCCCTTTGCTGTCCTTTTTTACTATTTCTTCTCTGCCTTCTGTGCCATCGCTGTATAGGTTTTCTTTCTAGGTCTCTGTTGTAGTTTGCCGTTGCTATTTTTAAATCTTTTTCCCTATTTCCTTAATCACCGTTGCTTTTAAAATTTGCTGTCTACTTCCATCCCATTTGCAGTCTTTTTTTTGTCTGCCTTTCTTTTTTAATTCTTTCTTGTCTTTCCTTCGTGCCCTCGCTTTTTGAATTTTCTATCTCTGTCTGCTCTTGAAATGTTCTTTCTGTGCCTACTTTTATTCCCTTTGCTGTCTTTTTTTTCCATTATTTCTTCTCTGCCTTCTGTGCCATCGCTTTTTAGAGCTTCTTTCTGCGTCTTCGTTGTAGTTTGCCGTCGCTATTTTTTAAAGTTTTTCCTTATTTCCTTCATCCCCCTTGCTTTGAAAATTTTCTACGTTTATCTCGTTCGCTGTCTTTAGTTTTTAATTATTTTTCCTTGGTTTTCCTTAGTGCCATGGCTTTTTAGATTTTCTTTCTACGTCTCCCTTTTAGTTTGCTGTCGCCACTTTTAAATTTTTTCCTCATTTCTTTAATCCCCGCTGCTTTTAACACTTTCTGTTTGACTTTTATGCCGTTCCCTGCCTTTATTCTTTAATGATTTCTTCTCTTTCCTTAGTGCTGCCGCTTTTAAATTTTTCTCTCAACCTCTGTTTTAGTTTGCTCTCCCTGTTTGGTTTTTTTCCCCCCCAATTCCCATCGCTTTTAAAATGTGTTTTCTACGCCTACTTTTTTTCCCTTCGATATCTTTCTTTCTAATTATTTCTTGTCTTTCCTTAGTGCCGTTGCCTTTTAGATTTTCTGTCCATGTCTGAGTTTCAGTTTGCTTTCCCTCTCGTCCAGTTCTTTCCTCTATTAATCTCTTGGCTTTTTAAATGTTCTACCTCTATCTCATTCACATTCTTTACTTTTAAAGTATTTTTTCTTGTTTTTCCTTAGTGCCCTTAGTTGCTTTTTAACTTTTCTGTCTACTTTTACTCTGTTTGCTCTCTTTTCAGTTATTTTTTCTTGGTTTGCCTCAGTGCCATCGCTTTTTAGATTTTTTCCCTACCTACCTGTTTTAGGTCAATGTTGCTACGCTTCAATTTCTTCCTTATTTCCCTAATCCTATTTGCTTCTAAAATTTTCCGTCTGCTTTTATTCCGTTCGCTGTCTTTATTTTTTAGTTATTTCTCGTCTTTATTAGCGCCGTGGCTTTTCAAATTTTCTTTCTACATCTCTTTTAGTTCGCTGTCCCGGCTTTTAAATTCTTTTGGTTTCTTTCCCTAATCCCCATTGCTTTTTACATTTTCTACGTCTATCCCGTTCGCTGTCTTTATTTCGCTGTCTCTTCTTTTAATTATTTCTCGTCTTTCCTCAGCGCAGTCGTTTTTTAAATTCTCTTTCTACGTCTCTTTGAGTTCGCGGTCCCTATTTCCTCATTTTTCTCTTCCTTTCCCAAATCCCCCACGCTTTTTAAATGTTCTTTCGATGCCCACTTTTATGCCCTTTGCTAGGTTTTTAAAATTATTTCTTGTCGTTCCTTAGTGCCCTCGCTTTTTAAATTTTCTTTCTGCATCTCTGTTTCACTTTGCTGTTCCGATTTCGTAATTTTTTCCTTTATTTCCCTAATGCCTACCGTGTTTGACAAGTTGTTTCTATGCCTGCTTTTATTCCCTTTGCTGTCCTTTTTTACTATTTCTTCTCTGCCTTCTGTGCCATCGCTGTATAGGTTTTCTTTCTAGGTCTCTGTTGTAGTTTGCCGTTGCTATTTTTAAATCTTTTTCCCTATTTCCTTAATCACCGTTGCTTTTAAAATTTGCTGTCTACTTCCATCCCGTTTGCACTCTTTTTTTTGTCTGCCTTTCTTTTTTAATTCTTTCTTGTCTTTCCTTCGTGCCCTCGCTTTTTGAATTTTCTGTCTCTGTCTGCTCTTGAAATGTTCTTTCTGTGCCTACTTTTATTCCCTTTGCTGTCTTTTTTTTCCATTATTTCTTCTCTGCCTTCTGTGCCATCGCTTTTTAGAGCTTCTTTCTGCATCTTCGTTGTAGTTTGCCGTCGCTATTTTTTAAAGTTTTTCCTTATTTCCTTCATCCCCCTTGCTTTGAAAATTTTCTACGTTTATCTCGTTCGCTGTCTTTAGTTTTTAATTATTTTTCCTTGGTTTTCCTTAGTGCCATGGCTTTTTAGATTTTCTTTCTACGTCTCCCTTTTAGTTTGCTGTCGCCACTTTTAAATTTTTTCCTCATTTCTTTAATCCCCGCTGCTTTTAACACTTTCTGTTTGACTTTTATGCCGTTCCCTGCCTTTATTCTTTAATGATTTCTTCTCTTTCCTTAGTGCTGCCGCTTTTAAATTTTTCTCTCAACCTCTGTTTTAGTTTGCTCTCCCTGTTTGGTTTTTTTCCCCCCCAATTCCCATCGCTTTTAAAATGTGTTTTCTACGCCTACTTTTTTTCCCTTCGATATCTTTCTTTCTAATTATTTCTTGTCTTTCCTTAGTGCCGTTGCCTTTTAGATTTTCTGTCCATGTCTGAGTTTCAGTTTGCTTTCCCTCTCGTCCAGTTCTTTCCTCTATTAATCTCTTGGCTTTTTAAATGTTCTACCTCTATCTCATTCACATTCTTTACTTTTAAAGTATTTTTTCTTGTTTTTCCTTAGTGCCCTTAGTTGCTTTTTAACTTTTCTGTCTACTTTTACTCTGTTTGCTCTCTTTTCAGTTATTTTTTCTTGGTTTGCCTCAGTGCCATCGCTTTTTAGATTTTTTCCCTACCTACCTGTTTTAGGTCAATGTTGCTACGCTTCAATTTCTTCCTTATTTCCCTAATCCTATTTGCTTCTAAAATTTTCCGTCTGCTTTTATTCCGTTCGCTGTCTTTATTTTTTAGTTATTTCTCGTCTTTATTAGCGCCGTGGCTTTTCAAATTTTCTTTCTACATCTCTTTTAGTTCGCTGTCCCGGCTTTTAAATTCTTTTGGTTTCTTTCCCTAATCCCCATTGCTTTTTACATTTTCTACGTCTATCCCATTCGCTGTCTTTATTTCGCTGTCTCTTCTTTTAATTATTTCTCGTCTTTCCTCAGCGCAGTCGTTTTTTAAATTCTCTTTCTACGTCTCTTTTAGTTCGCGGTCCCTATTTCCTCATTTTTCTCTTCCTTTCCCAAATCCCCCACGCTTTTTAAATGTTCTTTCGACGCCCACTTTTATGCCCTTTGCTGGGTTTTTAAAATTATTTCTTGTCGTTCCTTAGTGCCCTCGCTTTTTAAATTTTCTTTCTGCATCTCTGTTTCACTTTGCTGTTCCGATTTCGTAATTTTTTCCTTTATTTCCCTAATGCCTACCGTGTTTGACAAGTTGTTTCTATGCCTGCTTTTATTCCCTTTGCTGTCCTTTTTTACTATTTCTTCTCTGCCTTCTGTGCCATCGCTGTATAGGTTTTCTTTCTAGGTCTCTGTTGTAGTTTGCCGTTGCTATTTTTAAATCTTTTTCCCTATTTCCTTAATCACCGTTGCTTTTAAAATTTGCTGTCTACTTCCATCCCGTTTGCAGTCTTTTTTTTGTCTGCCTTTCTTTTTTAATTCTTTCTTGTCTTTCCTTCGTGCCCTCGCTTTTTGAATTTTCTGTCTCTGTCTGCTCTTGAAATGTTCTTTCTGTGCCTACTTTTATTCCCTTTGCTGTCTTTTTTTTTCCATTATTTCTTCTCTGCCTTCTGTGCCATCGCTTTTTAGAGCTTCTTTCTGCGTCTTCGTTGTAGTTTGCCGTCGCTATTTTTTAAAGTTTTTCCTTATTTCCTTCATCCCCCTTGCTTTGAAAATTTTCTACGTTTATCTCGTTCGCTGTCTTTAGTTTTTAATTATTTTTCCTTGGTTTTCCTTAGTGCCATGGCTTTTTAGATTTTCTTTCAACGTCTCCCTTTTAGTTTGCTGTCGCCACTTTTAAATTTTTTCCTCATTTCTTTAATCCCCGCTGCTTTTAACACTTTCTGTTTGACTTTTATGCCGTTCCCTGCCTTTATTCTTTAATGATTTCTTCTCTTTCCTTAGTGCTGCCGCTTTTAAATTTTTCTCTCAACCTCTGTTTTAGTTTGCTCTCCCTGTTTGGTTTTTTTCCCCCCCAATTCCCATCGCTTTTAAAATGTGTTTTCTACGCCTACTTTTTTTCCCTTCGATATCTTTCTTTCTAATTATTTCTTGTCTTTCCTTAGTGCCGTTGCCTTTTAGATTTTCTGTCCATGTCTGAGTTTCAGTTTGCTTTCCCTCTCGTCCAGTTCTTTCCTCTATTAATCTCTTGGCTTTTTAAATTTTCTACCTCTATCTCGTTCACATTCTTTACTTTTAAAGTATTTTTTCTTGTTTTTCCTTAGTGCCCTTAGTTGCTTTTTAACTTTTCTGTCTACTTTTACTCTGTTTGCTCTCTTTTCAGTTATTTTTTCTTGGTTTGCCTCAGTGCCATCGCTTTTTAGATTTTTTCCCTACCTACCTGTTTTAGGTCAATGTTGCTACGTTTCAATTTCTTCCTTATTTCCCTAATCCTATTTGCTTCTAAAATTTCTGTCTGCTTTTATTCCGTTCGCTGTCTTTATTTTTTAGTTATTTCTCGTCTTTATTAGCGCCGTGGCTTTTCAAATTTTCTTTCTACATCTCTTTTAGTTCGCTGTCCCGGCTTTTAAATTCTTTTGGTTTCTTTCCCTAATCCCCATTGCTTTTTACATTTTCTACGTCTATCCCGTTCGCTGTCTTTATTTCGCTGTCTCTTCTTTTAATTATTTCTCGTCTTTCCTCAGCGCAGTCGTTTTTTAAATTCTCTTTCTATGTCTCTTTTAGTTCGCGGTCCCTATTTCCTCATTTTTCTCTTCCTTTCCCAAATCCCCCACGCTTTTTAAATGTTCTTTCGATGCCCACTTTTATGCCCTTTGCTGGGTTTTTAATATTATTTCTTGTCGTTCCTTAGTGCCCTCGCTTTTTAAATTTTCTTTCTTTCACTTTGCTGTTCCGATTTCGTAATTTTTTCCTTTATTTCCCTAATGCCTACCGTGTTTGACAAGTTGTTTCTATGCCTGCTTTTATTCCCTTTGCTGTCCTTTTTTACTATTTCTTCTCTGCCTTCTGTGCCATCGCTGTATAGGTTTTCTTTCTAGATCTCTGTTGTAGTTTGCCGTTGCTATTTTTAAATCTTTTTCCCTATTTCCTTAATCACCGTTGCTTTTAAAATTTGCTGTCTACTTCCATCCCGTTTGCAGTCTTTTTTTTGTCTGCCTTTCTTTTTTAATTCTTTCTTGTCTTTCCTTCGTGCCATCGCTTTTTGAATTTTCTGTCTCTGTCTGCTCTTGAAATGTTCTTTCTGTGCCTACTTTTATTCCCTTTGCTGTCTTTTTTTTCCATTATTTCTTCTCTGCCTTCTGTGCCATCGCTTTTTAGAGCTTCTTTCTGCGTCTTCGTTGTAGTTTGCCGTCGCTATTTTTTAAAGTTTTTCCTTATTTCCTTCATCCCCCTTGCTTTGAAAATTTTCTACGTTTATCTCGTTCGCTGTCTTTAGTTTTTAATTATTTTTCCTTGGTTTTCCTTAGTGCCATGGCTTTTTAGATTTTCTTTCGACGACTCCGTTTTAGTTCGCCGTCGCCACTTTTAAATTTTTTCCTCATTTCTTTAATCCCCGCTGCTTTTAACACTTTCTGTTTGACTTTTATGCCGTTCCCTGCCTTTATTCTTTAATGATTTCTTCTCCTTCCTTAGTGCCGCTGCTTTTAAATTTTTCTCCCAACCTCTGTTTTAGTTTGCTCTCCCTGTTTGGTTTTTTTTCCCCCCCCTTTCCCCCCCCCCAATTCCCATCGCTTTTAAAATGTGTTTTCTACGCCTACTTTTTTTCCCTTCGATATCTTTCTTTCTAATTATTTCTTGTCTTTCCTTAGTGCCGTTGCCTTTTAGATTTTCTGTCCATGTCTGAGTTTCAGTTTGCTTTCCCTCTCGTCCAGTTCTTTCCTCTATTAATCTCTTGGCTTTTTAAATGTTCTACCTCTATCTCATTCACATTCTTTACTTTTAAAGTATTTTTTCTTGTTTTTCCTTAGTGCCCTTAGTTGCTTTTTAACTTTTCTGTCTACTTTTACTCTGTTTGCTCTCTTTTCAGTTATTTTTTCTTGGTTTGCCTCAGTGCCATCACTTTTTAGATTTTTTCCCTACCTACCTGTTTTAGGTCAATGTTCCTACGCTTCAATTTCTTCCTTATTTCCCTAATCCTATTTGCTTCTAAAATTTCTGTCTGCTTTTATTCCGTTCGCTGTCTTTATTTTTTAGTTATTTCTCGTCTTTATTAGCGCCGTGGCTTTTCAAATTTTCTTTCTACATCTCTTTTAGTTCGCTGTCCCGGCTTTTAAATTCTTTTGGTTTCTTTCCCTAATCCCCATTGCTTTTTACATTTTCTACGTCTATCCCGTTCGCTGTCTTTATTTCGCTGTCTCTTCTTTTAATTATTTCTCGTCTTTCCTCAGCGCAGTCGTTTTTTAAATTCTCTTTCTACGTCTCTTTGAGTTCGCGGTCCCTATTTCCTCATTTTTCTCTTCCTTTCCCAAATCCCCCACGCTTTTTAAATGTTCTTTCGATGCCCACTTTTATGCCCTTTGCTGGGTTTTTAAAATTATTTCTTGTCGTTCCTTAGTGCCCTCGCTTTTTAAATTTTCTTTCTGCATCTCTGTTTCACTTTGCTGTTCCGATTTCGTAATTTTTTCCTTTATTTCCCTAATGCCTACCGTGTTTGACAAGTTGTTTCTATGCCTGCTTTTATTCCCTTTGCTGTCCTTTTTTACTATTTCTTCTCTGCCTTCTGTGCCATCGCTGTATAGGTTTTCTTTCTAGGTCTCTGTTGTAGTTTGCCGTTGCTATTTTTAAATCTTTTTCCCTATTTCCTTAATCACCGTTGCTTTTAAAATTTGCTGTCTACTTCCATCCCGTTTGCAGTCTTTTTTTTGTCTGCCTTTCTTTTTTAATTCTTTCTTGTCTTTCCTTCGTGCCCTCGCTTTTTGAATTTTCTGTCTCTGTCTGCTCTTGAAATGTTCTTTCTGTGCCTACTTTTATTCCCTTTGCTGTCTTTTTTTTTCCATTATTTCTTCTCTGCATTCTGTGCCATCGCTTTTTAGAGCTTCTTTCTGCATCTTCGTTGTAGTTTGCCGTCGCTATTTTTTAAAGTTTTTCCTTATTTCCTTCATCCCCCTTGCTTTGAAAATTTTCTACGTTTATCTCGTTCGCTGTCTTTAGTTTTTAATTATTTTTCCTTGGTTTTCCTTAGTGCCATGGCTTTTTAGATTTTCTTTCTACGTCTCCCTTTTAGTTTGCTGTCGCCACTTTTAAATTTTTTCCTCATTTCTTTAATCCCCGCTGCTTTTAACACTTTCTGTTTGACTTTTATGCCGTTCCCTGCCTTTATTCTTTAATGATTTCTTCTCTTTCCTTAGTGCTGCCGCTTTTAAATTTTTCTCTCAACCTCTGTTTTAGTTTGCTCTCCCTGTTTGGTTTTTTTCCCCCCCAATTCCCATCGCTTTTAAAATGTGTTTTCTACGCCTACTTTTTTTCCCTTCGATATCTTTCTTTCTAATTATTTCTTGTCTTTCCTTAGTGCCGTTGCCTTTTAGATTTTCTGTCCATGTCTGAGTTTCAGTTTGCTTTCCCTCTCGTCCAGTTCTTTCCTCTATTAATCTCTTGGCTTTTTAAATGTTCTACCTCTATCTCATTCACATTCTTTACTTTTAAAGTATTTTTTCTTGTTTTTCCTTAGTGCCCTTAGTTGCTTTTTAACTTTTCTGTCTACTTTTACTCTGTTTGCTCTCTTTTCAGTTATTTTTTCTTGGTTTGCCTCAGTGCCATCGCTTTTTAGATTTTTTCCCTACCTACCTGTTTTAGGTCAATGTTGCTACGCTTCAATTTCTTCCTTATTTCCCTAATCCTATTTGCTTCTAAAATTTTCCGTCTGCTTTTATTCCGTTCGCTGTCTTTATTTTTTAGTTATTTCTCGTCTTTATTAGCGCCGTGGCTTTTCAAATTTTCTTTCTACATCTCTTTTAGTTCGCTGTCCCGGCTTTTAAATTCTTTTGGTTTCTTTCCCTAATCCCCATTGCTTTTTACATTTTCTACGTCTATCCCGTTCGCTGTCTTTATTTCGCTGTCTCTTCTTTTAATTATTTCTCGTCTTTCCTCAGCGCAGTCGTTTTTTAAATTCTCTTTCTACGTCTCTTTTAGTTCGCGGTCCCTATTTCCTCATTTTTCTCTTCCTTTCCCAAATCCCCCACGCTTTTTAAATGTTCTTTCGACGCCCACTTTTATGCCCTTTGCTGGGTTTTTAAAATTATTTCTTGTCGTTCCTTAGTGCCCTCGCTTTTTAAATTTTCTTTCTGCATCTCTGTTTCACTTTGCTGTTCCGATTTCGTAATTTTTTCCTTTATTTCCCTAATGCCTACCGTGTTTGACAAGTTGTTTCTATGCCTGCTTTTATTCCCTTTGCTGTCCTTTTTTACTATTTCTTCTCTGCCTTCTGTGCCATCGCTGTATAGGTTTTCTTTCTAGGTCTCTGTTGTAGTTTGCCGTTGCTATTTTTAAATCTTTTTCCCTATTTCCTTAATCACCGTTGCTTTTAAAATTTGCTGTCTACTTCCATCCCGTTTGCAGTCTTTTTTTTGTCTGCCTTTCTTTTTTAATTCTTTCTTGTCTTTCCTTCGTGCCCTCGCTTTTTGAATTTTCTGTCTCTGTCTGCTCTTGAAATGTTCTTTCTGTGCCTACTTTTATTCCCTTTGCTGTCTTTTTTTTTCCATTATTTCTTCTCTGCCTTCTGTGCCATCGCTTTTTAGAGCTTCTTTCTGCGTCTTCGTTGTAGTTTGCCGTCGCTATTTTTTAAAGTTTTTCCTTATTTCCTTCATCCCCCTTGCTTTGAAAATTTTCTACGTTTATCTCGTTCGCTGTCTTTAGTTTTTAATTATTTTTCCTTGGTTTTCCTTAGTGCCATGGCTTTTTAGATTTTCTTTCAACGTCTCCCTTTTAGTTTGCTGTCGCCACTTTTAAATTTTTTCCTCATTTCTTTAATCCCCGCTGCTTTTAACACTTTCTGTTTGACTTTTATGCCGTTCCCTGCCTTTATTCTTTAATGATTTCTTCTCTTTCCTTAGTGCCGCCGCTTTTAAATTTTTCTCTCAACCTCTGTTTTAGTTTGCTCTCCCTGTTTGGTTTTTTTCCCCCCCAATTCCCATCGCTTTTAAAATGTGTTTTCTACGCCTACTTTTTTTCCCTTCGATATCTTTCTTTCTAATTATTTCTTGTCTTTCCTTAGTGCCGTTGCCTTTTAGATTTTCTGTCCATGTCTGAGTTTCAGTTTGCTTTCCCTCTCGTCCAGTTCTTTCCTCTATTAATCTCTTGGCTTTTTAAATGTTCTACCTCTATCTCATTCACATTCTTTACTTTTAAAGTATTTTTTCTTGTTTTTCCTTAGTGCCCTTAGTTGCTTTTTAACTTTTCTGTCTACTTTTACTCTGTTTGCTCTCTTTTCAGTTATTTTTTCTTGGTTTGCCTCAGTGCCATCGCTTTTTAGATTTTTTCCCTACCTACCTGTTTTAGGTCAATGTTGCTACGCTTCAATTTCTTCCTTATTTCCCTAACCCTATTTGCTTCTAAAATTTTCCGTCTGCTTTTATTCCGTTCGCTGTCTTTATTTTTTAGTTATTTCTCGTCTTTATTAGCGCCGTGGCTTTTCAAATTTTCTTTCTACATCTCTTTTAGTTCGCTGTCCCGGCTTTTAAATTCTTTTGGTTTCTTTCCCTAATCCCCATTGCTTTTTACATTTTCTACGTCTATCCCGTTCGCTGTCTTTATTTCGCTGTCTCTTCTTTTAATTATTTCTCGTCTTTCCTCAGCGCAGTCGTTTTTTAAATTCTCTTTCTACGTCTCTTTGAGTTCGCGGTCCCTATTTCCTCATTTTTCTCTTCCTTTCCCAAATCCCCCACGCTTTTTAAATGTTCTTTCGACGCCCACTTTTATGCCCTTTGCTGGGTTTTTAAAATTATTTCTTGTCGTTCCTTAGTGCCCTCGCTTTTTAAATTTTCTTTCTGCATCTCTGTTTCACTTTGCTGTTCCGATTTCGTAATTTTTTCCTTTATTTCCCTAATGCCTACCATGTTTGACAAGTTGTTTCTATGCCTGCTTTTATTCCCTTTGCTGTCCTTTTTTACTATTTCTTCTCTGCCTTCTGTGCCATCGCTGTATAGGTTTTCTTTCTAGGTCTCTGTTGTAGTTTGCCGTTGCTATTTTTAAATCTTTTTCCCTATTTCCTTAATCACCGTTGCTTTTAAAATTTGCTGTCTACTTCCATCCCATTTGCAGTCTTTTTTTTGTCTGCCTTTCTTTTTTAATTCTTTCTTGTCTTTCCTTCGTGCCCTCGCTTTTTGAATTTTCTATCTCTGTCTGCTCTTGAAATGTTCTTTCTGTGCCTACTTTTATTCCCTTTGCTGTCTTTTTTTTCCATTATTTCTTCTCTGCCTTCTGTGCCATCGCTTTTTAGAGCTTCTTTCTGCGTCTTCGTTGTAGTTTGCCGTCGCTATTTTTTAAAGTTTTTCCTTATTTCCTTCATCCCCCTTGCTTTGAAAATTTTCTACGTTTATCTCGTTCGCTGTCTTTAGTTTTTAATTATTTTTCCTTGGTTTTCCTTAGTGCCATGGCTTTTTAGATTTTCTTTCTACGTCTCCCTTTTAGTTTGCTGTCGCCACTTTTAAATTTTTTCCTCATTTCTTTAATCCCCGCTGCTTTTAACACTTTCTGTTTGACTTTTATGCCGTTCCCTGCCTTTATTCTTTAATGATTTCTTCTCTTTCCTTAGTGCTGCCGCTTTTAAATTTTTCTCTCAACCTCTGTTTTAGTTTGCTCTCCCTGTTTGGTTTTTTTCCCCCCCAATTCCCATCGCTTTTAAAATGTGTTTTCTACGCCTACTTTTTTTCCCTTCGATATCTTTCTTTCTAATTATTTCTTGTCTTTCCTTAGTGCCGTTGCCTTTTAGATTTTCTGTCCATGTCTGAGTTTCAGTTTGCTTTCCCTCTCGTCCAGTTCTTTCCTCTATTAATCTCTTGGCTTTTTAAATGTTCTACCTCTATCTCATTCACATTCTTTACTTTTAAAGTATTTTTTCTTGTTTTTCCTTAGTGCCCTTAGTTGCTTTTTAACTTTTCTGTCTACTTTTACTCTGTTTGCTGTCTTTTCAGTTATTTTTTCTTGGTTTGCCTCAGTGCCATCGCTTTTTAGATTTTTTCCCTACCTACCTGTTTTAGGTCAATGTTGCTACGCTTCAATTTCTTCCTTATTTCCCTAATCCTATTTGCTTCTAAAATTTTCCGTCTGCTTTTATTCCGTTCGCTGTCTTTATTTTTTAGTTATTTCTCGTCTTTATTAGCGCCGTGGCTTTTCAAATTTTCTTTCTACATCTCTTTTAGTTCGCTGTCCCGGCTTTTAAATTCTTTTGGTTTCTTTCCCTAATCCCCATTGCTTTTTACATTTTCTACGTCTATCCCGTTCGCTGTCTTTATTTCGCTGTCTCTTCTTTTAATTATTTCTCGTCTTTCCTCAGCGCAGTCGTTTTTTAAATTCTCTTTCTACGTCTCTTTGAGTTCGCGGTCCCTATTTCCTCATTTTTCTCTTCCTTTCCCAAATCCCCCACGCTTTTTAAATGTTCTTTCGACGCCCACTTTTATGCCCTTTGCTGGGTTTTTAAAATTATTTCTTGTCGTTCCTTAGTGCCCTCGCTTTTTAAATTTTCTTTCTGCATCTCTGTTTCACTTTGCTGTTCCGATTTCGTAATTTTTTCCTTTATTTCCCTAATGCCTACCGTGTTTGACAAGTTGTTTCTATGCCTGCTTTTATTCCCTTTGCTGTCCTTTTTTACTATTTCTTCTCTGCCTTCTGTGCCATCGCTGTATAGGTTTTCTTTCTAGGTCTCTGTTGTAGTTTGCCGTTGCTATTTTTAAATCTTTTTCCCTATTTCCTTAATCACCGTTGCTTTTAAAATTTGCTGTCTACTTCCATCCCATTTGCAGTCTTTTTTTTGTCTGCCTTTCTTTTTTAATTCTTTCTTGTCTTTCCTTCGTGCCCTCGCTTTTTGAATTTTCTATCTCTGTCTGCTCTTGAAATGTTCTTTCTGTGCCTACTTTTATTCCCTTTGCTGTCTTTTTTTTCCATTATTTCTTCTCTGCCTTCTGTGCCATCGCTTTTTAGAGCTTCTTTCTGCGTCTTCGTTGTAGTTTGCCGTCGCTATTTTTTAAAGTTTTTCCTTATTTCCTTCATCCCCCTTGCTTTGAAAATTTTCTACGTTTATCTCGTTCGCTGTCTTTAGTTTTTAATTATTTTTCCTTGGTTTTCCTTAGTGCCATGGCTTTTTAGATTTTCTTTCGACGTCTCCCTTTTAGTTTGCTGTCGCCACTTTTAAATTTTTTCCTCATTTCTTTAATCCCCGCTGCTTTTAACACTTTCTGTTTGACTTTTATGCCGTTCCCTGCCTTTATTCTTTAATGATTTCTTCTCTTTCCTTAGTGCCGCCGCTTTTAAATTTTTCTCTCAACCTCTGTTTTAGTTTGCTCTCCCTGTTTGGTTTTTTTCCCCCCCCTTTCCGCCCCCCAATTCCCATCGCTTTTAAAATGTGTTTTCTGCGCCTACTTTTTTTCCCTTCGATATCTTTCTTTCTAATTATTTCTTGTCTTTCCTTAGTGCCGTTGCCTTTTAGATTTTCTGTCCATGTCTGAGTTTCAGTTTGCTTTCCCTCTCGTCCAGTTCTTTCCTCTATTAATCTCTTGGCTTTTTAAATTTTCTACCTCTATCTCATTCACATTCTTTACTTTTGAAGTATTTTTTCTTGTTTTTCCTTAGTGCCCTTAGTTGCTTTTTAACTTTTCTGTCTACTTTTACTCTGTTTGCTCTCTTTTCAGTTATTTTTTCTTGGTTTGCCTCAGTGCCATCGCTTTTTAGATTTTTTCCCTACCTACCTGTTTTAGGTCAATGTTGCTACGCTTCAATTTCTTCCTTATTTCCCTAATCCTATTTGCTTCTAAAATTTTCCGTCTGCTTTTATTCCGTTCGCTGTCTTTATTTTTTAGTTATTTCTCGTCTTTATTAGCGCCGTGGCTTTTCAAATTTTCTTTCTACATCTCTTTTAGTTCGCTGTCCCGGCTTTTAAATTCTTTTGGTTTCTTTCCCTAATCCCCATTGCTTTTTACATTTTCTACGTCTATCCCATTCGCTGTCTTTATTTCGCTGTCTCTTCTTTTAATTATTTCTCGTCTTTCCTCAGCGCAGTCGTTTTTTAAATTCTCTTTCTACGTCTCTTTGAGTTCGCGGTCCCTATTTCCTCATTTTTCTCTTCCTTTCCCAAATCCCCCACGCTTTTAAAATGTTCTTTCGATGCCCACTTTTATGCCCTTTGCTAGGTTTTTAAAATTATTTCTTGTCGTTCCTTAGTGCCCTCGCTTTTTAAATTTTCTTTCTGCATCTCTGTTTCACTTTGCTGTTCCGATTTCGTAATTTTTTCCTTTATTTCCCTAATGCCTACCGTGTTTGACAAGTTGTTTCTATGCCTGCTTTTATTCCCTTTGCTGTCCTTTTTTACTATTTCTTCTCTGCCTTCTGTGCCATCGCTGTATAGGTTTTCTTTCTAGGTCTCTGTTGTAGTTTGCCGTTGCTATTTTTAAATCTTTTTCCCTATTTCCTTAATCACCGTTGCTTTTAAAATTTGCTGTCTACTTCCATCCCGTTTGCAGTCTTTTTTTTGTCTGCCTTTCTTTTTTAATTCTTTCTTGTCTTTCCTTCGTGCCCTCGCTTTTTGAATTTTCTGTCTCTGTCTGCTCTTGAAATGTTCTTTCTGTGCCTACTTTTATTCCCTTTGCTGTCTTTTTTTTCCATTATTTCTTCTCTGCCTTCTGTGCCATCGCTTTTTAGAGCTTCTTTCTGCATCTTCGTTGTAGTTTGCCGTCGCTATTTTTTAAAGTTTTTCCTTATTTCCTTCATCCCCCTTGCTTTGAAAATTTTCTACGTTTATCTCGTTCGCTGTCTTTAGTTTTTAATTATTTTTCCTTGGTTTTCCTTAGTGCCATGGCTTTTTAGATTTTCTTTCTACGTCTCCCTTTTAGTTTGCTGTCGCCACTTTTAAATTTTTTCCTCATTTCTTTAATCCCCGCTGCTTTTAACACTTTCTGTTTGACTTTTATGCCGTTCCCTGCCTTTATTCTTTAATGATTTCTTCTCTTTCCTTAGTGCTGCCGCTTTTAAATTTTTCTCTCAACCTCTGTTTTAGTTTGCTCTCCCTGTTTGGTTTTTTTCCCCCCCAATTCCCATCGCTTTTAAAATGTGTTTTCTACGCCTACTTTTTTTCCCTTCGATATCTTTCTTTCTAATTATTTCTTGTCTTTCCTTAGTGCCGTTGCCTTTTAGATTTTCTGTCCATGTCTGAGTTTCAGTTTGCTTTCCCTCTCGTCCAGTTCTTTCCTCTATTAATCTCTTGGCTTTTTAAATGTTCTACCTCTATCTCATTCACATTCTTTACTTTTAAAGTATTTTTTCTTGTTTTTCCTTAGTGCCCTTAGTTGCTTTTTAACTTTTCTGTCTACTTTTACTCTGTTTGCTCTCTTTTCAGTTATTTTTTCTTGGTTTGCCTCAGTGCCATCGCTTTTTAGATTTTTTCCCTACCTACCTGTTTTAGGTCAATGTTGCTACGCTTCAATTTCTTCCTTATTTCCCTAATCCTATTTGCTTCTAAAATTTTCCGTCTGCTTTTATTCCGTTCGCTGTCTTTATTTTTTAGTTATTTCTCGTCTTTATTAGCGCCGTGGCTTTTCAAATTTTCTTTCTACATCTCTTTTAGTTCGCTGTCCCGGCTTTTAAATTCTTTTGGTTTCTTTCCCTAATCCCCATTGCTTTTTACATTTTCTACGTCTATCCCATTCGCTGTCTTTATTTCGCTGTCTCTTCTTTTAATTATTTCTCGTCTTTCCTCAGCGCAGTCGTTTTTTAAATTCTCTTTCTACGTCTCTTTTAGTTCGCGGTCCCTATTTCCTCATTTTTCTCTTCCTTTCCCAAATCCCCCACGCTTTTTAAATGTTCTTTCGACGCCCACTTTTATGCCCTTTGCTGGGTTTTTAAAATTATTTCTTGTCGTTCCTTAGTGCCCTCGCTTTTTAAATTTTCTTTCTGCATCTCTGTTTCACTTTGCTGTTCCGATTTCGTAATTTTTTCCTTTATTTCCCTAATGCCTACCGTGTTTGACAAGTTGTTTCTATGCCTGCTTTTATTCCCTTTGCTGTCCTTTTTTACTATTTCTTCTCTGCCTTCTGTGCCATCGCTGTATAGGTTTTCTTTCTAGGTCTCTGTTGTAGTTTGCCGTTGCTATTTTTAAATCTTTTTCCCTATTTCCTTAATCACCGTTGCTTTTAAAATTTGCTGTCTACTTCCATCCCGTTTGCAGTCTTTTTTTTGTCTGCCTTTCTTTTTTAATTCTTTCTTGTCTTTCCTTCGTGCCCTCGCTTTTTGAATTTTCTGTCTCTGTCTGCTCTTGAAATGTTCTTTCTGTGCCTACTTTTATTCCCTTTGCTGTCTTTTTTTTTCCATTATTTCTTCTCTGCCTTCTGTGCCATCGCTTTTTAGAGCTTCTTTCTGCGTCTTCGTTGTAGTTTGCCGTCGCTATTTTTTAAAGTTTTTCCTTATTTCCTTCATCCCCCTTGCTTTGAAAATTTTCTACGTTTATCTCGTTCGCTGTCTTTAGTTTTTAATTATTTTTCCTTGGTTTTCCTTAGTGCCATGGCTTTTTAGATTTTCTTTCAACGTCTCCCTTTTAGTTTGCTGTCGCCACTTTTAAATTTTTTCCTCATTTCTTTAATCCCCGCTGCTTTTAACACTTTCTGTTTGACTTTTATGCCGTTCCCTGCCTTTATTCTTTAATGATTTCTTCTCTTTCCTTAGTGCTGCCGCTTTTAAATTTTTCTCTCAACCTCTGTTTTAGTTTGCTCTCCCTGTTTGGTTTTTTTCCCCCCCAATTCCCATCGCTTTTAAAATGTGTTTTCTACGCCTACTTTTTTTCCCTTCGATATCTTTCTTTCTAATTATTTCTTGTCTTTCCTTAGTGCCGTTGCCTTTTAGATTTTCTGTCCATGTCTGAGTTTCAGTTTGCTTTCCCTCTCGTCCAGTTCTTTCCTCTATTAATCTCTTGGCTTTTTAAATGTTCTACCTCTATCTCATTCACATTCTTTACTTTTAAAGTATTTTTTCTTGTTTTTCCTTAGTGCCCTTAGTTGCTTTTTAACTTTTCTGTCTACTTTTACTCTGTTTGCTGTCTTTTCAGTTATTTTTTCTTGGTTTGCCTCAGTGCCATCGCTTTTTAGATTTTTTCCCTACCTACCTGTTTTAGGTCAATGTTGCTACGCTTCAATTTCTTCCTTATTTCCCTAATCCTATTTGCTTCTAAAATTTTCCGTCTGCTTTTATTCCGTTCGCTGTCTTTATTTTTTAGTTATTTCTCGTCTTTATTAGCGCCGTGGCTTTTCAAATTTTCTTTCTACATCTCTTTTAGTTCGCTGTCCCGGCTTTTAAATTCTTTTGGTTTCTTTCCCTAATCCCCATTGCTTTTTACATTTTCTACGTCTATCCCGTTCGCTGTCTTTATTTCGCTGTCTCTTCTTTTAATTATTTCTCGTCTTTCCTCAGCGCAGTCGTTTTTTAAATTCTCTTTCTACGTCTCTTTTAGTTCGCGGTCCCTATTTCCTCATTTTTCTCTTCCTTTCCCAAATCCCCCACGCTTTTTAAATGTTCTTTCGACGCCCACTTTTATGCCCTTTGCTGGGTTTTTAAAATTATTTCTTGTCGTTCCTTAGTGCCCTCGCTTTTTAAATTTTCTTTCTGCATCTCTGTTTCACTTTGCTGTTCCGATTTCGTAATTTTTTCCTTTATTTCCCTAATGCCTACCGTGTTTGACAAGTTGTTTCTATGCCTGCTTTTATTCCCTTTGCTGTCCTTTTTTACTATTTCTTCTCTGCCTTCTGTGCCATCGCTGTATAGGTTTTCTTTCTAGGTCTCTGTTGTAGTTTGCCGTTGCTATTTTTAAATCTTTTTCCCTATTTCCTTAATCACCGTTGCTTTTAAAATTTGCTGTCTACTTCCATCCCGTTTGCAGTCTTTTTTTTGTCTGCCTTTCTTTTTTAATTCTTTCTTGTCTTTCCTTCGTGCCCTCGCTTTTTGAATTTTCTGTCTCTGTCTGCTCTTGAAATGTTCTTTCTGTGCCTACTTTTATTCCCTTTGCTGTCTTTTTTTTTCCATTATTTCTTCTCTGCCTTCTGTGCCATCGCTTTTTAGAGCTTCTTTCTGCGTCTTCGTTGTAGTTTGCCGTCGCTATTTTTTAAAGTTTTTCCTTATTTCCTTCATCCCCCTTGCTTTGAAAATTTTCTACGTTTATCTCGTTCGCTGTCTTTAGTTTTTAATTATTTTTCCTTGGTTTTCCTTAGTGCCATGGCTTTTTAGATTTTCTTTCAACGTCTCCCTTTTAGTTTGCTGTCGCCACTTTTAAATTTTTTCCTCATTTCTTTAATCCCCGCTGCTTTTAACACTTTCTGTTTGACTTTTATGCCGTTCCCTGCCTTTATTCTTTAATGATTTCTTCTCTTTCCTTAGTGCTGCCGCTTTTAAATTTTTCTCTCAACCTCTGTTTTAGTTTGCTCTCCCTGTTTGGTTTTTTTCCCCCCCAATTCCCATCGCTTTTAAAATGTGTTTTCTACGCCTACTTTTTTTCCCTTCGATATCTTTCTTTCTAATTATTTCTTGTCTTTCCTTAGTGCCGTTGCCTTTTAGATTTTCTGTCCATGTCTGAGTTTCAGTTTGCTTTCCCTCTCGTCCAGTTCTTTCCTCTATTAATCTCTTGGCTTTTTAAATGTTCTACCTCTATCTCATTCACATTCTTTACTTTTAAAGTATTTTTTCTTGTTTTTCCTTAGTGCCCTTAGTTGCTTTTTAACTTTTCTGTCTACTTTTACTCTGTTTGCTCTCTTTTCAGTTATTTTTTCTTGGTTTGCCTCAGTGCCATCGCTTTTTAGATTTTTTCCCTACCTACCTGTTTTAGGTCAATGTTGCTACGCTTCAATTTCTTCCTTATTTCCCTAACCCTATTTGCTTCTAAAATTTTCCGTCTGCTTTTATTCCGTTCGCTGTCTTTATTTTTTAGTTATTTCTCGTCTTTATTAGCGCCGTGGCTTTTCAAATTTTCTTTCTACATCTCTTTTAGTTCGCTGTCCCGGCTTTTAAATTCTTTTGGTTTCTTTCCCTAATCCCCATTGCTTTTTACATTTTCTACGTCTATCCCGTTCGCTGTCTTTATTTCGCTGTCTCTTCTTTTAATTATTTCTCGTCTTTCCTCAGCGCAGTCGTTTTTTAAATTCTCTTTCTACGTCTCTTTGAGTTCGCGGTCCCTATTTCCTCATTTTTCTCTTCCTTTCCCAAATCCCCCACGCTTTTTAAATGTTCTTTCGACGCCCACTTTTATGCCCTTTGCTGGGTTTTTAAAATTATTTCTTGTCGTTCCTTAGTGCCCTCGCTTTTTAAATTTTCTTTCTGCATCTCTGTTTCACTTTGCTGTTCCGATTTCGTAATTTTTTCCTTTATTTCCCTAATGCCTACCGTGTTTGACAAGTTGTTTCTATGCCTGCTTTTATTCCCTTTGCTGTCCTTTTTTACTATTTCTTCTCTGCCTTCTGTGCCATCGCTGTATAGGTTTTCTTTCTAGGTCTCTGTTGTAGTTTGCCGTTGCTATTTTTAAATCTTTTTCCCTATTTCCTTAATCACCGTTGCTTTTAAAATTTGCTGTCTACTTCCATCCCGTTTGCAGTCTTTTTTTTGTCTGCCTTTCTTTTTTAATTCTTTCTTGTCTTTCCTTCGTGCCCTCGCTTTTTGAATTTTCTATCTCTGTCTGCTCTTGAAATGTTCTTTCTGTGCCTACTTTTATTCCCTTTGCTGTCTTTTTTTTCCATTATTTCTTCTCTGCCTTCTGTGCCATCGCTTTTTAGAGCTTCTTTCTGCGTCTTCGTTGTAGTTTGCCGTCGCTATTTTTTAAAGTTTTTCCTTATTTCCTTCATCCCCCTTGCTTTGAAAATTTTCTACGTTTATCTCGTTCGCTGTCTTTAGTTTTTAATTATTTTTCCTTGGTTTTCCTTAGTGCCATGGCTTTTTAGATTTTCTTTCTACGTCTCCCTTTTAGTTTGCTGTCGCCACTTTTAAATTTTTTCCTCATTTCTTTAATCCCCGCTGCTTTTAACACTTTCTGTTTGACTTTTATGCCGTTCCCTGCCTTTATTCTTTAATGATTTCTTCTCTTTCCTTAGTGCTGCCGCTTTTAAATTTTTCTCTCAACCTCTGTTTTAGTTTGCTCTCCCTGTTTGGTTTTTTTCCCCCCCAATTCCCATCGCTTTTAAAATGTGTTTTCTACGCCTACTTTTTTTCCCTTCGATATCTTTCTTTCTAATTATTTCTTGTCTTTCCTTAGTGCCGTTGCCTTTTAGATTTTCTGTCCATGTCTGAGTTTCAGTTTGCTTTCCCTCTCGTCCAGTTCTTTCCTCTATTAATCTCTTGGCTTTTTAAATGTTCTACCTCTATCTCATTCACATTCTTTACTTTTAAAGTATTTTTTCTTGTTTTTCCTTAGTGCCCTTAGTTGCTTTTTAACTTTTCTGTCTACTTTTACTCTGTTTGCTGTCTTTTCAGTTATTTTTTCTTGGTTTGCCTCAGTGCCATCGCTTTTTAGATTTTTTCCCTACCTACCTGTTTTAGGTCAATGTTGCTACGCTTCAATTTCTTCCTTATTTCCCTAATCCTATTTGCTTCTAAAATTTTCCGTCTGCTTTTATTCCGTTCGCTGTCTTTATTTTTTAGTTATTTCTCGTCTTTATTAGCGCCGTGGCTTTTCAAATTTTCTTTCTACATCTCTTTTAGTTCGCTGTCCCGGCTTTTAAATTCTTTTGGTTTCTTTCCCTAATCCCCATTGCTTTTTACATTTTCTACGTCTATCCCGTTCGCTGTCTTTCTTTCGCTGTCTCTTCTTTTAATTATTTCTCGTCTTTCCTCAGCGCAGTCGTTTTTTAAATTCTCTTTCTACGTCTCTTTGAGTTCACGGTCCCTATTTCCTCATTTTTCTCTTCCTTTCCCAAATCCCCCACGCTTTTTAAATGTTCTTTCGACGCCCACTTTTATGCCCTTTGCTGGGTTTTTAAAATTATTTCTTGTCGTTCCTTAGTGCCCTCGCTTTTTAAATTTTCTTTCTGCATCTCTGTTTCACTTTGCTGTTCCGATTTCGTAATTTTTTCCTTTATTTCCCTAATGCCTACCGTGTTTGACAAGTTGTTTCTATGCCTGCTTTTATTCCCTTTGCTGTCCTTTTTTACTATTTCTTCTCTGCCTTCTGTGCCATCGCTGTATAGGTTTTCTTTCTAGGTCTCTGTTGTAGTTTGCCGTTGCTATTTTTAAATCTTTTTCCCTATTTCCTTAATCACCGTTGCTTTTAAAATTTGCTGTCTACTTCCATCCCGTTTGCAGTCTTTTTTTTGTCTGCCTTTCTTTTTTAATTCTTTCTTGTCTTTCCTTCGTGCCCTCGCTTTTTGAATTTTCTATCTCTGTCTGCTCTTGAAATGTTCTTTCTGTGCCTACTTTTATTCCCTTTGCTGTCTTTTTTTTCCATTATTTCTTCTCTGCCTTCTGTGCCATCGCTTTTTAGAGCTTCTTTCTGCGTCTTCGTTGTAGTTTGCCGTCGCTATTTTTTAAAGTTTTTCCTTATTTCCTTCATCCCCCTTGCTTTGAAAATTTTCTACGTTTATCTCGTTCGCTGTCTTTAGTTTTTAATTATTTTTCCTTGGTTTTCCTTAGTGCCATGGCTTTTTAGATTTTCTTTCGACGTCTCCCTTTTAGTTTGCTGTCGCCACTTTTAAATTTTTTCCTCATTTCTTTAATCCCCGCTGCTTTTAACACTTTCTGTTTGACTTTTATGCCGTTCCCTGCCTTTATTCTTTAATGATTTCTTCTCTTTCCTTAGTGCCGCCGCTTTTAAATTTTTCTCTCAACCTCTGTTTTAGTTTGCTCTCCCTGTTTGGTTTTTTTCCCCCCCCTTTCCGCCCCCCAATTCCCATCGCTTTTAAAATGTGTTTTCTGCGCCTACTTTTTTTCCCTTCGATATCTTTCTTTCTAATTATTTCTTGTCTTTCCTTAGTGCCGTTGCCTTTTAGATTTTCTGTCCATGTCTGAGTTTCAGTTTGCTTTCCCTCTCGTCCAGTTCTTTCCTCTATTAATCTCTTGGCTTTTTAAATTTTCTACCTCTATCTCATTCACATTCTTTACTTTTGAAGTATTTTTTCTTGTTTTTCCTTAGTGCCCTTAGTTGCTTTTTAACTTTTCTGTCTACTTTTACTCTGTTTGCTCTCTTTTCAGTTATTTTTTCTTGGTTTGCCTCAGTGCCATCGCTTTTTAGATTTTTTCCCTACCTACCTGTTTTAGGTCAATGTTGCTACGCTTCAATTTCTTCCTTATTTCCCTAATCCTATTTGCTTCTAAAATTTTCCGTCTGCTTTTATTCCGTTCGCTGTCTTTATTTTTTAGTTATTTCTCGTCTTTATTAGCGCCGTGGCTTTTCAAATTTTCTTTCTACATCTCTTTTAGTTCGCTGTCCCGGCTTTTAAATTCTTTTGGTTTCTTTCCCTAATCCCCATTGCTTTTTACATTTTCTACGTCTATCCCATTCGCTGTCTTTATTTCGCTGTCTCTTCTTTTAATTATTTCTCGTCTTTCCTCAGCGCAGTCGTTTTTTAAATTCTCTTTCTACGTCTCTTTGAGTTCGCGGTCCCTATTTCCTCATTTTTCTCTTCCTTTCCCAAATCCCCCACGCTTTTTAAATGTTCTTTCGATGCCCACTTTTATGCCCTTTGCTAGGTTTTTAAAATTATTTCTTGTCGTTCCTTAGTGCCCTCGCTTTTTAAATTTTCTTTCTGCATCTCTGTTTCACTTTGCTGTTCCGATTTCGTAATTTTTTCCTTTATTTCCCTAATGCCTACCGTGTTTGACAAGTTGTTTCTATGCCTGCTTTTATTCCCTTTGCTGTCCTTTTTTACTATTTCTTCTCTGCCTTCTGTGCCATCGCTGTATAGGTTTTCTTTCTAGGTCTCTGTTGTAGTTTGCCGTTGCTATTTTTAAATCTTTTTCCCTATTTCCTTAATCACCGTTGCTTTTAAAATTTGCTGTCTACTTCCATCCCGTTTGCAGTCTTTTTTTTGTCTGCCTTTCTTTTTTAATTCTTTCTTGTCTTTCCTTCGTGCCCTCGCTTTTTGAATTTTCTGTCTCTGTCTGCTCTTGAAATGTTCTTTCTGTGCCTACTTTTATTCCCTTTGCTGTCTTTTTTTTCCATTATTTCTTCTCTGCCTTCTGTGCCATCGCTTTTTAGAGCTTCTTTCTGCATCTTCGTTGTAGTTTGCCGTCGCTATTTTTTAAAGTTTTTCCTTATTTCCTTCATCCCCCTTGCTTTGAAAATTTTCTACGTTTATCTCGTTCGCTGTCTTTAGTTTTTAATTATTTTTCCTTGGTTTTCCTTAGTGCCATGGCTTTTTAGATTTTCTTTCTACGTCTCCCTTTTAGTTTGCTGTCGCCACTTTTAAATTTTTTCCTCATTTCTTTAATCCCCGCTGCTTTTAACACTTTCTGTTTGACTTTTATGCCGTTCCCTGCCTTTATTCTTTAATGATTTCTTCTCTTTCCTTAGTGCCGCCGCTTTTAAATTTTTCTCTCAACCTCTGTTTTAGTTTGCTCTCCCTGTTTGGTTTTTTTCCCCCCCAATTCCCATCGCTTTTAAAATGTGTTTTCTACGCCTACTTTTTTTCCCTTCGATATCTTTCTTTCTAATTATTTCTTGTCTTTCCTTAGTGCCGTTGCCTTTTAGATTTTCTGTCCATGTCTGAGTTTCAGTTTGCTTTCCCTCTCGTCCAGTTCTTTCCTCTATTAATCTCTTGGCTTTTTAAATGTTCTACCTCTATCTCATTCACATTCTTTACTTTTAAAGTATTTTTTCTTGTTTTTCCTTAGTGCCCTTAGTTGCTTTTTAACTTTTCTGTCTACTTTTACTCTGTTTGCTGTCTTTTCAGTTATTTTTTCTTGGTTTGCCTCAGTGCCATCGCTTTTTAGATTTTTTCCCTACCTACCTGTTTTAGGTCAATGTTGCTACGCTTCAATTTCTTCCTTATTTCCCTAATCCTATTTGCTTCTAAAATTTTCCGTCTGCTTTTATTCCGTTCGCTGTCTTTATTTTTTAGTTATTTCTCGTCTTTATTAGCGCCGTGGCTTTTCAAATTTTCTTTCTACATCTCTTTTAGTTCGCTGTCCCGGCTTTTAAATTCTTTTGGTTTCTTTCCCTAATCCCCATTGCTTTTTACATTTTCTACGTCTATCCCATTCGCTGTCTTTATTTCGCTGTCTCTTCTTTTAATTATTTCTCGTCTTTCCTCAGCGCAGTCGTTTTTTAAATTCTCTTTCTACGTCTCTTTGAGTTCGCGGTCCCTATTTCCTCATTTTTCTCTTCCTTTCCCAAATCCCCCACGCTTTTTAAATGTTCTTTCGATGCCCACTTTTATGCCCTTTGCTAGGTTTTTAAAATTATTTCTTGTCGTTCCTTAGTGCCCTCGCTTTTTAAATTTTCTTTCTGCATCTCTGTTTCACTTTGCTGTTCCGATTTCGTAATTTTTTCCTTTATTTCCCTAATGCCTACCGTGTTTGACAAGTTGTTTCTATGCCTGCTTTTATTCCCTTTGCTGTCCTTTTTTACTATTTCTTCTCTGCCTTCTGTGCCATCGCTGTATAGGTTTTCTTTCTAGGTCTCTGTTGTAGTTTGCCGTTGCTATTTTTAAATCTTTTTCCCTATTTCCTTAATCACCGTTGCTTTTAAAATTTGCTGTCTACTTCCATCCCGTTTGCAGTCTTTTTTTTGTCTGCCTTTCTTTTTTAATTCTTTCTTGTCTTTCCTTCGTGCCCTCGCTTTTTGAATTTTCTGTCTCTGTCTGCTCTTGAAATGTTCTTTCTGTGCCTACTTTTATTCCCTTTGCTGTCTTTTTTTTCCATTATTTCTTCTCTGCCTTCTGTGCCATCGCTTTTTAGAGCTTCTTTCTGCATCTTCGTTGTAGTTTGCCGTCGCTATTTTTTAAAGTTTTTCCTTATTTCCTTCATCCCCCTTGCTTTGAAAATTTTCTACGTTTATCTCGTTCGCTGTCTTTAGTTTTTAATTATTTTTCCTTGGTTTTCCTTAGTGCCATGGCTTTTTAGATTTTCTTTCTACGTCTCCCTTTTAGTTTGCTGTCGCCACTTTTAAATTTTTTCCTCATTTCTTTAATCCCCGCTGCTTTTAACACTTTCTGTTTGACTTTTATGCCGTTCCCTGCCTTTATTCTTTAATGATTTCTTCTCTTTCCTTAGTGCTGCCGCTTTTAAATTTTTCTCTCAACCTCTGTTTTAGTTTGCTCTCCCTGTTTGGTTTTTTTCCCCCCCAATTCCCATCGCTTTTAAAATGTGTTTTCTACGCCTACTTTTTTTCCCTTCGATATCTTTCTTTCTAATTATTTCTTGTCTTTCCTTAGTGCCGTTGCCTTTTAGATTTTCTGTCCATGTCTGAGTTTCAGTTTGCTTTCCCTCTCGTCCAGTTCTTTCCTCTATTAATCTCTTGGCTTTTTAAATGTTCTACCTCTATCTCATTCACATTCTTTACTTTTAAAGTATTTTTTCTTGTTTTTCCTTAGTGCCCTTAGTTGCTTTTTAACTTTTCTGTCTACTTTTACTCTGTTTGCTCTCTTTTCAGTTATTTTTTCTTGGTTTGCCTCAGTGCCATCGCTTTTTAGATTTTTTCCCTACCTACCTGTTTTAGGTCAATGTTGCTACGCTTCAATTTCTTCCTTATTTCCCTAATCCTATTTGCTTCTAAAATTTTCCGTCTGCTTTTATTCCGTTCGCTGTCTTTATTTTTTAGTTATTTCTCGTCTTTATTAGCGCCGTGGCTTTTCAAATTTTCTTTCTACATCTCTTTTAGTTCGCTGTCCCGGCTTTTAAATTCTTTTGGTTTCTTTCCCTAATCCCCATTGCTTTTTACATTTTCTACGTCTATCCCGTTCGCTGTCTTTATTTCGCTGTCTCTTCTTTTAATTATTTCTCGTCTTTCCTCAGCGCAGTCGTTTTTTAAATTCTCTTTCTACGTCTCTTTGAGTTCGCGGTCCCTATTTCCTCATTTTTCTCTTCCTTTCCCAAATCCCCCACGCTTTTTAAATGTTCTTTCGACGCCCACTTTTATGCCCTTTGCTGGGTTTTTAAAATTATTTCTTGTCGTTCCTTAGTGCCCTCGCTTTTTAAATTTTCTTTCTGCATCTCTGTTTCACTTTGCTGTTCCGATTTCGTAATTTTTTCCTTTATTTCCCTAATGCCTACCGTGTTTGACAAGTTGTTTCTATGCCTGCTTTTATTCCCTTTGCTGTCCTTTTTTACTATTTCTTCTCTGCCTTCTGTGCCATCGCTGTATAGGTTTTCTTTCTAGGTCTCTGTTGTAGTTTGCCGTTGCTATTTTTAAATCTTTTTCCCTATTTCCTTAATCACCGTTGCTTTTAAAATTTGCTGTCTACTTCCATCCCATTTGCAGTCTTTTTTTTGTCTGCCTTTCTTTTTTAATTCTTTCTTGTCTTTCCTTCGTGCCCTCGCTTTTTGAATTTTCTATCTCTGTCTGCTCTTGAAATGTTCTTTCTGTGCCTACTTTTATTCCCTTTGCTGTCTTTTTTTTCCATTATTTCTTCTCTGCCTTCTGTGCCATCGCTTTTTAGAGCTTCTTTCTGCGTCTTCGTTGTAGTTTGCCGTCGCTATTTTTTAAAGTTTTTCCTTATTTCCTTCATCCCCCTTGCTTTGAAAATTTTCTACGTTTATCTCGTTCGCTGTCTTTAGTTTTTAATTATTTTTCCTTGGTTTTCCTTAGTGCCATGGCTTTTTAGATTTTCTTTCGACGTCTCCCTTTTAGTTTGCTGTCGCCACTTTTAAATTTTTTCCTCATTTCTTTAATCCCCGCTGCTTTTAACACTTTCTGTTTGACTTTTATGCCGTTCCCTGCCTTTATTCTTTAATGATTTCTTCTCTTTCCTTAGTGCCGCCGCTTTTAAATTTTTCTCTCAACCTCTGTTTTAGTTTGCTCTCCCTGTTTGGTTTTTTTCCCCCCCCTTTCCGCCCCCCAATTCCCATCGCTTTTAAAATGTGTTTTCTGCGCCTACTTTTTTTCCCTTCGATATCTTTCTTTCTAATTATTTCTTGTCTTTCCTTAGTGCCGTTGCCTTTTAGATTTTCTGTCCATGTCTGAGTTTCAGTTTGCTTTCCCTCTCGTCCAGTTCTTTCCTCTATTAATCTCTTGGCTTTTTAAATTTTCTACCTCTATCTCATTCACATTCTTTACTTTTGAAGTATTTTTTCTTGTTTTTCCTTAGTGCCCTTAGTTGCTTTTTAACTTTTCTGTCTACTTTTACTCTGTTTGCTCTCTTTTCAGTTATTTTTTCTTGGTTTGCCTCAGTGCCATCGCTTTTTAGATTTTTTCCCTACCTACCTGTTTTAGGTCAATGTTGCTACGCTTCAATTTCTTCCTTATTTCCCTAACCCTATTTGCTTCTAAAATTTTCCGTCTGCTTTTATTCCGTTCGCTCTCTTTATTTTTTAGTTATTTCTCGTCTTTATTAGCGCCGTGGCTTTTCAAATTTTCTTTCTACATCTCTTTTAGTTCGCTGTCCCGGCTTTTAAATTCTTTTGGTTTCTTTCCCTAATCCCCATTGCTTTTTACATTTTCTACGTCTATCCCATTCGCTGTCTTTATTTCGCTGTCTCTTCTTTTAATTATTTCTCGTCTTTCCTCAGCGCAGTCGTTTTTTAAATTCTCTTTCTACGTCTCTTTGAGTTCGCGGTCCCTATTTCCTCATTTTTCTCTTCCTTTCCCAAATCCCCCACGCTTTTTAAATGTTCTTTCGATGCCCACTTTTATGCCCTTTGCTAGGTTTTTAAAATTATTTGTCGTTCCTTAGTGCCCTCGCTTTTTAAATTTTCTTTCTGCATCTCTGTTTCACTTTGCTGTTCCGATTTCGTAATTTTTTCCTTTATTTCCCTAATGCCTACCGTGTTTGACAAGTTGTTTCTATGCCTGCTTTTATTCCCTTTGCTGTCCTTTTTTACTATTTCTTCTCTGCCTTCTGTGCCATCGCTGTATAGGTTTTCTTTCTAGGTCTCTGTTGTAGTTTGCCGTTGCTATTTTTAAATCTTTTTCCCTATTTCCTTAATCACCGTTGCTTTTAAAATTTGCTGTCTACTTCCATCCCGTTTGCAGTCTTTTTTTTGTCTGCCTTTCTTTTTTAATTCTTTCTTGTCTTTCCTTCGTGCCCTCGCTTTTTGAATTTTCTGTCTCTGTCTGCTCTTGAAATGTTCTTTCTGTGCCTACTTTTATTCCCTTTGCTGTCTTTTTTTTCCATTATTTCTTCTCTGCCTTCTGTGCCATCGCTTTTTAGAGCTTCTTTCTGCGTCTTCGTTGTAGTTTGCCGTCGCTATTTTTTAAAGTTTTTCCTTATTTCCTTCATCCCCCTTGCTTTGAAAATTTTCTACGTTTATCTCGTTCGCTGTCTTTAGTTTTTAATTATTTTTCCTTGGTTTTCCTTAGTGCCATGGCTTTTTAGATTTTCTTTCTACGTCTCCCTTTTAGTTTGCTGTCGCCACTTTTAAATTTTTTCCTCATTTCTTTAATCCCCGCTGCTTTTAACACTTTCTGTTTGACTTTTATGCCGTTCCCTGCCTTTATTCTTTAATGATTTCTTCTCTTTCCTTAGTGCCGCCGCTTTTAAATTTTTCTCCCAACCTCTGTTTTAGTTTGCTCTCCCTGTTTGGTTTTTTTTCCCCCTTTTCCCCCCCAATTCCCATCGCTTTTAAAATGTGTTTTCTACGCCTACTTTTTTTCCCTTCGATATCTTTCTTTCTAATTATTTCTTGTCTTTCCTTAGTGCCGTTGCCTTTTAGATTTTCTGTCCATGTCTGAGTTTCAGTTTGCTTTCCCTCTCGTCCAGTTCTTTCCTCTACTAATCTCTTGGCTTTTTAAATTTTCTACCTCTATCTCATTCACATTCTTTACTTTTAAAGTATTTTTTCTTGTTTTTCCTTAGTGCCCTTAGTTGCTTTTTAACTTTTCTGTCTACTTTTACTCTGTTTGCTCTCTTTTCAGTTATTTTTTCTTGGTTTGCCTCAGTGCCATCGCTTTTTAGATTTTTTCCCTACCTACCTGTTTTAGGTCAATGTTGCTACGCTTCAATTTCTTCCTTATTTCCCTAATCCTATTTGCTTCTAAAATTTTCCGTCTGCTTTTATTCCGTTCGCTGTCTTTATTTTTTAGTTATTTCTCGTCTTTATTAGCGCCGTGGCTTTTCAAATTTTCTTTCTACATCTCTTTTAGTTCGCTGTCCCGGCTTTTAAATTCTTTTGGTTTCTTTCCCTAATCCCCATTGCTTTTTACATTTTCTACGTCTATCCCGTTCGCTGTCTTTATTTCGCTGTCTCTTCTTTTAATTATTTCTCGTCTTTCCTCAGCGCAGTCGTTTTTTAAATTCTCTTTCTACGTCTCTTTTAGTTCGCGGTCCCTATTTCCTCATTTTTCTCTTCCTTTCCCAAATCCCCCACGCTTTTTAAATGTTCTTTCGACGCCCACTTTTATGCCCTTTGCTGGGTTTTTAAAATTATTTCTTGTCGTTCCTTAGTGCCCTCGCTTTTTAAATTTTCTTTCTGCATCTCTGTTTCACTTTGCTGTTCCGATTTCGTAATTTTTTCCTTTATTTCCCTAATGCCTACCGTGTTTGACAAGTTGTTTCTATGCCTGCTTTTATTCCCTTTGCTGTCCTTTTTTACTATTTCTTCTCTGCCTTCTGTGCCATCGCTGTATAGGTTTTCTTTCTAGGTCTCTGTTGTAGTTTGCCGTTGCTATTTTTAAATCTTTTTCCCTATTTCCTTAATCACCGTTGCTTTTAAAATTTGCTGTCTACTTCCATCCCGTTTGCAGTCTTTTTTTTGTCTGCCTTTCTTTTTTAATTCTTTCTTGTCTTTCCTTCGTGCCATCGCTTTTTGAATTTTCTGTCTCTGTCTGCTCTTGAAATGTTCTTTCTGTGCCTACTTTTATTCCCTTTGCTGTCTTTTTTTTTCCATTATTTCTTCTCTGCCTTCTGTGCCATCGCTTTTTAGAGCTTCTTTCTGCGTCTTCGTTGTAGTTTGCCGTCGCTATTTTTTAAAGTTTTTCCTTATTTCCTTCATCCCCCTTGCTTTGAAAATTTTCTACGTTTATCTCGTTCGCTGTCTTTAGTTTTTAATTATTTTTCCTTGGTTTTCCTTAGTGCCATGGCTTTTTAGATTTTCTTTCTACGTCTCCCTTTTAGTTTGCTGTCGCCACTTTTAAATTTTTTCCTCATTTCTTTAATCCCCGCTGCTTTTAACACTTTCTGTTTGACTTTTATGCCGTTCCCTGCCTTTATTCTTTAATGATTTCTTCTCTTTCCTTAGTGCTGCCGCTTTTAAATTTTTCTCTCAACCTCTGTTTTAGTTTGCTCTCCCTGTTTGGTTTTTTTCCCCCCCAATTCCCATCGCTTTTAAAATGTGTTTTCTACGCCTACTTTTTTTCCCTTCGATATCTTTCTTTCTAATTATTTCTTGTCTTTCCTTAGTGCCGTTGCCTTTTAGATTTTCTGTCCATGTCTGAGTTTCAGTTTGCTTTCCCTCTCGTCCAGTTCTTTCCTCTATTAATCTCTTGGCTTTTTAAATGTTCTACCTCTATCTCATTCACATTCTTTACTTTTAAAGTATTTTTTCTTGTTTTTCCTTAGTGCCCTTAGTTGCTTTTTAACTTTTCTGTCTACTTTTACTCTGTTTGCTCTCTTTTCAGTTATTTTTTCTTGGTTTGCCTCAGTGCCATCGCTTTTTAGATTTTTTCCCTACCTACCTGTTTTAGGTCAATGTTGCTACGCTTCAATTTCTTCCTTATTTCCCTAACCCTATTTGCTTCTAAAATTTTCCGTCTGCTTTTATTCCGTTCGCTGTCTTTATTTTTTAGTTATTTCTCGTCTTTATTAGCGCCGTGGCTTTTCAAATTTTCTTTCTACATCTCTTTTAGTTCGCTGTCCCGGCTTTTAAATTCTTTTGGTTTCTTTCCCTAATCCCCATTGCTTTTTACATTTTCTACGTCTATCCCGTTCGCTGTCTTTATTTCGCTGTCTCTTCTTTTAATTATTTCTCGTCTTTCCTCAGCGCAGTCGTTTTTTAAATTCTCTTTCTACGTCTCTTTGAGTTCGCGGTCCCTATTTCCTCATTTTTCTCTTCCTTTCCCAAATCCCCCACGCTTTTTAAATGTTCTTTCGACGCCCACTTTTATGCCCTTTGCTGGGTTTTTAAAATTATTTCTTGTCGTTCCTTAGTGCCCTCGCTTTTTAAATTTTCTTTCTGCATCTCTGTTTCACTTTGCTGTTCCGATTTCGTAATTTTTTCCTTTATTTCCCTAATGCCTACCGTGTTTGACAAGTTGTTTCTATGCCTGCTTTTATTCCCTTTGCTGTCCTTTTTTACTATTTCTTCTCTGCCTTCTGTGCCATCGCTGTATAGGTTTTCTTTCTAGGTCTCTGTTGTAGTTTGCCGTTGCTATTTTTAAATCTTTTTCCCTATTTCCTTAATCACCGTTGCTTTTAAAATTTGCTGTCTACTTCCATCCCATTTGCAGTCTTTTTTTTGTCTGCCTTTCTTTTTTAATTCTTTCTTGTCTTTCCTTCGTGCCCTCGCTTTTTGAATTTTCTATCTCTGTCTGCTCTTGAAATGTTCTTTCTGTGCCTACTTTTATTCCCTTTGCTGTCTTTTTTTTCCATTATTTCTTCTCTGCCTTCTGTGCCATCGCTTTTTAGAGCTTCTTTCTGCGTCTTCGTTGTAGTTTGCCGTCGCTATTTTTTAAAGTTTTTCCTTATTTCCTTCATCCCCCTTGCTTTGAAAATTTTCTACGTTTATCTCGTTCGCTGTCTTTAGTTTTTAATTATTTTTCCTTGGTTTTCCTTAGTGCCATGGCTTTTTAGATTTTCTTTCGACGTCTCCCTTTTAGTTTGCTGTCGCCACTTTTAAATTTTTTCCTCATTTCTTTAATCCCCGCTGCTTTTAACACTTTCTGTTTGACTTTTATGCCGTTCCCTGCCTTTATTCTTTAATGATTTCTTCTCTTTCCTTAGTGCCGCCGCTTTTAAATTTTTCTCTCAACCTCTGTTTTAGTTTGCTCTCCCTGTTTGGTTTTTTCCCCCCCCCTTTCCGCCCCCCAATTCCCATCGCTTTTAAAATGTGTTTTCTGCGCCTACTTTTTTTCCCTTCGATATCTTTCTTTCTAATTATTTCTTGTCTTTCCTTAGTGCCGTTGCCTTTTAGATTTTCTGTCCATGTCTGAGTTTCAGTTTGCTTTCCCTCTCGTCCAGTTCTTTCCTCTATTAATCTCTTGGCTTTTTAAATTTTCTACCTCTATCTCATTCACATTCTTTACTTTTGAAGTATTTTTTCTTGTTTTTCCTTAGTGCCCTTAGTTGCTTTTTAACTTTTCTGTCTACTTTTACTCTGTTTGCTCTCTTTTCAGTTATTTTTTCTTGGTTTGCCTCAGTGCCATCGCTTTTTAGATTTTTTCCCTACCTACCTGTTTTAGGTCAATGTTGCTACGCTTCAATTTCTTCCTTATTTCCCTAACCCTATTTGCTTCTAAAATTTTCCGTCTGCTTTTATTCCGTTCGCTCTCTTTATTTTTTAGTTATTTCTCGTCTTTATTAGCGCCGTGGCTTTTCAAATTTTCTTTCTACATCTCTTTTAGTTCGCTGTCCCGGCTTTTAAATTCTTTTGGTTTCTTTCCCTAATCCCCATTGCTTTTTACATTTTCTACGTCTATCCCATTCGCTGTCTTTATTTCGCTGTCTCTTCTTTTAATTATTTCTCGTCTTTCCTCAGCGCAGTCGTTTTTTAAATTCTCTTTCTACGTCTCTTTGAGTTCGCGGTCCCTATTTCCTCATTTTTCTCTTCCTTTCCCAAATCCCCCACGCTTTTTAAATGTTCTTTCGATGCCCACTTTTATGCCCTTTGCTAGGTTTTTAAAATTATTTGTCGTTCCTTAGTGCCCTCGCTTTTTAAATTTTCTTTCTGCATCTCTGTTTCACTTTGCTGTTCCGATTTCGTAATTTTTTCCTTTATTTCCCTAATGCCTACCGTGTTTGACAAGTTGTTTCTATGCCTGCTTTTATTCCCTTTGCTGTCCTTTTTTACTATTTCTTCTCTGCCTTCTGTGCCATCGCTGTATAGGTTTTCTTTCTAGGTCTCTGTTGTAGTTTGCCGTTGCTATTTTTAAATCTTTTTCCCTATTTCCTTAATCACCGTTGCTTTTAAAATTTGCTGTCTACTTCCATCCCGTTTGCAGTCTTTTTTTTGTCTGCCTTTCTTTTTTAATTCTTTCTTGTCTTTCCTTCGTGCCCTCGCTTTTTGAATTTTCTGTCTCTGTCTGCTCTTGAAATGTTCTTTCTGTGCCTACTTTTATTCCCTTTGCTGTCTTTTTTTTCCATTATTTCTTCTCTGCCTTCTGTGCCATCGCTTTTTAGAGCTTCTTTCTGCGTCTTCGTTGTAGTTTGCCGTCGCTATTTTTTAAAGTTTTTCCTTATTTCCTTCATCCCCCTTGCTTTGAAAATTTTCTACGTTTATCTCGTTCGCTGTCTTTAGTTTTTAATTATTTTTCCTTGGTTTTCCTTAGTGCCATGGCTTTTTAGATTTTCTTTCTACGTCTCCCTTTTAGTTTGCTGTCGCCACTTTTAAATTTTTTCCTCATTTCTTTAATCCCCGCTGCTTTTAACACTTTCTGTTTGACTTTTATGCCGTTCCCTGCCTTTATTCTTTAATGATTTCTTCTCTTTCCTTAGTGCCGCCGCTTTTAAATTTTTCTCCCAACCTCTGTTTTAGTTTGCTCTCCCTGTTTGGTTTTTTTTCCCCCTTTTCCCCCCCAATTCCCATCGCTTTTAAAATGTGTTTTCTACGCCTACTTTTTTTCCCTTCGATATCTTTCTTTCTAATTATTTCTTGTCTTTCCTTAGTGCCGTTGCCTTTTAGATTTTCTGTCCATGTCTGAGTTTCAGTTTGCTTTCCCTCTCGTCCAGTTCTTTCCTCTACTAATCTCTTGGCTTTTTAAATTTTCTACCTCTATCTCATTCACATTCTTTACTTTTAAAGTATTTTTTCTTGTTTTTCCTTAGTGCCCTTAGTTGCTTTTTAACTTTTCTGTCTACTTTTACTCTGTTTGCTCTCTTTTCAGTTATTTTTTCTTGGTTTGCCTCAGTGCCATCGCTTTTTAGATTTTTTCCCTACCTACCTGTTTTAGGTCAATGTTGCTACGCTTCAATTTCTTCCTTATTTCCCTAATCCTATTTGCTTCTAAAATTTTCCGTCTGCTTTTATTCCGTTCGCTGTCTTTATTTTTTAGTTATTTCTCGTCTTTATTAGCGCCGTGGCTTTTCAAATTTTCTTTCTACATCTCTTTTAGTTCGCTGTCCCGGCTTTTAAATTCTTTTGGTTTCTTTCCCTAATCCCCATTGCTTTTTACATTTTCTACGTCTATCCCGTTCGCTGTCTTTCTTTTGCTGTCTCTTCTTTTAATTATTTCTCGTCTTTCCTCAGCGCAGTCGTTTTTTAAATTCTCTTTCTACGTCTCTTTGAGTTCACGGTCCCTATTTCCTCATTTTTCTCTTCCTTTCCCAAATCCCCCACGCTTTTTAAATGTTCTTTCGATGCCCACTTTTATGCCCTTTGCTGGGTTTTTAAAATTATTTCTTGTCGTTCCTTAGTGCCCTCGCTTTTTAAATTTTCTTTCTGCATCTCTGTTTCACTTTGCTGTTCCGATTTCGTAATTTTTTCCTTTATTTCCCTAATGCCTACCGTGTTTGACAAGTTGTTTCTATGCCTGCTTTTATTCCCTTTGCTGTCCTTTTTTACTATTTCTTCTCTGCCTTCTGTGCCATCGCTGTATAGGTTTTCTTTCTAGGTCTCTGTTGTAGTTTGCCGTTGCTATTTTTAAATCTTTTTCCCTATTTCCTTAATCACCGTTGCTTTTAAAATTTGCTGTCTACTTCCATCCCGTTTGCAGTCTTTTTTTTGTCTGCCTTTCTTTTTTAATTCTTTCTTGTCTTTCCTTCGTGCCCTCGCTTTTTGAATTTTCTGTCTCTGTCTGCTCTTGAAATGTTCTTTCTGTGCCTACTTTTATTCCCTTTGCTGTCTTTTTTTTCCATTATTTCTTCTCTGCCTTCTGTGCCATCGCTTTTTAGAGCTTCTTTCTGCGTCTTCGTTGTAGTTTGCCGTCGCTATTTTTTAAAGTTTTTCCTTATTTCCTTCATCCCCCTTGCTTTGAAAATTTTCTACGTTTATCTCGTTCGCTGTCTTTAGTTTTTAATTATTTTTCCTTGGTTTTCCTTAGTGCCATGGCTTTTTAGATTTTCTGTCGACGTCTCCGTTTTAGTTCGCCGTCGCCACTTTTAAATTTTTTCCTCATTTCTTTAATCCCCGCTGCTTTTAACACTTTCTGTTTGACTTTTATGCCGTTCCCTGCCTTTATTCTTTAATGATTTCTTCTCTTTCCTTAGTGCCGCCGCTTTTAAATTTTTCTCTCAACCTCTGTTTTAGTTTGCTCTCCCTGTTTGGTTTTTTTCCCCTTCCCCCCCCCCCCCCAATTCCCATCGCTTTTAAAATGTGTTTTCTACGCCTACTTTTTTTCCCTTCGATATCTTTCTTTCTAATTATTTCTTGTCTTTCCTTAGTGCCGTTGCCTTTTAGATTTTCTGTCCATGTCTGAGTTTCAGTTTGCTTTCCCTCTCGTCCAGTTCTTTCCTCTATTAATCTCTTGGCTTTTAAAATTTTCTACCTCTATCTCATTCACATTCTTTACTTTTAAAGTATTTTTTCTTGTTTTTCCTTAGTGCCCTTAGTTGCTTTTTAACTTTTCTGTCTACGTTTACTTTGTTTGCTCTCTTTTCAGTTATTTTTTCTTGGTTTGCCTCAGTGCCATCGCTTTTTAGATTTTTTCCCTACCTATCTGTTTTAGGTCAATGTTGCTACGCTTCAATTTCTTCCTTATTTCCCTAATCCTATTTGCTTCTAAAATTTTCCGTCTGCTTTTATTCCGTTCGCTGTCTTTATTTTTTAGTTATTTCTTGTCTTTATTAGCGCCGTGGCTTTTCAAATTTTCTTTCTACATCTCTTTTAGTTCGCTGTCCCGGCTTTTAAATTCTTTTGGTTTCTTTCCCTAATCCCCATTGCTTTTTACATTTTCTACGTCTATCCCGTTCGCTGTCTTTATTTCGCTGTCTCTTCTTTTAATTATTTCTCGTCTTTCCTCAGCGCAGTCGTTTTTTAAATTCTCTTTCTACGTCTCTTTGAGTTTGCGGTCCCTATTTCCTCATTTTTCTCTTCCTTTCCCAAATCCCCCACGCTTTTTAAATGTTCTTTCGACGCCCACTTTTATGCCCTTTGCTGGGTTTTTAAAATTATTTCTTGTCGTTCCTTAGTGCCCTCGCTTTTTAAATTTTCTTTCTGCATCTCTGTTTCACTTTGCTGTTCCGATTTCGTAATTTTTTCCTTTATTTCCCTAATGCCTACCGTGTTTGAGAAGTTGTTTCTATGCCTGCTTTTATTCCCTTTGCTGTCCTTTTTTACTATTTCTTCTCTGCCTTCTGTGCCATCACTGTATAGGTTTTCTTTCTAGGTCTCTGTTGTAGTTTGCCGTTGCTATTTTTAAATCTTTTTCCCTATTTCCTTAATCACCGTTGCTTTTAAAATTTGCTGTCTACTTCCATCCCATTTGCAGTCTTTTTTTTGTCTGCCTTTCTTTTTTAATTCTTTCTTGTCTTTCCTTCGTGCCCTCGCTTTTTGAATTTTCTATCTCTGTCTGCTCTTGAAATGTTCTTTCTGTGCCTACTTTTATTCCCTTTGCTGTCTTTTTTTTCCATTATTTCTTCTCTGCCTTCTGTGCCATCGCTTTTTAGAGCTTCTTTCTGCGTCTTCGTTGTAGTTTGCCGTCGCTATTTTTTAAAGTTTTTCCTTATTTCCTTCATCCCCCTTGCTTTGAAAATTTTCTACGTTTATCTCGTTCGCTGTCTTTAGTTTTTAATTATTTTTCCTTGGTTTTCCTTAGTGCCATGGCTTTTTAGATTTTCTGTCGACGTCTCCGTTTTAGTTCGCCGTCGCCACTTTTAAATTTTTTCCTCATTTCTTTAATCCCCGCTGCTTTTAACACTTTCTGTTTGACTTTTATGCCGTTCCCTGCCTTTATTCTTTAATGATTTCTTCTCTTTCCTTAGTGCCGCCGCTTTTAAATTTTTCTCTCAACCTCTGTTTTAGTTTGCTCTCCCTGTTTGGTTTTTTTTCCCCCCCCTTTCCCCCCCCCAATTCCCATCGCTTTTAAAATGTGTTTTCTACGCCTACTTTTTTTCCCTTCTATATCTTTCTTTCTAATTATTTCTTGTCTTTCCTTAGGGCCGTTGCCTTTTAGATTTTCTGTCCATGTCTGAGTTTCAGTTTGCTTTCCCGCTCGTCCAGTTCTTTCCTCTATTAATCTCTTGGCTTTTTAAATGTTCTACCTCTATCTCATTCACATTCTTTACTTTTAAAGTATTTTTTCTTGTTTTTCCTTAGTGCCCTTAGTTGCTTTTTAACTTTTCTGTCTACTTTTACTCTGTTTGCTGTCTTTTCAGTTATTTTTTCTTGGTTTGCCTCAGTGCCATCGCTTTTTAGATTTTTTCCCTACCTACCTGTTTTAGGTCAATGTTGCTACGCTTCAATTTCTTCCTTATTTCCCTAATCCTATTTGCTTCTAAAATTTTCCGTCTGCTTTTATTCCGTTCGCTCTCTTTATTTTTTAGTTATTTCTCGTCTTTATTAGCGCCGTGGCTTTTCAAATTTTCTTTCTACATCTCTTTTAGTTCGCTGTCCCGGCTTTTAAATTCTTTTGGTTTCTTTCCCTAATCCCCATTGCTTTTTACATTTTCTACGTCTATCCCGTTCGCTGTCTTTCTTTCGCTGTCTCTTCTTTTAATTATTTCTCGTCTTTCCTCAGCGCAGTCGTTTTTTAAATTCTCTTTCTACGTCTCTTTTAGTTCGCGGTCCCTATTTCCTCATTTTTCTCTTCCTTTCCCAAATCCCCCACGCTTTTTAAATGTTCTTTCGACGCCCACTTTTATGCCCTTTGCTGGGTTTTTAAAATTATTTCTTGTCGTTCCTTAGTGCCCTCGCTTTTTAAATTTTCTTTCTGCATCTCTGTTTCACTTTGCTGTTCCGATTTCGTAATTTTTTCCTTTATTTCCCTAATGCCTACCGTGTTTGACAAGTTGTTTCTATGCCTGCTTTTATTCCCTTTGCTGTCCTTTTTTACTATTTCTTCTCTGCCTTCTGTGCCATCGCTGTATAGGTTTTCTTTCTAGGTCTCTGTTGTAGTTTGCCGTTGCTATTTTTAAATCTTTTTCCCTATTTCCTTAATCACCGTTGCTTTTAAAATTTGCTGTCTACTTCCATCCCGTTTGCAGTCTTTTTTTTGTCTGCCTTTCTTTTTTAATTCTTTCTTGTCTTTCCTTCGTGCCCTCGCTTTTTGAATTTTCTGTCTCTGTCTGCTCTTGAAATGTTCTTTCTGTGCCTACTTTTATTCCCTTTGCTGTCTTTTTTTTCCATTATTTCTTCTCTGCCTTCTGTGCCATCGCTTTTTAGAGCTTCTTTCTGCGTCTTCGTTGTAGTTTGCCGTCGCTATTTTTTAAAGTTTTTCCTTATTTCCTTCATCCCCCTTGCTTTGAAAATTTTCTACGTTTATCTCGTTCGCTGTCTTTAGTTTTTAATTATTTTTCCTTGGTTTTCCTTAGTGCCATGGCTTTTTAGATTTTCTTTCGACGTCTCCCTTTTAGTTCGCCGTCGCCACTTTTAAATTTTTTCCTCATTTCTTTAATCCCCGCTGCTTTTAACACTTTCTGTTTGACTTTTATGCCGTTCCCTGCCTTTATTCTTTAATGATTTCTTCTCTTTCCTTAGTGCCCCCGCTTTTAAATTTTTCTCTCAACCTCTGTTTTAGTTTGCTCTCCCTGTTTGGTTTTTTCCCCCCCCCCTTCCCCCCCCCAATTCCCATCGCTTTTAAAATGTGTTTTCTACGCCTACTTTTTTTCCCTTCGATATCTTTCTTTCTAATTATTTCTTGTCTTTCCTTAGTGCCGTTGCCTTTTAGATTTTCTGTCCATGTCTGAGTTTCAGTTTGCTTTCCCTCTCGTCCAGTTCTTTCCTCTATTAATCTCTTGGCTTTTTAAATTTTCTACCTCTATCTCATTCACATTCTTTATTTTTAAAGTAATTTTTTTTCATTTTTCCTCAGTGCCCTTAGTTGCTTTTTAACTTTTCTGTCTACTTTTACTCTGTTTGCTCTCTTTTCAGTTATTTTTTCTTGGTTTGCCTCAGTGCCATCGCTTTTTAGATTTTTTCCCTACCTATCTGTTTTAGGTCAATGTTGCTACGCTTCAATTTCTTCCTTATTTCCCTAATCCTATTTGCTTCTAAAATTTTCCGTCTGCTTTTATTCCGTTCGCTGTCTTTATTTTTTAGTTATTTCTTGTCTTTATTAGCGCCGTGGCTTTTCAAATTTTCTTTCTACATCTCTTTTAGTTCGCTGTCCCGGCTTTTAAATTCTTTTGGTTTCTTTCCCTAATCCCCATTGCTTTTTACATTTTCTACGTCTATCCCGTTCCCTGTCTCTTCTTTTAATTATTTCTCGTCTTTCCTCAGCGCAGTCGTTTTTTAAATTCTCTTTCTACGTCTCTTTTAGTTCGCGGTCCCTATTTCCTCATTTTTCTCTTCCTTTCCCAAATCCCCCACGCTTTTTAAATGTTCTTTCGATGCCCACTTTTATGCCCTTTGCTGGGTTTTTAAAATTATTTCTTGTCGTTCCTTAGTGCCCTCGCTTTTTAAATTTTCTTTCTGCATCTCTGTTTCACTTTGCTGTTCCGATTTCGTAATTTTTTCCTTTATTTCCCTAATGCCTACCTTTTTTTTCCTTCCCCCCCCTAATTGCCATCGCTTTTAAAATGTGTTTTCTACGCCTACTTTTTTTCCCTTCGATGTCTTTATTTTTAATTATGTCTTGTCTGTCCTTTGTGCTGTAGGCTTTTAAAATTGCTTTCTACTTCTCCATTTTAGTTCAATGTTGCTGTGTTTTAATTTTTCCCTTATTTCCTTAATCCCTGTTGCTTTTACAATTTTCTGTCTAATTTTATCCTGTTTGCCATCTTTATTTTTTAATTGTTACTTAGCTTTCCTGTGTGCCGGCCCTTTATAAATTTTCTTGCTACATCTGTTTCAGTTTGCTGTTCCTGTTTTTAAATTTTTTTCCGTTTATTTCCTTAATCCCCGTCGCTTTTAAATTTTCTACTTTTATCATGTTTGCTGTCTTTATTTTGCTGCGTTTTCTGTTAATTTTTTCTTCTCTTTCCCTAGTGCCCTTGCTTTTTATAGTTTTTTTCTACATCTCTCTTAGTTTACTGTCCCTATCTTTTATTTTTTCCCTTTATTTCCCTAATCCCCCTTGCTTTTTTAATGTTAGTTCTAGGCCTCCTTTTATTCCCTTCGTTATCTTCATTTCTCATTATTTCTTTACTTTCCTCAGTGCCGTTGCTTTTTAGATTTTCTTTCTACACCTCCGGTTTAGTTCACCGTCCCTTTTTTTTCAATTTTTTCGTCATTTCTTCAGTCCCCATTGCTTTTAAGATTTTCAGTCTACTTGCATCCCGTCTACTGTTTTAATTGTTGCTTGCCTTTGATTAGTGCCGTCGCTTTTTAAATTTTCGTCGTACGTCACCATCTTAGTTTGCTGTCCCTATTTTTAATTCTTTTTTCTATTTCCCTAAACCCTGTTGCTTTTAAAATTTTCTGTCTACCTTTATCCCATTCACTGTCTTTATTCTTTAATTGTTTCTTGTCTTTCCTTAGTGCAGTTGCTCTTTACAATTTTGGTCTCTCTTTGTTTAGTTTGCAATTGCTATTTTTTTAATGCTTTTCTCTCTTAGTCCCTTGGCTTTGAAAGTTTTGCTTCTTTTATCTACTTTTATCCAGTTTGCTGTCTTTTTTTTTTTTCCCCAATTGTTTCCTGCTAGTCCTCTACCTAGTTGCTTTTGAAATAATTGTCTTTCTGTGTCAAGCTTCCTATCCGTATTTTTCAGCAGTTTTCAGTATGTTGTGTACCCCGTTGCTTTTTCAATGTACTTTGTATGTGTCTCTCCCTCTTTCTTTATTTTTTAGTTTTTTCTCATCTTTCCTAATAGAGGTGGCTTTTTAGTTTTTTCGATATCTAATTTTATTGTATCCAATGTGTTGATTTGTTAATTCTTTCCTGTCTGTCCTGCAGCCTGCGCTTCACTTAAGAAATTTTCTTCGTATGCCTCTGTTTATTTTGATCACTGTCTCTCTTCTTTGATTTTTTCCTCTCTTAATCCCTTGGCTTATCCAGTTCCCTACTGTGGAAAAATCCCCCTCCTCCGCCTCTCTGTCTCCTGCCTGTGGGTGTCTCCTCCTCTCTGTCCCTCTCTGCTGTCCTGTGGTCCTGCTCGGACCCTTCCATCTCTCACCCCTGCTCCCTCCCCCTCTTGTTTATGGCTCCATCTCCCTGTTCCTCTGGTTCTCGTGCTCCATCTCTCCATCCTCCTCCTCCTCGTTGCCCTCCATTTCTCTCTCTCTCCACCCTCGTGCGGCTCCCTGTCCCTCTTTTTTTGTTCCCAGCATCCCATTTTCTGGCTCCCTGTCCCACACCTCTTCTCTACCTTCCTTCCGCTTTCCGCTTCCCTTGTTTCCCTCTGTCCTGCTGCCTTGGGGCGCTGAGCCTTGGAGCCAGCTCACTGCTGGGATTCCCTATGATGTGCTTTAATGAATACACTTTTCCTGCTTCCTCTGTGCCCCTGGATGTGTTTGCAGCCCCTGGGTGCAGAGCTCGTGGCTGTGGACAGGTGCAGGGAGGGGGGGATGTGCTGGGGGCTTTGGCAGGGGCCCCTGTTGCCAATGGGCTCCAGCTGGGCCTGGAGCTGGGGCAGTCCCAGGTGTGGCCAGTGAGGCTGAGGGTGGGGCTGGTCCTGCTGTGTGAAGGGGCTCTAGCTGTAAAGGGGGCTGCCACCAGGGCATGCTTTCCTGAGGGAGCTGCCAAAGGGGAGCTGGCTGAGGAGGGAATCTGAGGGGGCCCCGCAGGCAGGTGCCTCTGGCCAGGCATGGCCAGTCCATGCAGCAATGAAGGATCTCACCGAGCCGTCCCTGACAGAAGGCACCACCAGCACACAGTGCTGGGAGCTCGGTGCCTCCATTGGCTGCATGTGTGAGCCACTGGGAAGCCTCAGAGCGGAGGAGCATCGAGGCGCCTGCTGCTGAGGCAGACTGAAAAGCCTTGGGGTGGTGAAGGTCTCCTGCCAGTGCCAGGAGCTGTGGTGAGTCACATGTTCCCTCGTGTGCGTCCCGGCCCACCTCTGCCGCCCTTCCCCGGATCTCTGCCTGCCTCCCTGCCTGTCCCTGCTTCTGTCTCCCTCTCTGCCAGCCCACCTGCCGGTCTGCCTCCCCAAAACTTGTCACTCTTCTGCCAACTCTGCCCTGTACCACTTCACCTATCGATTTTTTGTTCTCTGTTTTCCTCTCGGCAGCTCCCTCGTCCTACTTTTTAATGCTTTCCTGTGTTCCTTGTACCCCGTTGCATTTTAAGTTATCTTTCTATGTTTACGTCTCTCCAACACCCTGTCCCTATTTTTTAATTTCTTTCACTCTCCTGGTCCCCATCGCTTTTTAAATTTTCTTTCTATGTTTCCTTCTATCCACCTCCCAGTCCCTGGTTTTTTAACACTCCTGTGTTTCTTGTACCCGATCACTGTTAAAATATTCTGTCTGCTTTGCCCTCCATCCATCTCCCTGTCCCTATGTTTTAATTCTTGTCTATGTTTCTTGTACTCAGTTGCTTTTTAAAATTCCTTCTACGTCTCCCTCTACCTGGCTCCTTTTCTTGAATTTTTTTTTTAATTCTTCCCTGTATTTCTTGTACCCCATCGCGATTTAATTGCTCTTTCAACAATTCCCTTTATTGGGTTCCCTTTCCCTAAATTTTAATTCCTTAGTCTTTCCTTAGTGCTGTCGCTTTTTAAATTTTCTTTCTACGTCTGTTTTAGTGTGCTGTTCCGATTTTGTAATATTTTCCTTTATTTCCCTAATGCCTACCGCGTTTGACAAGTTGTTTCTATGCCTGCTTTTATTCCCTTTGCTGTCCTTTTTTACTATTTCTTCTCTGCCTTCTGTGCCATCGCTGTATAGGTTTTCTTTCTAGGCCTCTGTTGTAGTTTGCCGTCGCTATTTTTAAATCTTTTTCCCTATTTCCTTAATCACCGTTGCTTTTAAAATACGCTGTCTACTTTCATCCCATTCGCAGTCTTTTTTTTGTCTGCCTTTCTTTTTTAATCATTTCTTGTCTTTCCTTCGTGCCCTCGCTTTTTGTATTTTCTCTCTATGTCTATATGTCACCATGATTTAGTCTTTTCCTTTATTTCCTCAATCTTTTTGCTTTTTAAATTTTTTTCTACGTTTGCTTTCATACAGTTCCTGTCCCTATTTGTAAATTCTCTCTTGTCTTTTGGGTACTCTCTCAATTTTTCGATTTTCTTTCTATGTCGCTGTTTATTTAGTTTGTTGTCCCTATTTTTTAACTTTTTCCTCCTTTAATGCCTTCATTTTTCAATTTTTTTTCTATGCCTACTTTTATCTAGCTTTCTGTCCCTATTTTTACATTTTTTTCTCCTCTGCCTTATCCCATTTTGCTTTTAAAATTTTCTTTCTATGTCTACCTTTAACAAACTGTACATCCCTGGCTTTTCATTCGTTTTTGTTTGTCACATACCTTGTCGCCTTTTAAATCTTCTTTGTGTCTTTTTTTTTTTCTCTTCTCTCAGTTCATCCCGAGGCTTTAGACGGTCTCCTCGGCACGCTTTTATTTCTGGAGTGTAATTCGTACCCCCTTGGTTTGTTAGAACATCTCAGGTTATCCTTCTTCCTCAGAGTAGTGTTTTTGTCCTCTCCTCCATCTCGACGGCCTCCAATGGGTCAGTGTCTCCCTCACAACATCTGTACTCTGTTCAAATCCCCTCCCGAGTCCCTTTGTGCCCTCAAGCCTTCTCTCTGGCCACCTCAGCACCCCTCTATCTCTGTCCCAATGCTTCCTGTGAGCGTCCTTGCACTCCATGGCCATCCTTCAGTTCTGCAGCAGGCGTTGTGTCTTTCTTATCCAGAGACAACTCCTCCTCAGGCTTTCATTTTGCCCCAGAGCACTTTCTCACCTTCCCCTCTGCCATGTCCGATGCCTCCGTTTGGTCCCCTGAGTACGTCTGTACTCTGTTCAGATCCCCTCTGGAGTACCTCATTGTGTCAGCAATCCTTTGCTTGTCTCTCTGTCCATGCTCAGCCGCGCCCCCAGCCCTCTTGTTCCTGTCGCGACGCCTCCCGAGACTGTCCTCGTGCCCCACGGCACCCCTGGAGCTCTGCAGCCCTCTTTGTATCTCTCCTGTTCAGACAGAACCCTTCCTCAGGCTGTCTGTGCCCCACGGCTCTTTTACCTTATTCAACGCCATCTACGTTGTCTCCATTCCGTCGCTCATCCCCTGAGCACATCTGTACATTGCTGGGACACCTTCCCGAGTTTGGCATTGTGTCCCACAGCTGCTTTCTGTCTCTTTTTCACTCTCGGCACCCTTCTCCTGCCGTCATCGTGTCTCCCGAGCACAGCCTCGTGCCCCACAGCTCTCTTTTGGCTCTGTAGCACACTTTGCACCCTTCTCGCTTGTCACATTAAAGGACCAAGCAATTCGTCAGAAAATAAACCCCCTTGCATTCCAGCTTGTCCTCGGATATCAGAGGGGCTGGGGGCGGCTAGGCTTAGATTCTGAGTGATGCCCAGTTTCCTGTATTAGAAATCCAATCATGTTCAATATATATATATGTGTGTATATATATAATCTCAGCAATTACGGATGCACTTGTGACTCCATACACTTTCAGTCCAGCCATGTTGCATGAACTAGCATGGCCACCCTTAAGGAATTTGGTCACGTTCAGTGAGAACTCTTACGGCTAGATTAATGGATAGTGTAGTTTATTAAAGCAACAGATGCACAAGTTCTTTTGGATTGCTGGTGATAGAACTACTGCCCACAAAGGTGGTACAAATAGCAAGAATATGAATAATATAGCCTGGCTACAAGCACGCTAGATTACAAAACAACTCTATAGAGGTTTCTAAATCTCCCGGGGAAACACTAGGTATAGCCAAGTGTTAATATAAGAAATATAGCCAGCTACAAGCACATTAAATCACAAAACAACTCTATAGAGGTTGCTCAATCTCCCGTGGGGGACACTCGATATGGCCAAGTGTCCAATCTTACCCGAAGGCGTCCCTATTGGGGGTGGAACAGAGATTCAGTCTGTCAACAGATCCCAGATGCCAGAGCAGACCTGCAATGGTATCTTCCCTAACACCCCTCCTCCCAAGCCTTTTAATACTATTTTTACTTTACGGGTGGAGCTTGAGTGACTCTAGTCATATATGTCTTTGTTGTAATTGGCGTAAAAGTTTCTCCCTTTGCTTTTAAAGGTATAGACCAAGAAGAATTCAGAGCACAGGCTCAGTGAGGGGTGGTCGCACCTTGGAGGAGGGTAGCTTTGGGATGGACGTGTGTTTTTTAGTATTATAATGAGATTATAATGAGTATTTTGTCAAAAGGTGGCAGACTGTGGGCCCATTCGCAGGTACTCCTCTACACACCATTATACACACTAAATAGGTTATTATATCTTTGTACAATAGCATTGTCTTTGACCAGGTACGTGTCCTAGTTATCAGGGTGAGTCTCCATCTCATTGTTCCATAGTACCTTCCAGTTCCCGTCTTATCACAGAGCCTGGCCGCGGTGTCTCCACTCCGCTCCACCCTCTGTGCAGTTTCTCTTAGACTCAGTGCACCAAACTCCCCTGGCTTTGCCAACACCTAAGGTTGCCTAGGGAACTTCTGTGGGGTGGAACCCTTGCATGACCACCATACTCCACCTTGAAAGTTGCTTCAGTGCTGTACCTTTCCTATAAAATGCAAATATAGATTTAACTTCTAAGTCACCTCCAGCAATAATTCCACATCCCTCCCTGAGAACCTTTCCTGATGCCATTTTTCATCTCCAGAACACTCATGTCATCATCTATGCTAGCTAGGATACCTCTGTTCAGTCCCTGGTCCCCTGAGGACATCTGTAGTCTGTTCAGATCCCCTCTGGATGACTTCATGTCCTTGACCCTTCTTTTGTCTGTCCTTCTCAGAACCCCTCTGCTACTGTCATGATGCCTCCTGAGGTCTTAGATGTTTTCTGCAGCACACTTTGAGCTCTGTAAGCCCTCTTTGGACTCATTTTGTCGCAATCGCACCTTTCCTAAGATCTCCCTTCCCAAAACAGAACATTCTTTTTCTTCTCTATGCCATGTAGGATGCCTCCTGAGACTTGCCTTGTGCTCCATGGCATTTTGATAGCACTTTACCTCCCTTTCAATCTCTCTTATCCCTCCGAGCCTTTCATGACCCCTCCGCTCCTAGTCACTGTGCCTCCCGAGACATTCTTTGTGTACCACAGCCCTGTTTTAGCTCTGTCGCAGACTTTGATCCTCTCTCGTTCCCTCAGAAAGCCGTCCTCCGGTTTGTTTGTGCCACAGAGCGCTCTTATCATCCTCTCCACCATGTAGGGTGCCTCCATTTGGTCCCTGGCCTCCCGAGGACATCTGTACTCTGTTCAGATCCCCTCCAGACTTCTTGCGTCCCTGAGCCTTCTTTGGCATCTTTGGCCCAATCAGGACCCCTCTAATGGTGTCACGATGCCTTCGAGGTTGCCCTTAGCACACTTTTAGCTTTGTGGTGGACTTCACATCCTTCTCATTCCCTCAGAAGACTTCCTGAGTCAGTATTTGTGACCCAGCCTGGTCATTCTCTCCTCTCTTCCCTCTAGCCACGCCTCTACTTGCTCCCTGGCTGTCTGATGACACATTTACTTGGCTGAGATCCCCTCTGGATTTAATTGTTGATTCCCCAATCTTTTTTCTGGCTCCCTCGGGACATTTTTTCTCCCAGTCACGATGCCTCCAGAGACCTTCCTTGTGCTCCACATCCATCTTTGAACACTTTAGATGGGGCCATCTTTGAGCCACAGAACACTCATTTGTTCCTCTACGCTATCTAGGATTTCTGTGTTCAGTCCCTTACCACCTGAGACCGTCTGTACTCTGCTCAGATGATCACCCGAGTTCCTCCTTGTCATCCCCAAGCCTTGTCTTGTCCATTACCACCCCTCCACACCCCTCTCCTCACAGTCACGAAGCCTACGGAGACCTTCCTCGATCTCCACGGCACCTCGTGGCACTTTATCGCCCTTTCTATCTCTCTTGCTCCATCAGCGTCTCCCTTTTTTCTTTGCTATGCAGTGCTCCTTTATCTTTCTCTCTGACATTGAGGGTGTCTCTGTTTGGTTCCTGTCTCTCTGTCACCTGCAGTTTTCCTAGATGCCCTCCTGAGACTCCAAGGCCCTCACTGTATCTCCAAGTCTTCCTTTCTCACCGTGCCCCCTCATAATTCTTCCACTGTCTATGTCTTCTGAGTCCTTTCTTGTTCTCCACAGCACTCTTGTAGCACTTTAGCTCCCTTTCAATTTTATTTTTGTGCACTCTTCAGAGAGCTCTTATCCTACTCTTTGCCATTTAGGATGCCTTCATGCAGCCCCCGGCCCCCTGACGACATCCATACTTTGTTGGAATCCCCTTCAGAGTTCCTCGTTGCTATCTCTGAGGCTTCTTTGGTCTCTCAGGCCCCCTCGGGATTCCTCCGCTCCCTTTGCCGAGCTCTTGCGAGACATCCCCTATGCCCTAGAGCCCTGTTTTAGCTCAGGAGGGTGCTTTGCAGAACACTTCCTGAGTCTGCACGTGTTACTCCGGTCAGTCTTTCTGTCCTCTCATCCATTCGGTGCGCCTCCATGCAGTCCCTGGTCCCCTAAGGACATCTGTGCTTTGTTCAATTCCCTTTTGAGCTCGTTGCATCCCCAAGACTTCTTTGGTCTCTCTGGCCCCTTCGGGACTTCTCTAATCCCTGTGACGATGCCTCTTGTTCTGTCAAAACCTCTTCTGAAGCCATCTTTGTGCTCCAGAGCCATCTTTTTATTTCCCATCTTATAGTATGTTTCTGGTACCCTAAATAAGTCTATCATCACATAAGATCCCCTCTTGAGTTTTTCAGAGAAGGCAATAGCCTTCCTCTATTTTTATCGACACATCTCCTGTGGTGTTTTCTGTTGTGCTTTGCAATTTATTTTTGTTCTAGCTGCTTACGTGCTGATTAGGCTGTTTTGGTGCTAATTAGGCTGCTTCATACAGCTTGATATATTTCTTGTATTTTGGGGTTTTTTTGGTGTTTTCTGTCCCTTGGGACTCATTTAAATCTCTTAAGGGAGTCAGTCAAAGAGACTATCAAGGTGACTTTGAATCATCAATGATTTACAGTAAATAATTTACTTTGCAACCAGAGATGTTTTTGAGAAGGAATTCTAACAGGTTCTAATTCTGCTTTGTCATTCCGTCCTACCCAGAATATAGTTCTGGTAGAAGTTAGGTAGCATGCGTGGTCTTGCTGGAAATGAAGTGTAACCCTAGAGCATTTTGGGTTTTTTATAGGAAACTAAACCACATCATTTTTTTATAATAATATAGTTATTGCATTTAACAAACTACTTTCTTACATAGCTTAATAAGACATCTATCTTTTTCTATCTACACCCCAGAAAAATTGTTTCGTTCCCTACCTGGTCATGTTGCTGATGCAATAGATGTAGATGTAGTAAAAGAGCAGGTGTTGTCATTTCCAGTAAGGTTTGTTTTCTCCATCCAGCATCTTACATGCTATAAACTTAAGGCAGATGAGCAAACTCCCTGCTGCTCCTCCGGCTGCCTTTATGCCTTCAGGCAATTCACCCCTCCCCTTCCCCAGCTGGTTGTAGGAAGGGCGGTGGGCGAGGCCCGGGGTATATGAGCCACAGCCTGTCAGCAGGGAGCTCATTCTGCTCCTGGGCTTCTCTGGTATCAGTGCTCTGCTGTTCCTTCAGTCAGTTGTGGCTTTTGAGCTCTTGAAGCTGTTTCGGCAGATGTCTTTTGACATTTAGAGAAGCGGAGGTGTCTGTCTGAGGTAAGAGTTTCAGGAGCAGTCAAGGTTCAGCAGCATACGTACTAGAAAGTACACCTCTATGCAGTGGAGTTTTTTTCAAGTCAGTAATTTTGTGTTGAGGGGCAGCAAGATTGTTTGATTGTATGTAGGGATATTTTTTTTCTAGGTGTGTTGCATTTTTCTGGAATTTGTGACTTTATTGGTGGTGGAACCTTGTTTTCTTTCACTAGTTGTGTTGTGTATGTTGCAGGTATAATCTCTACTAATAGGATCAATGGTGAGATTTTTAAGTAGGGGTTAGGGTGAGTGTTTTGTATGCATCTGTATATAGACTTTTAGCATTTCTTCAGAAAGCAGCTGGTACATGATTTATAGTGTCTTTCAGGGTACAGGGCAGCTAATTATCTAGTTGCCCACAGAGTACTAATTTGTTCTTAAACCTTTACAGCTTGTAGCAGGTCCCTCATAGATTGTAAGTATCAGGACTGAGTAGCTTACAGGTTTGGGATTTTTTATTTTGAAGGTGGAAGCAATGAGTAAATCAGGCTATTGGCACTGGGGGTAACTCAGGCAAGGCAAGCTGTGACTAGTAGACTCAAGTAGCAGTTATTTTTCAGGTGTTGTACTCTTGGTGAAGTTAGAAGCATCCCTTGTTTGTGTTTGGCATGTGAGCCACCAAGGTAACGAATGAAAGACTAGAAAGCTGTGGTTTCAGGCAGTATCTCAGCATGTGCCTTTCGCTTTGGTTTCTTCAGATGCTGCAAACAGGCTTAGAGAGGTGAAGCTGCAGGCCGATGAGCTGTCTGAGAAGGTGAGGTGGTTGTCGTCTGGGTTGGTGTCTAAGAGCAGATAATCATGTGTCAGCTTGGCTAGGTGTTTCTCTTTGGTTTTGCAGGAGCCATTCAGGCTGCCTGTGGAATTGGATTTGAGGTGAGCTGGCGTAGTAGTGAGGAGGAGTACGGGGCCGGTGACTTCTCACAAGTGCAAGGGTAGCTTTCTGTCTCTTGGTATCTTAGGTGCCAGAAGCGATGATGGCCACGGTGTCTGACTTTGGAATCAGTACAGAGCAGGTGAGTGGAAGGCCACCTTGCTTTGGGGGGGGGGGGGGTGGGGGGGGGGGGCAGGGTGTGTGTCTTGTGCAAGAGGTCAATGTTGACTGATGTGGTGCTTACTGCTGGCACTGTTTTTGTGAAGATGGTGAAGAAGAATCTGGCAACTGCAGGAATATCCCAGTTAGCTGATGTGGTTTTTACGTAGGATGGATTCAGAACTCTGGCCCTCTGAAAGCCAAGTGGAAGGACCAGGACTGGAGAGGGGGCTCTGGGGCAAGGGGACAAGGTTGGGGATTGCAGGGAGGGTATTGAAGTTAGTGTAGGGGAGAGGGATGTCCAGTAAGAGCCACCTTTGGGCAGGTAAAGGGAGTGGGTTACTTCTCAGCACAAGATTAGTGCTTGTCAGGCAGGGCAGTTCCAGCCTGTGTTGGTGTGGTGTTGTGTAGTTTGTGTGGCCTGTCTTCTGTGTCTTAGACATTCCTGAAGTCTCCGTATCATCTTTGCACTCAAGGAGCACTTTATGTCCCCTGGGTGCCATCCCTAGGGACTCAAATGCCTGTACGTGTTGGCATAGTGCCAGCTGGGCGCTTCTTTCCTTGCATAACAAGCTTAAAGTGTGGATAGGTCTTGCACCTCAGCAGTTTCCAGTCGTTCCTCTTTCTGTGGCATCGTTCCAGGCTGAGTCAGCAGCTCTGATCTTGAGTGGCCTGTTTTCACGGATCCCTTTTCTCGGACTTCTTCCCTGCATCCCTACATTCTTAGGCCTTTAAGCAGGGCTTCTTGCACACGCTTCGTCCCAGTTGCGGCCATATCTTCTTGTCAAGGGGCAGGGCATTTGACTTTTTCTGGAGCTGCCATAGATTCTTCCTCATGGCCACCTAGGTCTTCTTGCCCGATGGCACCTCTGGACTGGGAGACATTCTTCTTACAGGGAGCGTTCTCATGTCTCTGGGTCGTGTCCTTTGTCTTGTTTGTGTGCAGCGTTGGTCTGCTCGTGGTTTTTGTCTGGGTTGGAGCTGCTCTGCCTGGAGGCGTAGCAGTAATAGACTCGGCAGAAAAATAGCGGTAAGATTCTTTAGTTAATATCTTGATAGGCCTAGGCTTTGTAGGCAAAGGGTGTACAGTCCATTTCAGAGTAAGTAGCCATGTATGCAGCAGGCAAGGAGAGTCATTTCCATAGTGTTATGCAGACACAGGGGATGACCAGATTTTTTTTCTCATGGTAGGGTGTAGTTGGACTCCAGATTGTATTCCTAAATGGAAACAAGACCTCTGGTGTTGTTCAGCTATTGCTCTGCCTCTGGGTGACTTGCTTGATATTGCTTTTTCAGATGCAGAGGGATGAGCGGGGTGCCTATGGGCAAAAGGGGAGACGTGAGCGCTCAGTGCAAGAAGGTGGTTTGTTGCATGGTGTCAGAGGGAAGATGTGACTGGTGGCTATATGACTATCTTAGAGGTATTGGGCTTTTTATTTTGAAGGTGTGAAGCAATGAGTGAAGCAGGCTGTTGGCACTGGAGGTGACTCCAGCAAGGTGAGCCATGACTAGTAGGCTCAAGTAGCAGTTATTTTTCAGGTGTTGTATTCTTGGTGAAGGTCAAAGCACCCCTTGCTGTTTGTGTCTTACAGGTGGCAGCCAGGTCTGAATGTGGCCACGTATAAGTGGTGGAGGCAGCCTAAGGTAAAGAAGTGGGAGATGGGAATTGCTGTGGGCAGCCTGCAGTTTCAGCAGTATCTCAGCGTGTGTCTTTTGCTCTCTTCTTTTTCAGGTGTTGTAAACGGGCTCAGAGGGGTGAAGCAGCATGCCGAGAAGCAGTCAGAGAAGGTGAGGTGGCTGTCGGACAGGTTGGCATCTCGGAGCAAAGTATGCTGCAACAATTCAGTGAAGTGTTTCTTTTCTGGTTTTGCAGGTGTTGTGTGGGCCGCCTGTGGAATTGGACAAGCTTTTGAGGTGAGCTGGGTAGTAGCGAGGAGGAGCGCGGTGCCGGTGATTTCTCGCAAGCGCAACAGTAATTTTCTGTCTCTTGGTATCTTAGGTGCCAGAAGCAATCATGACCACAGCATCCGACGCTGAAATCGATGCAGAGCAGGTGAGCAGAAGGCCATATTGCTTTTGAGGAGGAGGGTGATGTGGAAGATGTTGTCAACCGACAGGATGCTTGCTGCTGGTGCTTGTTTTTCTTCCAGATGGTGAAGAAGAACCTGGCAACTGCAGCAGGAACATCCCAGTTATCCAATGTTTTGTTTCTTGTCAAGGATGGAATCAAACCCCTGGCTCATTGAAAGCTAAGTTGAAGGGGAGGGCCTGGGAGGAGGGGACAAGGTTGGGAATTGTAGGGATGTGTGTTAAATTCAGTGTAGGGGAGAGGGCTGCCTGCGTAAAGGGAGCAGGTTACTCCTCAGCTCGAGACTAGCGTGGGCAGGGCAGTTCCAGCATGTGTCTGTGTATTGGTGTGTAGTTTGTGTAGTCTGTCTTCTGTGTCTTAGACCTTCCTTGAGTCTCAATGTTCTTGTTGCTCTTTGTGCTTGAGGAGCACAGCATGCACCTTGGGTGCCATCCCTAGGGTCTCGAATGCCCATACTCATCGGCACGGAGCCAATTGAGTGCCTCTTGTGTTATAAGCTTAAAGCGTGGATCGGTCTCGTGTCTTGAAGTTTCTTGTCAGTCCTTTCTTGCAGCATTGTTCCAGGCTGTGTCAGCAGCTTAGCTGTCTAGCTGTCTATTTTCACAGACTGTGGCTTCTTCCTTGCAACCTTCATACTCTTAGGTCTTGAAGCCAGGCTTCTCATGCATCCATCGTCTCAGTTTTGACAGTGACTTCTTGTTACGGGCTGTTACATTAGACTCTTTTCTGGGGCTCCTGGAGAGCCTCCTTGCCTCATTGTTGTGGCCCTGCAGGTCTTCTTGCCTGACAGCATCTCTGTTTAGGGCATCAGTCTTCTTGCTGAGGGTTTTTTCCTCATCTTTGAGTTGTGTTGTCTGTAGTGTTCTGTATAGTGTCGGTCTCTGCATGTGTGTGTCTGGCTTGGAGCTGCTCTGTCCAGGGGTGTGGTGTCAGAGCTAGGTGGAATAGTAGTAAGACTCTACAGTTATGGTATGTTGATGTGCCTAGACTCTCTAGGCAAGGGTTGTACAGTCATCTTGGATCGAGTAGCCATCGGCAGGTTGTGTGGACAGTCATTTCCACAGCGTTTTGTGGGGATGATTGGAACTGTGTGGGGAGGGGCTGTTCAGTGGTAGTGAAGCAGATTGAATCTCAAAGGCATTAAGGCTTGTATGTGCGGGGCCTAAAGTTTTTGGTCTATTTTGTTGTAATGGCATGCTGTATTTGGAGTCCAGACGGTATTTCTAACTGGAATTGAGACCTCTGGAGTTCTTCAGCTATCAATCAGCATCTGGGAGACTTGATCAGTTTCTTTTTTTTGGATGCAGAGGGACAAGATGAGCACCAAAGAGCAACAGAGCAGGCAAGTGGCATGCCGTACGAAGGTGGGTTGGTGTGTGGTGTCGGAGGGAAGATGCACCTGGTGGCTGTATGACTACCCTGTGGTTCTGGTTTTTCTTATTTTGAATGTGTGAAATGATGAGCACAGTGGGATATTGGCAGCGGAGCTGCCTCGGTCAAAGTAAGCCATGACTAGTGGGCTGCAGTAGCAGTTGTTTTTGAGGTGTTCTATTGTTGGTGAAGGTAGAAGCATCCCTGGTTGTTTGTTACAGGTGGTACCTGAGCCTCAAGGTGGCAGCCCAAAATTATGGAGGCCAGGTGGGAAAGCAGTCAAGGTAAAGGAGCAGGAGATGAGAATTACTGTGGGCAGGCTGAGGTTTCAGGCAGTATCTCAGCGTGTGCCTCTTGCTTCGTTTTTTTTTTTTTTCCAGGTGCCGCACACAGCCTCTGCAAGGTGAAGCCACATGCTGTTGAGCAGTATGAGAAGGTAAGGTGGTTGGCTGCATCGGTGTCCAAGAGCAAAGTATTACACAGTAACTTGCTTTAGTATTTACCTTTTGGTTTTGCAGGGGCTGTGTGGGCTGCCTTTGGAACTGGATGCTCATTTGGGGTGAGCTGGGGTGGTAGTGAGGAGGAGCATGGGGCTGGTGACTCCTCACAAGCCCAGTGATAATTTTGTGTCTTTTGGAATCTATTTACAACAGGTGATGACAGCCGCAGCGTCCAGCTCTGGAATGAGCAGGTAAGCGGAATGCCACGTCTCATCTGAGGAGGCGTGTGTTGTGGAAGAGGTTGGCGTTGGCTGATGTGATGCTCGCTGCCAGCACTGCTTTGTTATTGTTTTGTTTTTTATTGCAGGTGATGAAGAGGAACCTGTTGACTGCAGGAACGTTCCAGTTAGCTGATGTAACTCTGAGGATGGATGCAGACCCCCAGTGCTCTGACAGCTAAGTTGAGGGACTGGGGCTGGGAGGAGGGGACAAGGTTGGGAATTGCAGGGAGGGCTTTTAAAGTTGGCGTAGGGGAGAGGGGTGTCCAGGAACAGTCCCCTTTGGGCAGGTAGAGGCCGCGGGTTACTCTTCAGCACAAGACTAGCACGTGCTACGCAGGGCAGTTCCAGCCTGTGTTGGTGTGTAGTTTGTGCGGTCTGTCTTCTGTGTCTTAGATCTTCCTTGGGTTTCAATGTCCGCGTTGCTCTTTGCGCTTGAGGAGCGCAGCATGCGCCTTGGGTGCCATCCCTAGGGTCTCGAATGCCCGTACTCATCGGCACAGAGCCAATCGGGCGCTTCTTTTCTTGCGTTATAAGCTTAAAGCGTGGATCAGTCTCGTGCCTCAGAAGTTTCCGTCGGTCCTATTTTCGCGGCATCCTTCCAGGCTGCGTCAGCAGCTCTGCTCTATCACAGTCTGTTTTCATGGACTGGGGGTTCTTCTGCCCTGCATCCTTATGTTCTTAGTTCTTGAAGCCAGGCTTCCTGTGCATCCATCATCTCGGTTTTGACAGGGACTACTTTTTGTTACGGGCAATTAAGTGTGACTCTTCCAGGGCTGCCGTAGAGCCTTCTTGCCTCATCATTGTGGCTATTTAGGTCTTCTAGTGTGACAGAGTCTCTGTTCTGGGTGTCATTCTTCTTGCTGAGAGTTTTCTCTCATCTTTGAGTCATGTTGTCTGCAGTGTTCTGAGTAGTGTTGGCCTGTGTGTGTGTGTGTCTGGCTTGGAGCTGCTCTGCCTGGGGGTGTGGTGCCAGGGATAGGTGGAATAGCTGTAAGAGTCTATGGTTATGGTATGTTGATGTGCCTAGACTGTCTAGGCAAGGGTTGTACAGTCATCTCTGATCGAGTAGCCGTCGGCAGGTTGTGTAGACGGTCACTTCAATAGTGTTTTATGGAGATGGTCGGCACTGTGTGGGAGGGGCTGTTCAGTGGTAGTAAAGTAGACAATCTCAAAGGTGTTAATGCTTGTATGTGGGGCTTGAAGTTTGTGGTCATCATGTGGGTTTTTTAATGGCAGGCTGTAGTTGGTATTCCTAAATGGAATTGAGACCTCTGGAATTAAGGCATCGATTGGCATCTGGGTGACTTGTTCAATATTGCTTTTTCAGATTGAGCAGGATAAGCTGTATGTCAACAAGCAACGGAGCAGACGTGAGTGGAGTGCCATAAGAAGGTGGTTCAGTGCGAGGTGTCAGAGGGAAGATGTGACTGGTGGCTGTATGACTAGCTTAGAGGTTTTGTTTTGCAGCTTTTTTATTTCAAAGCTGCAAAGCAGACTCAGGTAAGGCGAGATGTGACTAGTGGGCTGAAATAGCAGTTATTTTTCAGGTGTTGTGTTGTTGGTGAAGTTTTATAAGCATGTTGTGTTGTTCATGATTCACAGGTGGTACCCAAGCCTCTACCTGACAACCTATAAATGGCAGAGGTGGGTCCAGTGAGAAGCCAAGGTAAAGTGCAGGAGATAGGGAGTAACTGCGGGCAGGCTGTGGTTTTGAGCAGTACCTCAGCATGTGCCTTTTTGCTTCAGTTTTCGCAGGTGCCAAACGCAGCCTGGTAGGGACAACGCCGCACCCAATGAGCAGTCTGAGAAGGATAGGAGTTGTTGGCCAGTTTGGCCATTAGTAGCAAAGTATTATATGGCACCTCACTTAAGTATTTACCTTTTGGTTTTGCAGATGCTGTGCAGGCCACCTTAGGAATGGGATGACCACCTGTAGTGAGCTAGGTAGTAGCAAGGAGGAGCATGGGGCTGGTGACTTCTCATAAGCCCAATGATAATTTTGTGTCTCTTGGTATCGTAGGTGCCAGAAGCAATCAGGGCCATGGCAGGTGACTTGGGAATTGATGGTGGAGCAGGTGAATAGAACGCCACCTCGCTTTTGAGGAGGAGGGTGTTGTGGCAGATGCTAGCTGTGACATCCTATCAGAAGCGGCGCGGGGCTTCAGAGGAGGGTGTTATCACGGTAGAGGTCAATGCTGGCTGGCGTGTCGGTGACTGGTGATGTTCTGGTTTTGCAGGTGATGAAGAGGAACCCGGTGAATGGGAGAACATCCCGGTTAGATGATGTGCTCCCGATGAGGAGGGATTGTGGACCTTGCCCTCTGAAAGGTAAGTCAAGGGGCAGAAGCGGTAGGTGAGGGGAGGCCAGCAGGGATGGGTCTAATGTCAGAGTTGCAGAGAGGGTTATTTGGGCTCCATTAAGTCTGTGGGCAGATAGAGGGCCCGGAGTCCATTCCGCTAGATATGAACGTTCTGGTCGGTGTCCTAGTGTCACTAGTGTCTAGTGTAGTCTGTGTTCTGTCTCCTATGTGGAGCCTTCCATAGGTCTCTACATTCTGCACTGCAGGCTCTCTGCTCCTAGCACGTGCCTCAGGAGGTGTCCATAGGGTCTCGAATGTCTCGCCGCTTTGGTGTAGAGCCTGTCATGTGCTTCTGGTCCGGCGATGGGAGCCCAAAGCGTGTTTTGCAAGGCAGGTGCTTCTGGAGGGTTGCCTTTGCAGAGGCCATCTGGACCAGCTCTTGAAAGTTCTGTTTCCATAGAGAATCCCCTACAACATTTCATCCTTGTGATCCTATAGGCTTAGGTCTTAAAGCCAGGCTTCTTGCATGTGCATCGTTCTGGTTTTGTATTGCATTGCTGTGCTCTGTATTTGGTTTTGACTACCATTTGAGACTGCCTTTCATTGCAGTGCTCTGTATTTGCTTTTGTAGTGCATCTGTATCACTCTGTCCTTGTAGTGACTGCCACCTGAGGCTGTCTTGCTCTGCAGTGGATTATATTGTTCTGCACTGGTATTGACCACCGCCTGAGACTGTCTCACTTTGCCGTGCATTTGTGTTGCTCTGAACTTGGTTTTGCAGGTCGTTGTCTTGCTCTGTGCCTGTATTGACTGCCATCTGAGACTGTCTTGCTCTGCAGCGCGTTGGTGTCGCTCCGTGCCCGGTTTTGCAGCGCGTTGGTGTCGCTCCGTGCCCGGTTTTGCAGCGCGTTGGTGTCGCTCCGTGCCCGGTTTTGCAGCGCGTTGGTGTCGCTCCGTGCCCGGTTTTGCAGCGCGTTGGTGTCGCTCCGTGCCCGGTTTTGCAGCGCGTTGGTGTCGCTCCGTGCCCGTATTGATTGTCATTTGAGACCATCTTGTGTCTGTACTTGGGTTTTGTGGTGGATGATGTGAGAGTGTTGCAATGTTTAGCATTGTGTAGCCGGTGTAGAGGGTTAAGGTGACTTAGAGGTGTCTGCGCACGTGAACGGGAGTCGAGCGGATTGTAGTGGGATTGTGAGGTAGCGTGAGCTAAGGCGATAAGTTGGCAACGGTTATCCTATTGTTATTACAGGTGCCCTGCGGCAAGCCTCTGGAAACGGTTGAGACGCTGATGTCTGAGGAGCAGTGTGATGGGTCTCCACATAGTCGGTTGCTTTGGGGCGTCTTGGTCGTTATGGCACTCTAGGTTTAAGTGCTAGAGGACTCTGTCTGTGATGTGTTTTTTAAAGTTGGGGAACAGCAGGCAAGTGGAGCTTTGGTGGGCTGCTCTCTCACATATGAAGCATGTAATAAACAGCTCTGTGTTGTTTTTGTGGGTGACAGAGGGACACGAGGTGACTAAAGGAACTTTGTGTTTAGGTCAAGCGCCTGCTATTGAGGATGGGCACTGAGGATGTACGGTGACCCGCAGCACTATGATAGCAAAGCAGCAGGGGGTAGGGACCTTGTATTTCCAAATGGTGGGGTGACAAGACAGTTGTTTGCGGCGAGAGAGCTGTATGTGGGTAGCGGGTGCAAAAGGTCGTGCGGCCCGCACACTGGTAAAGTGGCTCTGGGATGAGTAGGTAGGGTCATGTTGCATGTCTAGCATGTTTTCATATATGTGCCTTACCTCATGTGTTGATGCATCTGGGCTTTCAAGTGTGAGGAACCTCTGGCATACTCGTTTCATTCTTCAATTGGAGTAGCCATCCGTGGCATCTTTTCGGTCTCGAGTTATCGGTGCCTCGCCAATTGACTGCATCACGTTTTGTGGCATGACATAGAAGTGGAAAGCAGCCTGTCCAGTTTAGCGTCATAGGTGTTTTTGGCCAATCTGTCTCACAGCTCTTGCTAGGGCTTTGCTATCGGGTCTTCTCTTGCTGAGTGTCTTCCTCAAGTTACGCCAGGGCTTTGTTCCCCGTGTCATCGTAGTCCTAAGTATTTTCTGGCATTTTGTCTCAAGCGGTCATGGCGGCTTCATTGCCTGCCTTCTGTCCCGAGCAGCGGTGTTCTCACACGGCAGGCCGTGCCAGAGTGGCTGTGGCATTGTTGCGCTTACTGTGAGGCTCGGTTTTGGTCTGGCATTAACTCTAACCTGTGCGCTATTCTCGCAGCCTTATGTCATGTTTGTTTGCATATACATGTGTTTGAGGTGGAGCAGCTTTGTCTGTGTGTGTAGTGATACCACTCCGGGTGGAGCGGTTCAAATGTGGGATGCCGATATGTCGATTAGTGTGGCCTGTTTGGGTGGAGGTTGTTTTGGGGGATAGCTGGTAGCTACAAGTAACTGGGCTGTAGAGTCCCTTCTGCTGTGTTATGCAGGCACCATGGGGCTGGTTGGATCCCTGGAGCAAATCCTTGAGTGAGTTTTGCTGGAGCATAGAAATAAAAGCAACTGTGAGGGAGTGGCATGCGTAGCGAGGAGTCTTTGTCAGCCTCTGGTGATGAACGCCAATGCTTTGGAATTGGATGTTTGGGGCGCATGGTGAGGTGGTTCTGGGAATGGCTTTAGAACTGGGGTGATATGCTGTGGTGGAGGCTGGGTGGTGAAATGGAGATTTTTAGAGCGAGGGGTAGAATTGAGCGGATGTTGAACAGCTGTTGGTTTTTGAATGTGTCTAACCTTGTATGTGTGAATTGTTTTGTTGCAGGTTGTAATAAATACTGAGATGCTAAAACTTTTCTTTGAAAATAAGTATTTGGGGAAAAATTCCCCAGCTGGGTGTGTTGTGTGGTTTTTTTCTTTTTTCCACCAGCTGGGTGGTTGTATTTTCCCTTGGTCCTGGCTGCTGTACAACATGATGTTCGTTGCCTGTGTTTGGAAGGAAGATGGGCTCAGGCCTGGGTTTTTGCAGGCAGGGTGATTATTGAGGCTCTGGGGAGCAGCACAGACATGGAACAACAGCTCATCCTGGAGACCGGACAGTAGAATCCATGAGCTGAGAGGGAGGAGTTGTTTGCATGGTAGCTCAATGAGGGGTGTGTTTTGCATGTGCCTAAGCTTGTATAGTTGTGTTGGGGTGTGGTGGTTTTACAGTATCACCTTGCAGGTTGTATGCAGAAATGAAGTTTCAAAATTGTTTTCAGACATTCAGTGGGGGAAGAAAAACCAGCCAGGGTCTGTGGGGTGTACTTTCTGTGGTTTTTCTTTCTTTCTCCCAGTGGGTTCCTTCCTGTGCCTGCCCTGCACCCTCCCACCATGTTTCTAGGCGCCCTGCAAGGTGATATTTCTTGCCACTGTTTGGGAAGAGGTTGGGCCCAGGCTGGGGTTTTTGCAGGCTGGGCTGTTTTTATTTAGAGGCCCCTGGGAACAGTGTTCCCAGGAGTGTGGTGGAAATGGGTGATGGCCTCTTGGGGTGGGTGGGCAGCAGGAGAGGATGAGGTGAGAGTGAGGGGTGATACAGGCAGTAGCTGAATGAGCGGTGTGTTGTGGAGGTGCCTAGCCTTGTATAGTGATCTGGTTTTTACTTGATGATGTTTTTTTTCCGCGCAGGGTGGAGGTGAGATTGTCTCTTGTGGACATATGGAAAGAGAATTAGAATAAAAAAAACCCCAGCTGGGGGATTTTTTTTTTTCCCCCGGCTGGGTTTTTTTTTTCCCCCGGTCCCGGCCGCTCTGCGAGGTGATGTTTGTTACCAATGTTTGGGCAGAGGCCAGGTCAGGGCTGGGGTTTTTGCAGGCAGGGTGGTGTGTGGGTGTGTTTTTTGAGGCCCCCCGGGAAGGCTGTTCCTGGGAGTGTGGTGGAAATGGGCGACAGCCCCTCGGGGCGGGTGGGCAGCAGGAGAGGATGAGGTGAGAGTGAGGGGTGATACAGGCAATAGCTGAATGAGCGGTGTGTTGTGGAGGTGCCTAGCCTTGTATAGTGATCTGGTTTTTACTTGATGATGTGTTTTTTCCGTGTAGGGTGGAGGTGAGATTGTCTCTTGTGGATATATGGAAAGAGAAATAGAATTAAAAAAACCCCAGCTGGGGGATTATTTTTTTTTTCCCCTCGGCTGGGGTTTTTTTTTTCCCCTGTTCCCGGCCGCTCTGCGAGGTGACGTTTGTTACCAATGTTTGGGCAGAGGCCAGGTCAGGGCTGGGGTTTTTGCAGGCAGGGTGGTGTGTGGGTGTGTTTTTTGAGGCCCCCCGGGAAGGCTGTTCCTGGGAGTGTGGTGGAAATGGGCGACAGCCCCACGGGGTGCATGGGCGGCAGGAGGTGATGAGGTGAGAGTGGGGGGTGATGTAGGCAGTAGCTGAATGAGCGGTGTGTTGTGGAGGTGCCTAGCCTTGTATAGTGATCTGGTTTTTACTTGATGTGTTTTTTCCGTGTAGGGTGGAGGTGAGATTGTTTGTCTCTTGTGGACATATGGAAAGAGAATAAGAAAAAAAAAAACCCCAGCCGGGGGATTTTTTTTTTTTCCCCCGGCTGGGTTTTTTTTTCCCCGGTCCCGGCTGCTCTGCAAGGTGATGTTTGTCACCAATGTTTGGGTGGAGGTCAGGCCGGGGCTGGGGTTTTTGTAGGCAGGGTGGTTTGTTTTGGTGGGTTTTTTTTTTGAGGCCTCTGCAAATGTTGTTCCCAGGGAGCACTCCCCTGGAAGAGGGCATTTGCCTGTCATTGCGGGGAGGTATGGTGTTTAGTGCATGGTCATGGGAAGACTGTCGCAGATCTTGTGGTAGAAGGGTGTGTGGAGGTGGACTCTAGGGAGCCAGGGTCAGGGAAGGCTCGATTGCAAAGTGGGTGGGCCTAACTGTATTATACATGGGTGCCATGGGAAATATTTTTGATGGGCTTTGTAGTTTCTCATGTACTGAAACAGACTGCATTTTATTTTTGTGTGTAGGCGCTGTAGTTGAGGGTGTGTTGAGAGAAGCAGAGCTTGCCGTCTTTTGGCTTGGGAACACAATTGGTGGAGACAATGTTGCTGTGAAGAGGAAAATGGCTGGATGTAAAGTGGTGGATGTAATGGGAGGGAGGAATGCGGAAGAGGGTCCTAGGTTGAGAATTGCAGGTACTAAAGAGTTGCTATGCCTATGAAGGTAGCTGTAAAGTTCTGGAGTGTAAATGTATTAATGGGAGAAATTGCTAAAACCTGAACAAAAGGAATAGTAGGGATTACTTGATGTTCTATGCACTGAGTATTTGTATTGTGGTAGTAAAAGAACAGCATAGAGTTGAACCATAGGTGTAGATACTGGAACGCTGACTAGGAGTCAGAAAAGGACAGATATAAACACAAAGCGGGAAAAAAAAAACAGGTGGTAGTGCATCCCCCTTGAAAGCACAGTAATGACTGAAACATCAAATGAACGTACAAAGTGAGATGTGGGCCTTGCATGCCTGTAGGCAGCTCTTGGCAGGAGCGAAAAAAATGGAAAACAGTTACGGGACCAGAAAGTCCCTCTTGCTCAGAACTGGTGGTGGCAAATTTTGTAAATGATAGTGTAAAGATAAGAATAGGCATATGAGGGAGCGTAGGTGATACATAGAGGTAAAGGTAGCTGTGCATGGGTTTAAAGAAAGCATGCATCTTTGGGGCTCTAAAGCAGAGCTAGAGTATTAGCAGTAGAGTAAAGATTTTTCTTTGTAAGAACCCTGAGGCATTTTAAAGCAACCTAAACTAAACCTGGGCCCAAAAGCCACCTAAGCCAAGCAGCCCTCCCAAGAAGGTGATGACAATAAGAGAGGGTGTTGATTAAATGTGAGTATGGGTAAAGGAAAGTATCAAATGGAGCAGTACAGATGGGAAGCTCCTAGGCAAGCTGTAGTTACCTTTGTTGCTTAGAGAGCTAAAATAGTAGTTGCAGCTCTAATAAGGCCTTTTTTGTTGGAGTAGCCTAAGCTAAACAAAAGAAAATTGATATGATGAAGTTGAAATAAAGATGCATTTTTCTTTTTTTGTCTCTTGTGCATTTGTTTCTCAGCCTCCGTTCCCTCTCTGTTGTTGGCAGTGGGTTTCTTTGTCCATGCATTCTGTTTGTGTTTGCTCTTCCCTGGGGGCTGTAGGTGTTTGCCTTGCTTTGTCCTGGTCTTAGACGGCTAGTGTTGCAGCTGTGCGTCTCGGTCCTTTGTGTGGTGGCAGTGGATGCATGTGTCCCTTGTCTCGTGTTTGCTTTTGTCTGTTTTGAGTGTTGGGAGTGGTCTTGTTATATGCTATTTTATAATAATATCTTTTTTGGCCCATGTGTGCCTTTGTCTTTTTTTAGACAAGCACATAAATAAATTTCTACCCCCAAATTTAATAGCAGTAGAAAATGGCATACTCCCTGGGAGTAAATAAAGTTTAAAAAAAAAAAAAACACACAATATTTTCTCCCAGGGAGCAAGCCATTTTCTACTGCTGCACAAGATTTATTATTTTTATTTTTCTTTACTGCTCACAGAACAATACCATCTCATATACTACCACCAACTGTTCAAAATTACAACATACAAAACCCATACCAAAAATATAATAAAAACTGAACACTACAGTAAAAGAAACTCCATGATCCGGCAGTCCTCCAGGGCCACCGACGCGGAAACTCTATGATCCGGCAGTCCTCCAGGGCCACCGACGCGGAAACTCTATGATCCGGCAGTCCTCCAGGGCCACCGACGCGGAAACTCTATGATCCGGCAGTCCTCCAGGGCCGGAAGTGAGTGTCCGACACCGGAAGTGAGTGCCCCGTACGGAAACCGGATGTCCCAGTGGTGCCCCGCGGCCGGAAGTGAGTGCCCTGCACGGAAACCGGATATCCCAGGGATGCCCCGCGGCCGGAAGTCAGTGCCCGGCAGCGGAAGTGACTGCCCCGTACGGAAACCGGATATCCCAGTGGTGCCCCGCGGCCGGAAGTGAGTGTCCGACAGCGGAAGTGAGTGCCCCGTACGGAAACCGGATGTCCCAGCGGTGCCCCGCGGCCGGAAGTGAGTGTCCGACAGCGGAAGTCAGTGCCCTGTACGGAAACCGGATATCCCAGTGGTGCCCCGCGGCCGGAAGTGAGTGCCCCGTACGGAAACCGGATGTCCCAGTGGTGCCCCGCGGCCGGAAGTGAGTGTCCGACAGCGGAAGTCAGTGCCCTGTACGGAAACCGGATATCCCAGTGGTGCCCCGCGGCCGGAAGTGAGTGCCCTGCACGGAAACCGGATATCCCAGGGATGCCCCGCGGCCGGAAGTGAGTGCCCTGTACGGAAACCGGATATCCCAGTGGTGCCCCGCGGCCGGAAGTGAGTGCCCGACACCGGAAGTCAGTGCCCCGCGACCGGAAGTGACCTCCATCTTACCGGAATTGCCTGTGCAACGCCGAAAGTGGCCGCCATTCAACCTGAAAAACCTCTGTATCACCGGAAGTTACCACCCAGCGACCGGAAGTGGTCGCCACTCTACCGGAAGTCCCTCTGAAACACCAGAAGTCAACACCCGGCAACCAGAAGTGGGCGCCATTTTACCGGAAGTGTCTCTCTAACACCGGAAGAGCTGTATTAAACACCGACAGTTAGAGTTGGGGTTAGGGGTTATGTGTTGCGGGTTAGGGGTTAGGGTTAGGGGTTAGTTTTAGGGTAGCGGTTAGGGGTTAGGGTTAGTTTTAGGGTTACTTTTAGGGTTAGGGGTTAGGGTTACAGTTACGGGTTACCTTTAGGGTTACTTTTAGGGTTAGGGGTTAGGGTTAGGGGTTAGGGGTTAGGGGTTAGGGGTTAGGGGTTAGGGGTTAGGGTTAGGGTTAGGGTTAGGGTTAGGGTTAGGGTCATTAGGGTCAGGGTCAGGGTTAGGGTCAGGGTCAGGGTCAGGGTCAGGGTCAGGGTTAGGGTCAGGGTCAGGGGTTAGGGTTAGGGTTAGGGGTCAGGGTCAGGGTCAGGGTCAGGGTCAGGGTTAGGGTTAGGGTTAGGGTTAGGGTTAGGGTTAGGGTTAGGGTTAGGGTTAGGGTTAGGGTTAGGGTTAGGGTTAGGGGTTAGGGTTAGGGTTAGGGTTAGGGTTAGGGTTAGGGTTAGGGTTAGGGTTAGGGTTAGGGTTAGGGTTAGGGTTAGGGTTAGGGTTAGGGTTAGGGTTAGGGTTAGGGTTAGGGTTAGGGTTAGGGTTAGGGTTAGGGTTAGGGTTAGGGTTAGGGTTAGGGTTAGGGTTAGGGTTAGGGTTAGGGTTAGGGTTAGGGGTTAGGGTTAGGGGTTAGGGGTTAGGGTTAGGGGTTAGGGTTAGGGTTAGGGTTAGGGTTAGGGTTAGGGTTAGGGTTAGGGTTAGGGTTAGGGTTAGGGTTAGGGTTAGGGTTAGGGTTAGGGTTAGGGTTAGGGCCATTAGGGTTAGGGTTAGGGTTAGGGTTAGGGTTAGGGTTAGGGTTAGGGTTAGGGTTAGGGTTAGGGTTAGGGTTAGGGTTAGGGTTAGGGTTAGGGTTAGGGTTAGGGTTAGGGTTAGGGTTAGGGTTAGGGTTAGGGTTAGGGTTAGGGTTAGGGTTAGGGTTAGGGTTAGGGTTAGGGTTAGGGTTAGGGTTAGGGTTAGGGTTAGGGTTAGGGTTAGGGTTAGGGTTAGGGTTAGGGTTAGGGTTAGGGTTAGGGTTAGGGTTAGGGTTAGGGTTAGGGTTAGGGTTAGGGTTAGGGTTAGGGTTAGGGTTAGGGTTAGGGTTAGGGTTAGGGTTAGGGTTAGGGTTAGGGTTAGGGTTAGGGTTAGGGTTAGGGTTAGGGTTAGGGTTAGGGTTAGGGTTAGGGTTAGGGTTAGGGTTAGGGTTAGGGTTAGGGTTAGGGTTAGGGTTAGGGTTAGGGTTAGGGTTAGGGTTAGGGTTAGGGTTAGGGTTAGGGTTAGGGTTAGGGTTAGGGTTAGGGTTAGGGTTAGGGTTAGGGTTAGGGTTAGGGTTAGGGTTAGGGTTAGGGTTAGGGTTAGGGTTAGGGTTAGGGTTAGGGTTAGGGTTAGGGTTAGGGTTAGGGTTAGGGTTAGGGTTAGGGTTAGGGTTAGGGTTAGGGTTAGGGTTAGGGTTAGGGTTAGGGTTAGGGTTAGGGTTAGGGTTAGGGTTAGGGTTAGGGTTAGGGTTAGGGTTAGGGTTAGGGTTAGGGTTAGGGTTAGGGTTAGGGTTAGGGTTAGGGTTAGGGTTAGGGTTAGGGTTAGGGTTAGGGTTAGGGTTAGGGTTAGGGTTAGGGTTAGGGTTAGGGTTAGGGTTAGGGTTAGGGTTAGGGTTAGGGTTAGGGTTAGGGTTAGGGTTAGGGTTAGGGTTAGGGTTAGGGTTAGGGTTAGGGTTAGGGTTAGGGTTAGGGTTAGGGTTAGGGTTAGGGTTAGGGTTAGGGTTAGGGTTAGGGTTAGGGTTAGGGTTAGGGTTAGGGTTAGGGTTAGGGTTAGGGTTAGGGTTAGGGTTAGGGTTAGGGTTAGGGTTAGGGTTAGGGTTAGGGTTAGGGTTAGGGTTAGGGTTAGGGTTAGGGTTAGGGTTAGGGTTAGGGTTAGGGTTAGGGTTAGGGTTAGGGTTAGGGTTAGGGTTAGGGTTAGGGTTAGGGTTAGGGTTAGGGTTAGGGTTAGGGTTAGGGTTAGGGTTAGGGTTAGGGTTAGGGTTAGGGTTAGGGTTAGGGTTAGGGTTAGGGTTAGGGTTAGGGTTAGGGTTAGGGTTAGGGTTAGGGTTAGGGTTAGGGTTAGGGTTAGGGTTAGGGTTAGGGTTAGGGTTAGGGTTAGGGTTAGGGTTAGGGTTAGGGTTAGGGTTAGGGTTAGGGTTAGGGTTAGGGTTAGGGTTAGGGTTAGGGTTAGGGTTAGGGTTAGGGTTAGGGTTAGGGTTAGGGTTAGGGTTAGGGTTAGGGTTAGGGTTAGGGTTAGGGTTAGGGTTAGGGTTAGGGTTAGGGTTAGGGTTAGGGTTAGGGTTAGGGTTAGGGTTAGGGTTAGGGTTAGGGTTAGGGTTAGGGTTAGGGTTAGGGTTAGGGTTAGGGTTAGGGTTAGGGTTAGGGTTAGGGTTAGGGTTAGGGTTAGGGTTAGGGTTAGGGTTAGGGTTAGGGTTAGGGTTAGGGTTAGGGTTAGGGTTAGGGTTAGGGTTAGGGTTAGGGTTAGGGTTAGGGTTAGGGTTAGGGTTAGGGTTAGGGTTAGGGTTAGGGTTAGGGTTAGGGTTAGGGTTAGGGTTAGGGTTAGGGTTAGGGTTAGGGTTAGGGTTAGGGTTAGGGTTAGGGTTAGGGTTAGGGTTAGGGTTAGGGTTAGGGTTAGGGTTAGGGTTAGGGTTAGGGTTAGGGTTAGGGTTAGGGTTAGGGTTAGGGTTAGGGTTAGGGTTAGGGTTAGGGTTAGGGTTAGGGTTAGGGTTAGGGTTAGGGTTAGGGTTAGGGTTAGGGTTAGGGTTAGGGTTAGGGTTAGGGTTAGGGTTAGGGTTAGGGTTAGGGTTAGGGTTAGGGTTAGGGTTAGGGTTAGGGTTAGGGTTAGGGTTAGGGTTAGGGTTAGGGTTAGGGTTAGGGTTAGGGTTAGGGTTAGGGTTAGGGTTAGGGTTAGGGTTAGGGTTAGGGTTAGGGTTAGGGTTAGGGTTAGGGTTAGGGTTAGGGTTAGGGTTAGGGTTAGGGTTAGGGTTAGGGTTAGGGTTAGGGTTAGGGTTAGGGTTAGGGTTAGGGTTAGGGTTAGGGTTAGGGTTAGGGTTAGGGTTAGGGTTAGGGTTAGGGTTAGGGTTAGGGTTAGGGTTAGGGTTAGGGTTAGGGTTAGGGTTAGGGTTAGGGTTAGGGTTAGGGTTAGGGTTAGGGTTAGGGTTAGGGTTAGGGTTAGGGTTAGGGTTAGGGTTAGGGTTAGGGTTAGGGTTAGGGTTAGGGTTAGGGTTAGGGTTAGGGTTAGGGTTAGGGTTAGGGTTAGGGTTAGGGTTAGGGTTAGGGTTAGGGTTAGGGTTAGGGTTAGGGTTAGGGTTAGGGTTAGGGTTAGGGTTAGGGTTAGGGTTAGGGTTAGGGTTAGGGTTAGGGTTAGGGTTAGGGTTAGGGTTAGGGTTAGGGTTAGGGTTAGGGTTAGGGTTAGGGTTAGGGTTAGGGTTAGGGTTAGGGTTAGGGTTAGGGTTAGGGTTAGGGTTAGGGTTAGGGTTAGGGTTAGGGTTAGGGTTAGGGTTAGGGTTAGGGTTAGGGTTAGGGTTAGGGTTAGGGTTAGGGTTAGGGTTAGGGTTAGGGTTAGGGTTAGGGTTAGGGTTAGGGTTAGGGTTAGGGTTAGGGTTAGGGTTAGGGTTAGGGTTAGGGTTAGGGTTAGGGTTAGGGTTAGGGTTAGGGTTAGGGTTAGGGTTAGGGTTAGGGTTAGGGTTAGGGTTAGGGTTAGGGTTAGGGTTAGGGTTAGGGTTAGGGTTAGGGTTAGGGTTAGGGTTAGGGTTAGGGTTAGGGTTAGGGTTAGGGTTAGGGTTAGGGTTAGGGTTAGGGTTAGGGTTAGGGTTAGGGTTAGGGTTAGGGTTAGGGTTAGGGTTAGGGTTAGGGTTAGGGTTAGGGTTAGGGTTAGGGTTAGGGTTAGGGTTAGGGTTAGGGTTAGGGTTAGGGTTAGGGTTAGGGTTAGGGTTAGGGTTAGGGTTAGGGTTAGGGTTAGGGTTAGGGTTAGGGTTAGGGTTAGGGTTAGGGTTAGGGTTAGGGTTAGGGTTAGGGTTAGGGTTAGGGTTAGGGTTAGGGTTAGGGTTAGGGTTAGGGTTAGGGTTAGGGTTAGGGTTAGGGTTAGGGTTAGGGTTAGGGTTAGGGTTAGGGTTAGGGTTAGGGTTAGGGTTAGGGTTAGGGTTAGGGTTAGGGTTAGGGTTAGGGTTAGGGTTAGGGTTAGGGTTAGGGTTAGGGTTAGGGTTAGGGTTAGGGTTAGGGTTAGGGTTAGGGTTAGGGTTAGGGTTAGGGTTAGGGTTAGGGTTAGGGTTAGGGTTAGGGTTAGGGTTAGGGTTAGGGTTAGGGTTAGGGTTAGGGTTAGGGTTAGGGTTAGGGTTAGGGTTAGGGTTAGGGTTAGGGTTAGGGTTAGGGTTAGGGTTAGGGTTAGGGTTAGGGTTAGGGTTAGGGTTAGGGTTAGGGTTAGGGTTAGGGTTAGGGTTAGGGTTAGGGTTAGGGTTAGGGTTAGGGTTAGGGTTAGGGTTAGGGTTAGGGTTAGGGTTAGGGTTAGGGTTAGGGTTAGGGTTAGGGTTAGGGTTAGGGTTAGGGTTAGGGTTAGGGTTAGGGTTAGGGTTAGGGTTAGGGTTAGGGTTAGGGTTAGGGTTAGGGTTAGGGTTAGGGTTAGGGTTAGGGTTAGGGTTAGGGTTAGGGTTAGGGTTAGGGTTAGGGTTAGGGTTAGGGTTAGGGTTAGGGTTAGGGTTAGGGTTAGGGTTAGGGTTAGGGTTAGGGTTAGGGTTAGGGTTAGGGTTAGGGTTAGGGTTAGGGTTAGGGTTAGGGTTAGGGTTAGGGTTAGGGTTAGGGTTAGGGTTAGGGTTAGGGTTAGGGTTAGGGTTAGGGTTAGGGTTAGGGTTAGGGTTAGGGTTAGGGTTAGGGTTAGGGTTAGGGTTAGGGTTAGGGTTAGGGTTAGGGTTAGGGTTAGGGTTAGGGTTAGGGTTAGGGTTAGGGTTAGGGTTAGGGTTAGGGTTAGGGTTAGGGTTAGGGTTAGGGTTAGGGTTAGGGTTAGGGTTAGGGTTAGGGTTAGGGTTAGGGTTAGGGTTAGGGTTAGGGTTAGGGTTAGGGTTAGGGTTAGGGTTAGGGTTAGGGTTAGGGTTAGGGTTAGGGTTAGGGTTAGGGTTAGGGTTAGGGTTAGGGTTAGGGTTAGGGTTAGGGTTAGGGTTAGGGTTAGGGTTAGGGTTAGGGTTAGGGTTAGGGTTAGGGTTAGGGTTAGGGTTAGGGTTAGGGTTAGGGTTAGGGTTAGGGTTAGGGTTAGGGTTAGGGTTAGGGTTAGGGTTAGGGTTAGGGTTAGGGTTAGGGTTAGGGTTAGGGTTAGGGTTAGGTTAGGGTTAGGGTTAGGGTTAGGGTTAGGGTTAGGGTTAGGGTTAGGGTTAGGGTTAGGGTTAGGGTTAGGGTTAGGGTTAGGGTTAGGGTTAGGGTTAGGGTTAGGGTTAGGGTTAGGGTTAGGGTTAGGGTTAGGGTTAGGGTTAGGGTTAGGGTTAGGGTTAGGGTTAGGGTTAGGGTTAGGGTTAGGGTTAGGGTTAGGGTTAGGGTTAGGGTTAGGGTTAGGGTTAGGGTTAGGGTTAGGGTTAGGGTTAGGGTTAGGGTTAGGGTTAGGGTTAGGGTTAGGGTTAGGGTTAGGGTTAGGGTTAGGGTTAGGGTTAGGGTTAGGGTTAGGGTTAGGGTTAGGGTTAGGGTTAGGGTTAGGGTTAGGGTTAGGGTTAGGGTTAGGGTTAGGGTTAGGGTTAGGGTTAGGGTTAGGGTTAGGGTTAGGGTTAGGGTTAGGGTTAGGGTTAGGGTTAGGGTTAGGGTTAGGGTTAGGGTTAGGGTTAGGGTTAGGGTTAGGGTTAGGGTTAGGGTTAGGGTTAGGGTTAGGGTTAGGGTTAGGTTAGGGTTAGGGTTAGGGTTAGGGTTAGGGTTAGGGTTAGGGTTAGGGTTAGGGTTAGGGTTAGGGTTAGGGTTAGGGTTAGGGTTAGGGTTAGGGTTAGGGTTAGGGTTAGGGTTAGGGTTAGGGTTAGGGTTAGGGTTAGGGTTAGGGTTAGGGTTAGGGTTAGGGTTAGGGTTAGGGTTAGGGTTAGGGTTAGGGTTAGGGTTAGGGTTAGGGTTAGGGTTAGGGTTAGGTTAGGGTTAGGGTTAGGGTTAGGGTTAGGGTTAGGGTTAGGGTTAGGGTTAGGGTTAGGGTTAGGGTTAGGGTTAGGGTTAGGGTTAGGGTTAGGGTTAGGGTTAGGGTTAGGGTTAGGGTTAGGGTTAGGGTTAGGGTTAGGGTTAGGGTTAGGGTTAGGGTTAGGGTTAGGGTTAGGGTTAGGGTTAGGGTTAGGGTTAGGGTTAGGGTTAGGGTTAGGGTTAGGGTTAGGGTTAGGGTTAGGGTTAGGGTTAGGGTTAGGGTTAGGGTTAGGGTTGGTTAGGGTTAGGGTTAGGGTTAGGGTTAGGGTTAGGGTTAGGGTTAGGGTTAGGGTTAGGGTTAGGGTTAGGGTTAGGGTTAGGGTTAGGGTTAGGGTTAGGGTTAGGGTTAGGGTTAGGGTTAGGGTTAGGGTTAGGGTTAGGGTTAGGGTTAGGGTTAGGGTTAGGGTTAGGGTTAGGGTTAGGGTTAGGGTTAGGGTTAGGGTTAGGGTTAGGGTTAGGGTTAGGGTTAGGGTTAGGGTTAGGGTTAGGGTTAGGGTTAGGGTTAGGGTTAGGGTTAGGGTTAGGGTTAGGGTTAGGGTTAGGGTTAGGGTTAGGGTTAGGGTTAGGGTTAGGGTTAGGGTTAGGGTTAGGGTTAGGGTTAGGGTTAGGGTTAGGGTTAGGGTTAGGGTTAGGGTTAGGGTTAGGGTTAGGGTTAGGGTTAGGGTTAGGGTTAGGGTTAGGGTTAGGGTTAGGTTAGGGTTAGGGTTAGGGTTAGGGTTAGGGTTAGGGTTAGGGTTAGGGTTAGGGTTAGGGTTAGGGTTAGGGTTAGGGTTAGGGTTAGGGTTAGGGTTAGGGTTAGGGTTAGGGTTAGGGTTAGGGTTAGGGTTAGGGTTAGGGTTAGGGTTAGGGTTAGGGTTAGGGTTAGGGTTAGGGTTAGGGTTAGGGTTAGGGTTAGGGTTAGGGTTAGGGTTAGGGTTAGGGTTAGGGTTAGGGTTAGGGTTAGGGTTAGGGTTAGGGTTAGGGTTAGGGTTAGGGTTAGGGTTAGGGTTAGGGTTAGGGTTAGGGTTAGGGTTAGGGTTAGGGTTAGGGTTAGGGTTAGGGTTAGGGTTAGGGTTAGGGTTAGGGTTAGGGTTAGGGTTAGGGTTAGGGTTAGGGTTAGGGTTAGGGTTAGGGTTAGGTTAGGGTTAGGGTTAGGGTTAGGGTTAGGGTTAGGGTTAGGGTTAGGGTTAGGGTTAGGGTTAGGGTTAGGGTTAGGGTTAGGGTTAGGGTTAGGGTTAGGGTTAGGGTTAGGGTTAGGGTTAGGGTTAGGGTTAGGGTTAGGTTAGGGTTAGGGTTAGGGTTAGGGTTAGGGTTAGGGTTAGGGTTAGGGTTAGGGTTAGGGTTAGGGTTAGGGTTAGGGTTAGGGTTAGGGTTAGGGTTAGGGTTAGGGTTAGGGTTAGGGTTAGGGTTAGGGTTAGGGTTAGGGTTAGGGTTAGGGTTAGGGTTAGGGTTAGGGTTAGGGTTAGGGTTAGGGTTAGGGTTAGGGTTAGGGTTAGGGTTAGGGTTAGGGTTAGGGTTAGGGTTAGGGTTAGGGTTAGGGTTAGGGTTAGGGTTAGGGTTAGGTTAGGGTTAGGGTTAGGGTTAGGGTTAGGGTTAGGGTTAGGGTTAGGGTTAGGGTTAGGGTTAGGGTTAGGGTTAGGGTTAGGGTTAGGGTTAGGGTTAGGGTTAGGGTTAGGGTTAGGGTTAGGGTTAGGGTTAGGGTTAGGGTTAGGGTTAGGGTTAGGGTTAGGGTTAGGGTTAGGGTTAGGGTTAGGTTAGGGTTAGGGTTAGGGTTAGGGTTAGGGTTAGGGTTAGGGTTAG